>NC_050584.1:2220000-2537500 GCF_013368585.1 Megalops cyprinoides
GTGCTGTTTCCATTGGCTGGAATGAATATATGAATGTATGGATGAATGAATGAATGATTAGGATGGGGCTTAGGATGGTGCAGAATCAATGAGTGAGTGAGTGAGTGATTGAGTGAGTGAGTGAGTGAGTGAGTGAGTGAGTGAGTGACAGACTGAGTGAGTGAGTGAGTGAGTGAGCTGTTTCCATTGGCCGGTGGACTGTGCTGTTTCCATTGGCTGGAATGAATATATGAATGTATGGATGAATGAATGAATGATTAGGATGGGGCTTAGGATGGTGCAGAATCAATGAGTGAGTGAGTGAGTGATTGAGTGAGTGAGTGAGTGAGTGAGTGAGTGAGTGACAGACTGAGTGAGTGAGTGAGTGAGTGAGCTGTTTCCATTGGCCGGTGGACTGTGCTGTTTCCATTGGCTGGAATGAATATATGAATGTATGGATGAATGAATGAATGATTAGGATGGGGCTTAGGATGGTGCAGAATCAATGAGTGAGTGAGTGAGTGAGTGAGTGAGTGAGTGATTGAGTGAGTGAGTGAGTGAGTGAGTGAGTGAGTGATTGAGTGAGTGAGTGAGTGAGTGAGTGAGTGACAGACTGAGTGAGTGAGTGAGTGAGTGAGTGAGTGAGTGACAGACTGAGTGAGTGAGTGAGTGAGTGAGTGAGTGAGTGAGTGAGTGAGTGAGTGAGTGAGCTGGGCCGAGTTCCAGCAGTTCCAAGCACCCCCAGGGGAAACAGAGCTCAGCATTTACGGAGTGACCACATCCCTCTTCCTGAGACATAGCTCAGCTGCTGGGGGCCTGAGTCTCTTCCAGATCTACCCTGAAAGTCAAACACACACACACACAAAAACGCACACACAGATACACACACACACACACACACTTGCACACTGCACATTCACGCATATATGAGAGGCCCCTTGAGAGATAATTCATACTTGGTCTCACACACAGCATCATACTCTCATACATATACCACTATACTCTTACACAAACACTACTATACCCTCTTACATGCTCAATCATACTCTTTTATTTACTATCACTCTCATACACACAGCACTGTTCTCTCTTGCACAGAGAACTATAGCTACTTATACACACATTATATGCTTGCATGATAGTCTGTGTAACAGAGGATAATAGTATACCCTATGTATGTAAGTATGGTTTGAAGTATGGTTGTATATGTAAATGAAGTTTATAGTGCATGTGAAACAAAGGTCTAATATATGTATGAGAGAATAATGTTATATTTGAAACAGAATAATAGCATATGTAAGAGACGTAAATAGTACATGTGAATACAAATAATCATGTGTAAGGAACAAAATGACAGTGAGTGTAAGACAGAGTGATAGGATATGTGAATGAGAATAGTTATGTGTGTGAGAGAGTTTGATTGAAACGGAAGCGAGTTTGATTGAAACGGAAATAAGTTTAAATTCTCACTTTCTGATTGGTTATAGAAGAAGTGGGATTTCAGGTACATGGCCCGCCTTCCCGATCATGACTGATATGAGAAGATGGTGGAACGGGAGCGACTCTGTGAAGCCATTTGGCTCTTAAATAACATATTAAACTCTCCAACCGTTGTCACAACGTCAGAAATGCTGGATCAAAGTTGACAGCCATCCACAGGGGCCTCTTCTAACGCGGCCATTGAGGAGGAAATGCGGCGGATCTTCAGAGCTGGATCATCATGTGTAACATTATCAGGGAGCGCCAGTGGCACTTGGAGCTAGCCTTAATGTGGACCAAGTGATGCGAGCTCGATATCAAACTCAACAATATTTCGATGGATCGGCAAAGGATGGATCGAAGTCAAGGAAGCGGTGAATTCATTGAATAAGGTTGAATCATATTTATTTAGCTGCGGATTTGGGTTTTATTTAAGCCCCCACTTAGCCGCTTAGGCTAATAAATATGATTCAACCTTATTCAATGAACTTGCCTCTTCCTTGACTTTGAAGCCAATCCATCGAAATACTGTTGAGTTTGATATCGAGGTCGCATCACTTGGTTCACATTACGGCTAGCTCCAGACGAAGTGCCACTGGCGCTAACTGATAACGTTACACCTGATGATCCAGCTCTGAAGATCCGCCGCATTTCCTCCTCGCGTTAGACGAGGCCCCTGTGGATGGCTGTCAGGGGTGTAAAGTGGTATATGTATGAGAGTATGATGCTGTGTGTGAGACCAAGTATGAATTATCTCTCAAGGGGTCTCTCATACGCATACACGCGCACACACACACACACACACACACACACACTCCAGCCATCCCCTAACATTAGAGCCAGAATCTCACAACATTCTGAGGTCGGGTCACATGACACCAGAGCGGTTTCAATGTTGCCGTGGCAACCTCTTCTGCAGCCACATAATACAAACAAGACTGAAGCATCCATTTAAGAGATTCACTGCAAAAGAAACTAAGAAAAACAAAAGCCAACAGAATAATTAAAAGAGTAGGACTGCAAAGCTAAACATCTCGACATTGCATGTAAGTACTCACAGAAAGAGACTTATGTGAAATGTGAAAGACATTGCAGAAAGTGACCTGAAGCTGCAGCTCAGAGGTTCCAGCAAGGGCCTGAGCCTTCTGGGGAAGTTATTTGAGCATAACTGTTAAAAACAGGCCCGGCGGCCAGATGCCATCCGCAAATAGAAGCAGGGCTGTGCCCCCACAGATTCACTGCAGACTTCAACAGCGGCCTGTGAGTCAAAGGGTAGCCATCATTTCCAGTCCTGCCATGTACCTGCTGAAGCTTCACCCCCCCCCACACACACACACCTGCCCCATCTGCTCAACACCACTCACTCCTACAGAATGTCTCTGTTCCTTCAGTAGTCCAGACATCATTAATCGCTACAGAATGCCTCTGTTCCTTCAGTAATCCAGACATCATTAATCGCTACAGAATGTCTCTGTTCCTTCAGTAATCTGGACATCATTAATCACAACAGAATATCTTTGTTAGTTTGAATAATCCAAACACTGCTGATTCCTATGGAATGTCTTTATTTGTTCCACAATCCAAGCACCACGGATTCCTACGTAATTATTTATTTCTTTCATAACCTGAGCAACACTGATTCCCACAGAATGTTTTTATTCATTTTTTAATTCAAACAGTACTATGTGGCGCCCCGCAGAGGTAAAGCAGACAGCACTAAACCTCATAGCTTGGCACTCTTTGCCCACTGCCTTGGCCCGGGCCTGGCACCATGGCATGAACTTAAGTTGAACCATGATGCCAAACCAGCCCAAACTGGCCAAAACCAGCCAAACTGGCCTAAACCAGCCCAAACTGGCCCAAACCAGCTGGTAATCACAGCCTGCCACCAGGCTTCTCTCTCACTGCCATGCCCAGCACGTCGGCCCGTTCACTGTAAAACGACCCACATGCCAGAGCTTAACCACACATCCTGCATGTACCAAAAGCACACACGGCTTTCTGTGCTTAACGGTCTGATTCCTGTCCCATTGCTGTTAAAAAGAGTGCCAATTTTCTGTCTGATTATGAGTATTCATGAGGGGGCATGGCCACACCCATAGCCAGCCCACAACAGCAGAGACCACTATAATCTATTTCCAACTGGAGACTCTTAGGGAAAAGTACTGAAGAAATGCAGATCTCATAGTCTCCTGTTTGAGAGTCTCTGGATTAACCCCCCAAAGAATCACAAAGACCATTCCACTGTGATGGTGAGAGAGGGAGGGCATGTCCATCACTGGCATCTGATAACTAAAATGCTGACTCTTTTGGAGACAATGGGAGGAGCCTGGCTCAGCAGTAATAGGCAAGTCTTAAGCCCTGGATCTGAGAGGGGGTGGTCTCCTCCTCTTCACACCCCATCACCCTCCCCCCACACTGAGGGCTGTGCTAAAGGTGTGTGGGTGTGGGCGGAACCTTCTGAGATCCTGAGGAGTTGGGCCCTTGCACGGAGCTAGTTCACCATGTTTACGACATCGGCACTGCTTAAACCGTGGGAGTGAGTGAAACATTGGTCCTCTGACTATCAGGGTCAGATTAATGTCCCACTGCTGTAACACCAGCACAAGGAAACTACAGCACCCGGATGCGCTCCTAAAACAACCCTAACCGCAGGAGTGAGTGAGGTAGCGGTTCTCTGACTCTCAGGGCCAGATTAATGTCTCACTGCTGTAGCACCAGCACAGGGAGAGCACAGCACCCTTCCCCCTTGCCCCCCACCTCTCTGCCCCAACACACTTGTAAAACAATCACTCCATGCTCAGATAGTGACACACTGCTATCTCTGCAGTGATACATCTTTCCACTTGCCCCTTTAAAACAGGCCAGAATGTACTGAGTCACTCTCTAAAGACACTGCAGGCTGTGTGTGCGTATATATGGGTCCATGGGTACTGTATGAGCATGTGAGTGTGTGTGTGTGTGTGCGCATGTGTGGGGGTGGGGGGTACTGCATGTGTGTGTGTGTGTGTGTGTGTGTGCGCGTGTGTATATGTGCATGGGTACTGTAGGTGTGTGTGTGTTAGGAATGAGCCACAGCTGGAGGTGATGTTGTGGAGGGATTTACCTGTGGTATTTACCAGAAGACACCTGAGAGATTTACCTGAGCACAGCTGGTAAATCTCTGAGGGGGTTCCTTATCTTACACCTGGGGTGTTTTTAGGGGAAAGTCTCAGGAATCAGGTCTACAGTTCAGTGGGAGGGAGCAGAGGCCACCTGCCTGTAGCTACACCCCTCCATCACACACACCAATCACACATCACCCTCTTGCCTCAGAATCCAAGCTGACCAATCACAGACAGCACTGGACTGCTTTCATATCAGCGGTGTGTGATCGGGGCGTGATTAACATCTGAGAGAGTCTGATGGCAAAATCACAAGAATTTAGTATATGAAAAACATGCCTGAGTAACATCAAAAGGACAATTACAGTATCAATCAATTTAATGCTCACAACCAATAAGACATAATGAATTTTTGGAATGAGTCATTTGAACAGGTGCAGATCTGAAATATTTCACTGTATGAAGCGGTTAATCTGCCAAGGACACGCGGACTGTCTGATATGACATTGTTCTTATTAAAGGTCATGTGACCTTTCCTGATTTTAGTGGTTTGGAAGGAGTATGGAGAGCTATGCTACATTCTTTGTCTCAGTTTTTTTTTGTGTATGAGTGATAGTGTGTGTGAGGTGCAATTACTGTAGCGGTGTGTGTATGCTGTGGTGTGTGTATGTATGTGTATATCTGACTATGTGTATGTGAGAATATGTATATATGTGTGTGTGTGTGAGTGAGCGTGCTTGTGTGAGTGTGAGTGCATATGTGTGCGTGTGTGTGTGTGTGTGTGTGTGTGCACATGGGGCTAGTGCTGGGATGGGGTAGGTAGTTAACACCCAGCTGTCAGTGGAGCGGTGTGAACAGTAGTGAGTTAATCCCTGTGCATTGAATGACCAGCAGAGACTCTGCTCATTAGGGAGGCATCGGTACTCATATAATACAGCACTCTCAGTCCTTACAGACTGCCCCTTACTGATAGTCATACACCCACACAAACATTCTACACATACACACATACATACACACCACTCAAACACACACGCACTCCACAGACACGCGCACATACATAAACAGTCACACACATAACCTCACACACAGGGTCAAACCTGTAAACAAGCAAATCTGATGTTATGATACACAAACAGCACACACGTGCACAGCAGTGACTCTGTGTACATTCACATTCATAAACTCCACCGGCCGAAAGCAGCAAGCCCAGCTTTATCTGAAGCTCAGCACAGCTCAGACGGCTGTGCCAGACACAGAGAATGTGTTTATGTAATGCTGGAGCAAGGAAAGCTGCTTAGACCTACACCACCCACAGCGGCCTTTACAGGTAATCCAACACCTGGGCTATAATCCATCTGTCTGCTGCGAGTCTGGGTGTGCCAGTCACACCTGAATACCTGCACAGACTAACTGAACCATCAGTCACTTCCATCACACAATCTGATCTGCTCTGATTCGTCCAGTGCGTTATGTAGGGGCATAGCCTAACACAGAGCACTCGTAGCTAGCACAGGAACACAAACAGAACCAGAACCTTCTGTTACTGAGCAGCACCTCCTACACGAGGTGGGTACAGAGAACAGAGTGAGTGTACATGTTGAACACGCGGCCATGATGTAGAATATCAGCGCACTGTGCAGCGATGACCAGCAAGGCTTCCAGGCTCTAAGGAAAGGTAAAAACATTACCAGGCAACAGTCTTTCTTCCAGGCAAGGAAAGAGAGTGTTCACATTTGCATTCATTTCATTTAGCTGATGTTCTTATCCACAGCAACTCACACTTTTTATTCATTTATATAGCTGGATATCTACTGAGGCAATTCTGGGTTAGGTACCTTGCCCTAGGGTACAGCAACAGTGCCCCAGCAGGGAATGGAACCCACAACCTGTCAGTTTCAAACCCTGCTCTTTACCACTATGCTACACTGCTGCGTGTTGCTTTTTGATGTAACCAGAAACTACCGGTGTGTATTAGCAGAATTTAGAGGCTTAAACCCCAGACTCTCAGTGCTGGGTCCAAGATGTGTGGATGTGGGGCAGGTCACGACCCCAGGCCTGAGCCAACCGGAGCATGTGGCCCCCTTGTTCTGGTGGGAGGGGGTGAGGCATGCTCTCAGGGGGATTGCATCATTGTCAGCGCCGTCAGCTTTCGGTGTATTGGCCGAAATGCTGTTCGCCTGCCCCGCCCTTACTCCCACCCCGCTCCAGCGCAGAGACACTCCAGCCACGGCCTAATCTGGGCCGAAAGTCACAGCAACAGAATGAATCGGATTACCAAACACATACGGGTAAACACGAGGAGGACAAGCACATTTCCAGTTTATGAAAGGGATATCCCTCCAATAACCAAGTAGCGCAGTGAAATTTGGGAAGAAGCCTGTCAAAAACTGAGATTTAGGCCAGATTTTAGAGAGCCTCCATCGACTGCTCCAGCATGCTACTCTCTCTCTTTCCCTTTCTCCCTTTCCCTCTCTCCCCCTTTCTCTCTTCCTCTCTCTTGCTGTCTCTCTCTCTCTCCCTCTCTCTTGTTGTCTCACCCTCTCTCCCTCTCTCTTGTTGTCTCACCCTCTCTCCCTCTTTCTCCTCATTTCTGTCTCTGGTCTTGTCTCTGCAGGAAACAGGAGCTCAGAGCTCTCTCGGTGAACTCTTTCTCGAGGGCAGTAATTACACACCATTCAGATACACATCTCAGCTCAGCAGGCAATTCATCAAATGGCCCTTTGTTACCTGGAGCCTTTTGTTGTTTTAAAAGGTGTGGCGTCTCTGCATGTGGTCGCCTTCCAGCTCTGTGTGCTGCGTTTAGTGTAGGAATTTTAGAAAACAGGCTCCAGGACCAGAGACTGATCAGCACCCCACACAAGTTGCCCTTAGAGCAGAAGAGAGACACTGATCAGCACCCCACACGAGCTGACCTTAGAGCAGGACCAGAGACTGATCAGCACCCCACACAAGCTGCCCTTAGAGCAGAAGAGAGACACTGATCAGCACCCCACACGAGCTGACCTTAGAGCAGGACCAGAGACTGATCAGCACCCCACACAAGCTGCCCTTAGAGCAGAAGAGAGACACTGATCAGCACCCCACACGAGCTGACCTTAGAGCAGGACCAGAGACTGATCAGCACCCCACACAAGTTGCCCTTAGAGCAGAAGAGAGACACTGATCAGCACCCCACACGAGCTGACCTTAGAGCAGGACCAGAGACTGATCAGCACCCCACACAAGTTGCCCTTAGAGCAGAAGAGAGACACTGATCAGCACCCCACACGAGCTGACCTTAGAGCAGGACCAGAGACTGATCAGCACCCCACACAAGTTGCCCTTAGAGCAGAAGAGAGACACTGATCAGCACCCCACACGAGCTGACCTTAGAGCAGGACCAGAGACTGATCAGCACCCCACACAAGCTGCCCTTAGAGCAGGAGAGAGACACTGATCAACACCCCACACAAGCTGCCCTTAGAGCAGGAAAGAGACACTGATCACCGTCCCACACAAGCTGCCCTTAGAGCAGGAGAGAGACACTGATCAACACCCCACACAAGCTGCCCTTAGAGCAGGAAAGAGACACTGATCACCGTCCCACACAAGCTGCTCTTATAGCAGGAAAGAGACACTGGTCAGCGTCCCACACAAGCTGCTCTTATAGCAGGAAAGAGACACTGGTCAGTCCCATACAAGCTGATCTTAGAGGCTGAGAGACAGGGATATTTGTCTTTTGCACACTGTCCTTAGGGCCCTGTTTACACTGGTGTTAACATGCGTCTTTGGTGATCTGATCACTAGTGGACAGCGCTAAGTACAGGTGTGAACGCACCAAGATCTGATTTGAGATCTGATCTTTCAGACCACATTCGGAGGTGGTCTGTGCAGCATATGGCCACATTCTTTTAGCAGTGTGAACGCAAATGCGTCCTGGGCCACACTGAAGTACCGCCTACTCAACTGACGTCCTTTGCTTAAGCGGACGTACTTACTCATTCACGCGCCAACGGCGTTCACACCAGTGTGATTAGCTGTTTCGCACATAGGCTAAAACCGGGGCGATTAGAACACGAGATTGGAAATATTCTAGCCAATTTTAGCTTTGAGGTAACAGCGAAAAATATAGCAAATGCTAACTGAAAACTATGAGAAGCTTAATAACGCTAATGAAAACATAACGAACCATGTGCGCTACATAGCATGAAAAATTTGTTACGTGCGAAAGGGTTTTAAAGTGTTGTAGTTCCACAAATAAATGTTAGCAGACTATTGTGGGAGTCAAGATTTACGATATCAAGAATATCAAGGGGACATTCTAAAATGCTTAATGTGGCTTAATGTTCCAAAACAGTGATCAATGGTCACTAAATTTGTCTCAGACATCTCTTGTCAGAAAGACTTCCTCCTGTCAAAAAATCAAAACCGAAATCCTAGGAGTATGGTCGTTATTTCACTACGTTTTCCTCTCCATTGACGCCCATTATAAGGAAAAAGCTTAATGTGGCTTAATGTCCTAAAACAGCGATCAGTGATCACCAAATTTGTCTGACATCTCACATGTCATAAACACTATCTCCTATCAAAAAACGTCCATACTCATCGCTGTTTTGGAACATTAAGCCATGTTATGCCATTTCACATTAAGCGTTTTAGAATGTCCCTTCTTCCGTAACAAGCACGCTTCGGTTTTAGAAAAGTAATTCATAGGTGTATTCACAACACTAGCAAACCAGCAAACACCCTTTGATATTAAACTACACTATGAAACATTTTCATTACAGTGAATAACATAAGAAACTTTGGAAACATAATATCTTGCTTAGCCTAATTCAACCATACTGGCAAGGTGCCAGACAAATACAGTGAAGTTCAAAATGTTCTAATCTAGCGTTTCTGTATTTTCCAACGATAAACAGAATTTAACAAAAGATCAGCTGCAGCTGAGTTAAGGGTATTTAATTTCAGTGATGAACGGAATCTAGCTTGCTAGTCAACTAGGTTTTTATTTACAGATGCAACACACATTATTTCATAGTGACAGTCATAACAAGATTCATTCAAACAGACCTTTAAATGATACGTAAACTTACATTTGCAAACGGACATGATGTTCGTGTTTATTTGCATATAGAGCGAGGAAGTGAGATCCGATCACAAGTGGTCACTCGACACACATGTGGGGACGCATTTTAATGCCAGGTGTGAACAGACGTATTTAGAGCTGTCCACTCGTGATCGGATCACCTGAGATGCATGTTAATACCAGGTGTGAACAGGGCCTAGATCCGTGTCCGTGTGGAGTTCTTTCCTCACTGACTACTCCCACAGTCCACTGTTCCCTTCCCTTTGTGAGTGGGAGTGGGAGTTCCCTTCCCTATGTGAGTGGGAGTCATGAGGACACGATCTCACAGCTGATCCAAACAGCGTACCCCGCCAGTAAACTGTGATTTGTCTTCGGCCCGTTCACATGACCTTTGACCTGTGAGGCTCTGTCTGTGACCTGTGGCACTTTCTGTGAGTTGCATCTTTGAGGTACCTTGCAGGATGGACGCTATCCCATCTCACCAAGGCCATCTGTAGCCGAACACAATAACAGCACTCTCCGCCCTGCCATGAGGAGTGGGTTCAGACACGCCCATTCCCAGCTGCACACCTCTCCTTTTAGGGGAGAAGAGGATCGGAGAGGCAGGCGATGCCGCTGATTTAAGCACCCGGCTGCACTTATCGGAGCCTCACGGAGATGCGCCTGCCACTGCGTCAGCAGTAAAACCTTCAGACGCACGTGCGTCACTCCCATTTGGAGCTGAAGTGTTAACGATGGGCGTGACACCTCATCCTCCTGCCCACCATGAATCCCGAGTCTGTCCCCTCTGACCCCCCCCACCCCTGCCCCCAGCCTCGAGCCGGGGTGCGAAGTTTGCTCTGACAAGGTGTGAGTTTTCCGCCCCTGCCTCAGGCCTGGGAAAGAGGCCGCTTGGAGGGTCCTGGGGTTTCCTCCAAAATACTACCAGTGCGTAACCTCACTATTAATTACATGTGTGTGTACATATGCATCGCTGTGTGAAAATCTTAGACATTTCGTGTTTTTATACTCTGATGCGTAGGGAAAATAGACCTCTGTTTGCGCATGACTTTCTCTTCTGCTCCTTAATAGAGGCATTCTCACTGTCACACAGCCTGAAGTCCTGATTTAACCGAGTGGACTTTGTGCCACTGAACGGTGGACACTGCAGTAATCTGCCAGTCCTATTGTCAGTTCAGCGCTTGTCTTCTTCCTGTTCTTTAAGAACATTAAACACAGGTAATGCTCGTCCATCTCACAAAGCTTACAGGTGAGGTTTCTCAGCACCTGTGGGCACTTCAGATGTCACTCAGTTTCCCCTTTATGCAGTAACTCAGAAACATATAGGAACATATACATATCCACATGCAGTTCTGTAACATGATGCTTCTAAGATGTTTGCTCAGTAGTATGTGTGCCTGTGTGTGTGTGTGTGTGTGTGTGTGTGTGCACGTGTATGTGTGTGTGAGGGAGTGTGCATGTGTGTGTGTGTGTGTGTGCGTGTGTGCATGTGTGACTGTCTCTGGGGAATACTGCATCCAGAAAGATGAATTAGTGAATTCTGCTCTCTGTCCGCCAGGTGTTTCCCATGAGAGTTTGGGCTGATTCTGCTTGCAGCTAATGGGTAGGCCCTGGCAACCAGGCGTTCTCACAGTGGGGCAGCTGTCTGGTTGCTATGGATGACATCATAATGTTTATGGGATGGATATGAGGGCCTCATTCCTGCAGTCCGTATGTGTGTGAGGGTTTCAGAAGCTCCTCAGATACAGAGAGGGTGTGTCAGTCACTGTGCTCTGTGTGTGTGTGCTGCTGGGGGTCACTGCTTCCTGCCCCTACACATACAATGGGGAACCCCATTCCCCCGTCCCCTGATCTCAGGCTGGGTCCCCTCCCTGCTGTGGGCTCCTGATGCGCCTGGTTTGGCTCCGATCTTGAAGCCGACAAACGGGTTAAGCACCAAAGCTCTCCTAATGAGCCAAACCAACAACATAATCACAAACTCTCTTTCAACACACTGTAAACAGAGTGCTATTCAGAGCCTGTGAACCCAGCGCAATGACTGACACACCCACTCTGTCTGGGGAGCTGCTGAACTCCTCACACACATGCACAGACATACATACATACACACACACACACACACACACACACGCACACATGCACGCACACACACTGACGCTACAGAAGTGTGACATGGCAGTAAGGAGCAGGGCTTGTAACCAGATGGTTATTGGTTCGATTCCCCACTAGGGTACAGCAGTTGTACCCTTGCGCAAGGTACCTAACCCCAAATTGCCTCTTTAAATAACCACTGTAGGGCTGGGCAATATAGCCATCGCGATATATCGAATAGCTATTTTTAGTGCGATAACAGCGATCCCCGGTATGTAGTGTTAGGTTTCTTCCCATATGTTTTTTCCCCTATAGTCATACCTGATGCTGGAGCACACCTCCAGTTTTCCGAGGCTATGTGAAATGCTTCCAGGGGAAAAAACGCCACTCATATCTATTCAATGTTGATATCACAACAACAGCACTATGCTGCTTCCATGTTGTAGATGGACACACATGGCTAAAAAGATAAAGAGTGAATATGCTATGTGTTTTTCAAAGCTAATAGGTAAGTTAACCAACATATAGATACAAGTGATATTTTTCTGCCCTGGAAGCCAGTAGCGGCGGCTGAGCAGGAAACAGGGGCAGCCCGAACACTACCTTTAAATCTATCATTACTTTCAATCTGTTCCCCTTCATCCTCAACCTTACGCTGTAGCTTTCGCAATAGCACACAAACTACAGACAATCTGTTAATCAAGGATGATAAGGGGGAACAGGTTGAAATAGATTTAAAGATAGTGTTCAGGCTTCCCCTGTTTCCAGCTCACCCACCGCCACTGCCAGAAGCATTTCACTGAACTTTGGAGGTGTGCTCCCGCATCAGGTGTGCCTAAAGGGAGAAAAACACAGGAAGAAACCTAACGCCACATACAGCTGTTATTGCGCTAAAAATAGCTATTCAATATATCGCAATGGCTATATCGTCCAGCTCTAACAACCAGCTATATAAATAGATGAAACTGTTACTCTGGATAAGAGTGTCTGCTAATTGACAGTAATGTAATGTAATGAAAGTGGCAGCCATACCTGCAGAGGTGACACAGATAAGCCACTCATCACCTGTGAGCGAGCAAATACTCAGTGCACTCTGACACACATGCCCCTGCACCATTGTGTGTTTCTGCACCAGGCTGCACTGTTTCTGGGTTGTGGCTGAGTTATTTTCTCGCCTGTTGGCTCCAGCTTGGTCCTGTTGATGTCATTTTGAGCTCACAGTCTGGAGGAGTCAGGTGCTTGGGCTCAGGTGTGGAGGAGCTGTGTCACATCTGCAACACCCTCTGTTTTCAGGTGCGATTAATAGTGGCTGTTATGGGACCATCAAACACCTGCCTGCCTTCTTTTGGGAGAAACAAAATCAGGTGATCTGGTCCGGTAATCTCCTCTTTTCTCTTCCTGAGTCCCTGCAGTGTTGGAGTCTGGCTGACAGTGCAAACCCAACCCTCCGACCCCTGAGCCCCAGCCCCAGGCTCCAGTTACGATCATTACACAGGAGCATGTGACATGACATCATCAGAAAGTGTAGCTTATGCTTATCAGAACAAACTCGGGTGAAAATGTAAACACTGATTCTCACCTCTCCTCTTAAGAAGACAAACATGCGGCAAATTTAAGGAATTTACAGGGAATTTAAATGACCTCGACACTCAGGTTTACAGCCATCACAAAGGCCTGGTAATTGGTAACTGAACGGTCACACCCAGACCCAGCAGCGGCACGGTGAGCCGGGTCACCCTCAGTGAGCGGGTTCTGCCTTGATTGGCTCCCAGGCACACTCCTTCCCCTGCGGGCCCGCTAAACTGGGTCAGAGCAATATTTACACGGTTGCTACATGGTAACGGCTCCATCGATCCCGTGTGAATCAGAGGTTTCTATCGATAAGGAGCATGCTCCGGTGGGCTGCGGCACCCTGATAAGGACAGCTATTGTTCTCCTCGGCGACCTGCCCAGCCCTGCAGGGGACAGTGTGGATACCTTTAACAGGATCACTCTCAACTCTCCGCTGCAGTTACTTTGTGCCCCTGACAACTGATCTAAGATCAGAAGGCCCATCCCTAGTCCCATCTCCATCCATGTAGCAGAGAGTTTTGACTCTGATCCAGGATCAGTGTATGCAGTTCCCCCCAGCTCCTGTCTCCTGACCACCTCAGTTATTGCTGTGATGTTGGGTCGATGCTGTCATATCCTATCAAATTTAGCATAAGACAGCAGCTAAAGGAGAGAAGCTGTCTCACACTGCACCATGGGAAAAACTGCAGCAGAAGGACCCATGCATGAAAGACAAAACACGAGGCTTCATTATCTCACTCAAAGAAAATCTGGAAATGGAATCACGATGACTGATAAATACATAACACTACAACACCCAGCAAAGTTATCAGGAAGCTATTTCTGAACTAGGTTGTTCTGATACATCAGCATTAAGACATTAGCACAGCAGTTCTGGCATGGAGAGTAATGGTGACCACGCACATCAAATATATAACACATATATATAATGCAACATAACGTTACGGGGACTTAAGGTAACATAAGGTCGATGACGTATTTGTTGAATGCTGTGCAATGTTACATAGTGTAATGTCATGGTGATTAGGGGACTTAAAACGTTTAATGTAAAATAAGGTGGTGTAATGGTGATTGGAAGCATGTCACATGGAACACTAAATAATGTACTGTGGTGTAACAGTAATTAGGTAGTCGTTGAATGCAATGTAGTGGCATGGAATGGAAGGAAATGAAATTCAACAGAATGTGATGTAATTCAATGTAATGTAATGGAATAAAATGGAACACAATGTTATGGATTTGAATAGAATGGAGTGTAACAGAATGTAATGGAATGGAGTGTAACAGAATGGAATGGAATAGCTGATAAGGCATTTGCTGAAGGCTGTCAGCTGCATGTCTGTTTTCAGCGGCTCTGTACTCAGCTCTTGCAGGTCTGACACTAACAAACACAGCCTGTGGTTGCTCCTCCCTCTCTCCCTGGCATGTATGTCTGTATGGATTCCAGCTTATGTGAATAATTTCCCTGTCTCTGTCTGTGCTTAGGAGCGTCCGAAGAGCCTGTTTGCGCATGTGATGTTGTTCTGAAGAGGAGCAGATTTGGGGGGCGGGGAGGGCCGGCTGTGACCCGGGGGGACCCCTGTCCTCTGGAGGGATCCCTGCAGTGGAAACCCCAGAGGCATCCCACCACAGCCGAGCCACAGCGGCCAGCAGCAAACCCGCTCCTCTGGAAGAACAACACAGACAAAAACCAGAATTAAAACGTTTTCAAGAAAAAGCGAAAAGAAAAGGGAACTGCCTCCGTAATTAGAGGCTAATGGAACTTTTGTTCTGATGACAGGACAGGAATTGTGGGCCGGGGTGGGAGGGGGGGGGGGGGGGGGGGGGGAGTTTGCCAGCTGCTGGCCCGGTCCACACAGCCTTCGGTGAGGAAAAGCACACACCCTGCCAGCCACTGAAGTAAATGGACCCCGAATCAGTGCCACCTAGTGTTTGCTGTGTGTCTACCATTCCAGTTTAGGAGTGGCAACCCTCTAATGTTATACATTATTATTATTATTATTATTATCATTGTTATTATTATTATTATTATTATTATTATTGTTATTATTATTATTATATGTGGCCAGACCTGGACCTCTCCATTGTGACAATCTGAGCTCTGAAAGTAGGAGACACTATTTGGTGTAGCACCAGAGTGTGGCCACTCTTCTGTGTGGGGACACTGTTTAGCGTAACACCAGAGTGTGGAAACTCTTTGGAGCTCTGGAAGTTGGGGACATTACTGAGCATAACACCACAGTGTAGGCAGTCTTCTATCCTCTGTAAGTAGGAGGGGCACTATTGAGTGTAACACCAGAGTCTTCATACTCTTCTGAGCTCAGAAAGTTTGGGATACTATTGAGCGTAACACAAGAGCGCGGGCACATTTCTGCGCTGCTGGTTGGCACTGTCCTGGAAGTAAGGGGTTTTGTTTCACAACGTGAACTTTCAGTGACTCTTTCTGGCATTTCTCTGGTATTTCTCACAGGATAGCCACACCTGCCTGAAATCTGGGGATCCAGGCCAAACTATTGTCATTTGCAGAGCTGGCCAACAGGCCGTCAGACTGGGTCGTTCCGCCGTGGAAATGCTGGCAGCTCGTCTCAGGTGCGACTGACGCAAAGCTTCGACAGGTCAGCGGAAACGGTGCTTAACAGCAGGGCTGGGCGACCTACAGCCTTCGTAATTGGGGCTGTTTCGCAGCACTCGGAGAGAGAGGGCATCTGACAGACAGAGCTGTGGGGAGAGGGAGGCCCAGTTGGGGGGAGGGGTTTATTTATAGCCGTCTTGTTTAAAGGAAAGCTGGACACAGCGGCGACGGCACAGATGATGAAGATGAGTGCTGTGGGATGGGGGGAGAGGGAAAGTGAAACGCCAGCCCCCCGATTAATGCCATGACTCACTGCACCTCTATTCAGCAGATCCCCCACAGCTGACCCAACTGCCATGGAGACAGAGAGAGTGTGTGTGTGTGTGTATGTGTGTGTATGTGTGTGTGTATGAGAGTGTGTTTATGAGTGTGAGTGTATGTGTGTGTGTGTGTGTGTGTGTGTGTGTGTGTGTGTGAGTATGTGTAAGTGTGTATTCATAAATGTGAGTATATGAGTGTGTGTGTGTGTGTGTGTGTGTGTGTGTGAGTACATGGCAGCTGACGGCTCTGCTCTCTAACAGTACAGGAAGTATCAGCCTCTGCTCCTGAGTGAGCCCTCCTTCCAGGAGCTTCTGACTGGCAGCATCTCAAACGGAAAACGGGTTCTGACCTGGGCGAGGCCTGGCGGAATGCTGGCTGCAGGTCAGGGTGGTGGTGTCCAACCCTGCAAAGGCTTCTGGGAGAGGCCCTAGACAGTGCTGGCAGGATCAGACACTCTGGATTGACTGAGTTAGTAAGCCGCTGAAGCCTGATGATTCACAACCATACAAACTTTGTGCTGCTTTTCAGTGTCACGCTCAGTTTGTTTTTGGGTTCTGATGCCAGGAGCATTTTTTCCAAAACAACACTCAGCCCTACCTGTCCTCCTGACTCCTGTCTGTCTCCTTCAACAATAGAGAATCAATCATCTCTATTCACAAATGCCCTTCAACTTTAAAAGCTGTCTGTACTGGCACTGATTACCCATCTCTCACACTCAGGATTGCAAAAGGAGCTGCACTGAAGGCGTTGTTGGAGCTGGAACACAAAGCGCTTGATAAACATTTACAAATACCAGGCAGGCAGCGCATGTAACGGTCGGGTTCTGTCTGTTAACCTTCAATCATATCAGAGAAGCATCTCTAATCCACAGGGCTGGGCTGCCCAACAACCAGGAGTGCTGGGGAGAGGCTGTACAAAGGGCTGGCACAGCAACACAAACTCATCACTGCAAGCAAGTGTGTCAGGCGCATTTTTGAGGTGAGGGTGCTTTCTGCCAAATCTCTTTGGCACCTCCATCAAAGGGCTGGTCTGGAAGGGAGAGTGGGCGAAAGCATAGAGCCTGTAAAGGTACACAGGAGGGAAAAGGTTCAGAGAGAGTCGCATTCCTCCACCTGAGAGGAGAGAAAACTGCTCTAACACCGCGATCTGATGCTTTAACACCGCGATCTGATGCTTTAACGCTGCCACCTGCTCCTTCCACACTGCAATCTGCTGCTTTCACACTGCAACACACTCCTTTAGCACAATGCCAATGAATCAATCAAATCAATTCAGTACATCTAACTTCGCACAGCATTCACCAAGGCAGACTCTGCCACAGAGGACTCAGCTACTCTCAAGACGTCTGACTGGAGCTTCCAGCAGAACAGAGGAACGGAGAAAGCTGACTCACAGCTTCTGCCTGGCAGGGAGATTCAGAGAGGAGTTATGTAGAGGAGAGCACATCTCCTCTGTACTGCAGCCAGGAGGGGATTGCTGACGTTTATCTACATCACCACTCTTTTCTCTTGATCAAAAGACTGGAGCTGTATATCATGAGGCAGAAAAGTGTCCTAAAAATAACACAGTGAAAAGTTGAACTTCAACAGTTGTAAACTCCACAAAATGCAGCAAATTCAGAGGAGCAATGCACCTGCACACGCACCCCTCTTGTTGCAAGAGAATCTTTGAGGCCAGAGGTCAAAGCTCCAAGGTGCAAGGGCTGCTTTTCACTGTTGAAGAGCTTCTTAACATCAGCCTTGGGTCATCATCGGCAAGCTGACAACATGCTACAGCAATGTCACACAGCCGCTGACGTCGCTGTGAATTCTCTCTGCCTCACTGTCTCTGCAGTCCCATGTTACTGACACACACCTCATACACGCCTCACATACTCCCTCTGCTCACAGACACACTTCCTCTCCTCCCTTCCTCCCAAGAGTGAGGGCTTTGGCAGGTGTGTGTGCATGAGTGTGTTTGAGTGTGTGTGTGCGTGTGCGTGTGCATGTGTGTGTGTGTGTGTGTGCACATGTGCGTGTGTGTGTGTACATTTACATTTACATTTATTCATTTGGCAGACGCTTTTATCCAAAGCGACTTACATAGGCTACAGCTCTTTACAATGTTATCCATTTATGCAGCCAGATATTTACTGAGACAGTTGCGGGTTAAGTACCTTGCTCAAGGGTACTCGGTTACGAGTCCTGCTCCTCAACCACTATGCTACACTGCCGCCCACTATGCTACACTGCTGCCCGTGTATGTTTGTGTGTGTGTCCGCTGATGTAATCCCGCCCACCGCCGCTGTGACACTGTGTGCGCTAAATCACCATGCCGTGTGTGCGGCCTAGAGGCATGCTATGGAGCCCGACAGCACCAAATACAGCGCTGCTCCTTTCAGCACCCGCTAATAATTGCATGTAATTGTTTAAGGGCTCTGGAGGTGTGCCAGCAGTGCTGTCAGAGTGGTTATCACACGCGTGTGTTAGCTATGAGGCAGCGCTGCTGGTATCAGGAGCTCTGATGGGGAGCAGACAGGGGCCTTTGAGGAACTGTGTCACACTGTAATGATGTCACTTCTGTATAATCTGAGGGTTCCGATTTTAAAAACGCAGAGCTCTGGAGGTCACCCCCAACAAGCAATGCTGGGAGAGAGCCATTCTGTGTCAGATCACTCGTTGCAAGTGCATGACAGTATGTGTGCACTGAGCGTGTGGAAAAGCTCTGGATAAAATGAACGATTGCTCACCTGGACCCAACACTACAATGCGAGGACAGTGTGTTTTTCCATCGTTATGGGGATGTGTGTGACTCGGGGTGAGAAGCCCAGGGTGTTTATGCCATCATTAGTCAGATGTTTAAACTAGAGCGGGTGACCTAGCTGCTGTTTACAGAGACTTTCCATTTTAACCTTCAGCCTCTGAATAAACCAGAGCCCGTTCCTGGTAAAGGGGGAGGAGGTGTTTGCGGGAGTCTGACTGGCAGGTGATGTGCAAGCTGTTATCTGTGGAATATCTTTTGGGCCCTCAGGCATTTAAGGGTTTAGTAATGGTTTTAGTGGCTGCTGTGAATGGCTTTTCACAGGTCTCCAGTTCCCAGGAACATCCCAGGGGAGCAAACAAGGAGGAGGAGGGGAAGGGACTTTTCCCTTTTCTTAGGAAGGAACAATTATAAAGAAGCGAAATGCATTTGACCTTGTGACCCCAGTAGATAAGCTGTTTTGGCACAATTATTCTCCCACGGAGGTCGACGATGACTTCCTGCAGACACGCCTGGCCAGGAATGTCCCTCAGACAATACCGCCAATGATCTCCACCCCCTGAAGGGCTCTACTTTACACCTTTGTGAACGCTAGTGACCAGCATCAGCTTGGGTGTTCATTTGCCTGTCTCAGCATCCACCTGATTGTCTCAGTGTCCGTCTGGCTGTCTGAGTGTCTGCCTGGCTGTCTTAGTGTCTGCCTGTCTCAGTGTCCATCTGGCTGTGTCAGTGTCTGTCTGGCTGTGTCTGTGTCCCCCTGCCTGTCTCAGTGTCCATCTGGCTGTGTCAGTGTCTGTCTGGCTGGGTCTGTGTCCCCCTGGCTGTCTCACTGCTCTCCTGTTTCAGTTTTATAGTTGTGTATTTCTCTGTGTCACTGCATCTGCTGTGTTTTTACATTTATATGTTATCCATTTATACAGCTGGATATTTACTGAGGCAATTCTGGGTTAAGAACCTTGCCCAAGGGTACAACAGCAGTGCTCCAGTGGGGACTCTAACCAGCAACCTTTCTGTTATGAGCCCTGCTCCTTTCCACTATGCTACACTGCTGCCCCAAACACTAGCAGCGGAGGCATTCGATCCCTCAGCTCCAAAGAGGCTGAAGACTTAATTAAACACCTTAGACCACTCAGCCACACTACCCTCTTTTACCCCTCATGTTTTATTATTTGTTATTTCTGGCACTTCGATGGTCAGGCACTTCATTGGAACTCCAATTCAGCAATCATTCCACAGCAAGGCTTCAAATAATAAACCAATGAATTCCCAAGAGGTCAGGCTGACTTCTGATGTCTCCTTCCTTCAACATCAAATACAACACTGCCATCTAGTGGCCAACCCGTCATTCCACATCTAATACAACACTGCCATCTAGTGCCAGGCCCTTTCACAGAAGCAAAAGTTAGCAGACTTAGATAATCTATTTCCAGCAGTAGCACTTAACATTCTCAGGAAAAGCAATCAATCATCATTTTTTTTGCTCTAATACATTGTTCATGATGAAATTTAATATCCGTAAGTAAAAACTCGATTCTGATCCTTTGACCAAAACAGCAGTGAATAAGTAACAGCAATCATGCCTGTGATATTTACACATTTTATGTGGTTATTGATATAAAACAAAAATGACAAGGCAATGAAATTTCAGCACATGATTGCAAAATTTGCGTTTATCAAAATACCAGGTCTGTGTTACAGTGTAAGTCTTTTCAAAAAGCATCAGAGTGATATCACTTCTCTGCATGCTCAAAACCGAGGTAACACACATTCACAAAACATTTCTTCACGGACAAACACGGCCGGAACATGCATGACCTTTCAGAAAGGAACAACGCCATTACACATCTACACTTTGGGTTTCCCTTTGCTTCATAACAGAGCCAGAGCCGGAATAAAAAGCGGGCAGTGCATAGGTCAGGCAGGGATGAGTGAAGTTCCTGTCAGTGCTGCTGCTCTCACTGCTCAGACACACAGATTTAACACTGTGTGGCCAGGGATGTTGGATCCCAGCTGCTGCCTGACAGCTCCCCGCTGTGGATCCGAATGGCTGCAGTTCGTATTAGAGGCCTGTGACAAAGCGTGTGCCCGTAGAGACCTGTCTGCGTGCCTGTCTGAATACCCACAACCCCCCTGGCCGCATCCATCTCTCAGGCCCACAGCGGAGAGCATATTCCCATGGCTGGAAAATTTGAACCCTGGAACTGACCTCATCAGCATAGTTACGCAAAGCAGAACTGCTAAGGAAAAGGAAAACAACAGAACCAAACTAAACCAAACCAAACCAGACCAAACTGACTGTGTGTTCTATTCTAGTCCTGCTTTTGGGTAACTGCGTAACCGCAGTTACCAGCTCAGCGGCTCCTGTTTCCTGGCGATAAGGTGTACATAAATATTCCCCAGAAGGTGCCGAACACACGCTCTAAAAGCACCACATCATGGCATTGCTGGAATTCCCGTCCCCAGCTCCTCTCAAACGCGGGCTATTTATATCAGAGACGCCGCTTATAGCTTCAGGGAGGCAGGCCACCTTTCCACTGCTCCTTACTGTGACAGGCTGCAGGTCCCCCCTCCCACCCACACCCCACACTCCAGAGGGCTCACAGCAAAACCCCACTGCAACACAGCCCCTACCCTGCACTCATCAACACCGCCATTCCCAGAAAGACCAAAAACAACAGCCTTATCTGCAGCTGGGCCTGCCTGCACTGTGTCAATGCCTGCACCTGTGTGTGTCTCACTCTCTCTCTCTCTCTCTCTCTCACTCTCTCTCTCAGTCTCTCACTCTCTCACTCTCTCTCTCACTCTCTCACTCTCTCTGTTGCTTACCCACACACTCAATGTGATCTGGAGGCCAATCACATATCACTCTGAGATTTCACCGGGGGGATGGATTCGGGGGGGTGGGGGGGGGCTAGGAAGTGTAGTGCAGGTGACAGGAGAGGAGGGGACATAGAGCCAACTGGAGTGCAGGAGCTAAACATAGAGGCAGTTTGTGACTGTATTTTCCTGTACCAAAACGCAGCCTGCCAAGTCCCATCCACCCCCACCTCCCCCAAACCCCCCCCTCCACCTAGGGGGCAGGGGTGGGGGGGCATCTCCAGGAAAAAACAGCGGAGCAGAGCAGTGACACCGTCTCAGGAAAAGGCCAGATCTAAAGCCGTCTCATCTCCTGTGGCATTAATAACTGACTCGCCTGTCATCTAAGAATCAGGACCAAAGAGTACTAAGACGAATCGCCTTCCCGAAACTACAATCTCTTCAGGACCGTGCCAGGACCGCAATGGGACCGGGCTGGGACCGCGATGGGATTGCACCACACACTCACACCCCCGAGGTTTAACTGCGGTGGCCCACCAGGTCACCATGTGCCCTCACAGACCCAAAAGCGGGTGGGGTGACAGGGCAGCTCCCTACCTGACCAGCGGGGAGGGGTTCCCTGTGACCCTGCACTCCAGGCGAATGGGACTCCCCTCGGCCACCTCCTGGCTCTTCAGCTTCTGCGAGAAGCGGGGTGGTGATGCTGCCTCTTCAGCACTGTCGCCCCCCTGGTGGTCAACAGCAGCATCCTCCCCCTCTCCCTCCTCCCCTTCTTCCTCCTTTGGGGCCATGCCCGGCCGCCCGGGCTGTTGCTCCGCCTCAGAGCCCTGCAGGCACGGGTTCTTGGGGGACAGGTACCCGCTGTCGGGGGAGGAGGAGTCCTCGTCACCGTGGCGATCAGGGCGGGCGGGCCCTTTGAAAATGGACGACAGCTCCTCAATGAAGGTGGCGGCACGGCTACAGAACTCCGAGGCAGAGGCACGGTCGCTCAGTGCCAGGTCTGCGTGGAGCAGGCGGGGTTTGTCCTGCTTGTACACGGGGGCAGCGGACCTCTGTCGGGAGTGCATCTTCGGGGCGACATCTCTTTGGCTGCCGCTGGTTTTAGCGGGAAAGGTCGTGTCATCGCTCAGAGAGGGGCCGTCGGGCTGCGGCGGGTCCTGGGACTTCTGCGGGTTGAGGGGTGCAGGGGTTTTGGTCTCTTCCAGATCACCGGTACGGGAGAAGGCCTCACGGGCCAGGTCCAGGCTCCTGCTCATCTCGTCCTGGCTCAGGAAGCAGGACAGCTCGGGGAAGCCCCCCTCATCCCCTTCTACCTCTGCCAGCGAGTCCAGGTACAGCTCCCCATCTGAGGAGGTCTCTGAGAACACACCCCCGTCCCCCTCCCCCAAACACACCTCCTTCAACATCAGAGGGAGAGGGAGCGTCTGGTCACAGCTCCCGTCCTGCATCCTGAAACAAAAACACACACATTAGCAATAATGCTAATTAGCAGCAAAATACACATTAGCAATAATGCTAATCAATTACAACAAACATTAGCATTAATGCTATTCAGCAACAACACACACATTAGCAATAAAGCTAATTAACACCACACACATCAGCAATTAATGCTAATTAGCAGCAACACACATTAGGAATTAAGCAATTCATTTAAAGATGCCATTACAGCACAGCTACCGCAAATAAATACAGTTTATAATATACAATGCTAATTAAAAATGTTACTGACATGTATATACTCAAAGGCTCATGCATACACAGAGTTCATATCCTAATGCACACACACAGAATTCAAATCTTAATAGTCACACAGAGTTTATATCCTATCCTAATCCCAATGAATGTAATGTAATGCTTATAAAGTAACACACACAGGTTAAGACAGCAGATTTTTGGAAGGCCATCTCGGACATGCTTGAGTCAAAAAAAAAAAGGTGACATGACCACGGCGTGTCATGTTTAAGTGTAAGACTGATCTATGCTGTTTGTTTCTTCTGCTGCATACTGTCTGTCTAGCATTCTGAGGCTTCAGGGGCTCCGGATCGGAGTCTTTCTGGCTGCAGTTTCCAGGACTGGAGTCAAAAATCAGGCAACAGAACCAAACCAACTGTTTCACCTGGTGCCCCCCCAACACAGGAGAGGGCTTCGCACTGTGCAGAATGTGTTTTTGTGCGTACGTGTGAGTGTGTGAATGTATGTGAATATGGGTGTGAGTGTGTGTGGACGTGTATATCCGTGGGAGCGTTTATGTATATGCATGTATATGTGCATGTATATGTGCTTGTATGTAAATGTGTGTGTGTTCACGCATGTGTCAGTAAGTGTGTATAACGGTAAGTGTGTGTGTGTGTGTGTGTGTGTGTGTGTATGTATGTGAATATGGGTGTGAGTGTGTGTGGACGTGTATATCCGTGGGAGCGTTTATGTATATGCATGTATATGTGCTTGTATGTAAATGTGTGTGTGTTCACGCATGTGTCAGTAAGTGTGTATAACGGTAAGTGTGTGTGTGTGTGTGTGTGTGTGTATGTATGTATGTGTGAGTGACTGCGTGTGTGTGTGTCAGTGTGAGTGTGAATGACTGCATGTGTGTCAGTGTCTGTGTGAGTGTGTCAGTGTCACTGTGTGAGTGTGTCAGTGTGACTGTGAGTGTGAGTGACTGCGTGTGTGGCTGCTTGTGACTGTGTGTGTCTGTGTGTGTGTGTGTGTGTTGGTGTGAGTGTGACTGTTTGAGTCTGTCAGTGTGAGTGTGAGTGACATTCTTCTTGTGCAGTGTCATGCAGACCAGCTGTTGTTATTTTTAATCCCTCTGCAATCATCTGTGCTGCAGCAGCAGCCTGTGGGCCAGTGCTGAAAAGCCTTAATTATTCATGTGGAAATGACATTGTTTCCCAGCCTAACGCTGAATAATGCAGTGCTCCTGCGTTTCCACTCACCTGAGCCTCAGCATGAAACAAACACGCAGCTCTGATACTGCAGGCAATTTATTCCTGCCGTACAGTATAAACATACATCTCATGTATGTTTTTTCATATTGTTGTCATTTTGTAAATTGTCATATTTTTCTCTCATTGTTTTTTTGTAATGGTTCTCAGTAACAATTCACAGTTGTTTACTTCCAAAACCTGGGAATCAGTTAAACAAGATAAAATACACAAACTGTGAAGCTGAAAATCTCACTTAATGTAATTCTGAGCCTTTTGTGACTATATTTTATAGTCTCATTTGTAATGCTACAAATGTCTGTAAACTATAAAGCAAAACAACCACAACAGTTGTCAAAGTAACACTAACTCATTCAGGTAAATGCAAAATATTTTTTAAAAATTAAATTATTACAACCAGATATGCTTATTCTTATTCACAAACATTACTTAGAAACAATCTTAGAAACAACTTTTTTAAAGAAAAATTAACATGTAAGTAATATGTAAAAATATGTAAAAAATAACATGACTGAATGAATTCTGGTAACTTCACAGTTAGTTAAAAAAAGACCCCAAAAGACTGTTACCTTTCGTTGGTTCCTGGCCCGGATTCACTGTGTGCTTTATTGTCTTCTTTAAGATAGGTGAGTAAGCAGCTCTTTCCAGAAGAGTAGCCCTTGGTCAGTGAGGGGCTCTGGGACCGGTGCGGTTCAGTGAGACATGCAGACCGTCCCACGGTGCCATCTGTCCTGCCCCCACGTCGGCCCTCCGAGTGGCGGCTATATTTGGCATGCGTGGTCATGTTACAGCCCCCAAGCCGTGGGGCAGGAATGCAGAGAGAGGAGCTGACAGAGATGAGGGGGAAAGCAGCAGGCACAGAAGCCTCGGGGGCAACCGCGGCCTCTCACAGCCGCACAATCAGCCCTGTCAACAGGGCAAACAACACCGCGGCCCAAACAACGCACACCCCTGAATAATGCACAAGGCCTCACCAGCACCCCAGGTGAGGGAGGACCACACCTCTCCCATCTCAGAACCCAGCACTGACAGGCCAGAGTTTATACTACGGATGCTAAGAGCTTCCACCACAGGTCCTCAGAGTTTATGGTATAGATCCTCAGAAGTTACGCCATAGGTCCTCAGAGTTTCTTGTATGGATCCTCAGAATTTACACCATGGGTCCTAAGACGTTACTGTATGGATCCTCAGAGTTTACACCATGGGTCCTAAGACGTTACTGTATGGATCCTCAGAGTTTACACCATGGGTCCTAAGACGTTACTGTATGGATCCTCAGAGTTTATGCCATGGATCCTCAGAGTTTACACCATGGGTCCTCAGAGTTTACGCCATGGGTCCTAAGAGTTTCTTGTATGGATCCTAAGAGTTGACACCATGGATCCTCAGAGTTTACACCATGGGTCCTAAGACGTTACTGTATGGATCCTCAGAGTTTACACCATGGGTCCTAAGACGTTACTGTATGGATCCTCAGAGTTTATGCCATGGATCCTCAGAGTTTACACCATGGGTCCTCAGAGTTTACGCCATGGGTCCTCAGAGTTTCTTGTATGGATCCTAAGAGTTGACACCATGGATCCTCAGAGTTTACACCATGGGTCCTAAGACGTTACTGTATGGATCCTCAGAGTTTACACCATGGGTCCTAAGACGTTACTGTATGGATCCTCAGAGTTTATGCCATGGATCCTCAGAGTTTACACCATGGGTCCTCAGAGTTTACGCCATGGGTCCTAAGAGTTTCTTGTATGGATCCTAAGAGTTGACACCATGGGTCCTCAGAGTTTACACCATGGGTCCTAAGACGTTACTGTATGGATCCTCAGAGTTTACACCATGGGTCCTAAGACGTTACTGTATGGATCCTCAGAGTTTATGCCATGGATCCTCAGAGTTTACACCATGGGTCCTAAGACGTTACTGTATGGATCCTCAGAGTTTATGCCATGGATCCTCAGAGTTTACACCATGGGTCCTCAGAGTTTACGCCATGGGTCCTAAGAGTTTCTTGTATGGATCCTAAGAGTTGACACCATGGGTCCTCAGAGTTTACACCATGGGTCCTAAGACGTTACTGTATGGATCCTCAGAGTTTACACCATGGGTCCTAAGAGTTTACTGTATGGATCTTAAAAGTTCACACCATGGATCCTAAGTATTTAATCCATGGATCCTCAGAGTTCACACTGTGGTGACCATGTTATTGTGCACTGAGTGTGAGATGAAACGACGCACTGGGAGACACTTGCTAACAGACAAGCTCAAGAGTGAGGAGGAAAAACAGCCTCAACTCACAACAGCAGGTCTGTATTCCACCCCAGCCACACATCCGAGAGCATCCTCCGTATTTCACCGAAGATTGCATGGGCACTGATCTCCATGGGTGGCCATGCTGATCCAGGAACAGTTTTATGGGAAGAAAGCATGCAAAGCCTCTGCTTATGTGTTTTGTGGGAGTTGGAGCTTTCTGCTTCTGCCTCCATTAATGTTGCAGCTCAAACATGCAAGAGGACGTGAGTGTAACTCACCACATCACCTTGGCAGTTACCACAAGAGTGAGAAATAAACAATAAACAACCATAAATGATACTTTGACTTGACATGTGAATGGGAAATATGGAAATTATGGAGTGTGACATCAACAAGCTAATTTTTCCCATAAAATAATAATTATTTTTTATTCTACAATAATAATTATTATTGTTGTCATTATTATTTAGTAATGGTTAATAGGAGTATCAATAATATTTTCCACAGCAGCAGCTTTTTACAGGATGATCCCACCAGATCTGTGTGTTCTGTGACCCTCTTCTCCTCCTGTGTGTCTGCCCTTCCACAGAGCAGGTCTGGAGCACACGCACATATTTCATGCATTCATATTTCATGCATTCATGTGGCTTTGTTCAATAGTCCAAGCCTAGACTTTATCTCAATGCTTATTCATTCTGTCATTGGCTGTTCTGTTGCTGTTTCCCCTTTTTTAGTTTGCATTTAATGTATCTGACCGAGATGGGCTTATAAGTCATACTGGTTGAGAGTATTTACCAAGTAAGTAAAAACCAGTCAAATAAATCAGTCACACGAGCAAAATTACAGGAGGGGGGAGCAGTGTAGCATAGTCGTAAGGAGAAGGACTCATAACCTAAAGGCCTCTGTAAATATCCAGCTGTATAAATAAAATGTAACACATAACACATAAAAAATAGCAACCTATGTAAGTTTCTCTGGATAAGAGTGTCTGCTAAATGCTAATAGTGTAATGTATTGTAATGACTTGGTGGTCCAAAAGAATAATGCCTCCAGGGGGCAGTATTGTGCACACTTCCCCCAGGGGGCGAATGTAAATGCTTCATTATTCTGGTTTCAGCTGATGACTCACGGGATTGTTAGAGGGTTTATTTCTGTTGCCAGAGTGGATATAATGCATCTGCTGCTCGCTTTCAGCTGTGAGCCAAACACATGGTCCCGGGCGAGAGTAAACAGTAACAGACAGGTGTTCTGATAGGCCCGCGGATTCAGCTATGCGGGGTCTATTTTTGGGGTTCTTATCCTGTGGAGCTGAAGAACGGACGGCACAGAGCTATTCTGGCTCCTTAACAATCTACTGATTAATCTGTATGCTGGTGAAGGCAGCACTTCAGAATGCCCACTGCGACAGCTCTATCAAACCCTGCACCCCCCCCCCCCCCCGCCTCCAAAGAACACCACACCCCTACATCATCACTCAGTACAGGGTGAAACCTGTGTGGTGTGGATATTTTTACATTAATTAGCTAGTTGTGCTGTATCTCGCGTATCACAAACCAGCAATATAAAGCCACTGTAAGCCATTCTTACGCCTGAGCCCTTTTTCAGTTTGTATTGTGTTCTTGAAACATGAAATTGGTGGTGCCACCAAGTGGGCGAATATGCAGCAATAACCATAGACCATATCTAATATTCTGAGAGCAAATCAAGACTAAAAACAAAATGTACCCGAAACCGTGTAATAAGGCTACAGTTATGTTATTACACATGCAGGATGGCATGGTGGCGAAAGGGGGAAGTCAAGGGACATTGGACCCCTACAAAAACTCAAGCATTTTTTTTAATCCACTTTAAAAACACGTATAATACTGTGATGAGAATGAACCTTTTCGGGGGTTTAAAATCCGTAAACAAGAATACCGCGCAAAAACAATTTGGGAAGCTTGGAAAACACGCCTAGCCCGACGCTCGTTCGGTTTGTCCCTTTACGCTCCCCTTTGTGAAGATTGATTGGATGGCTAAGATTTACTCTGATTGGTGGAGCGACAGTCCTCATCACTCGATGGCGCTGTGGATGAAAATGGCGTGATATGGGGAGAATAATTGCTGTGATGTCTTCGTATATTTTTAAGTAACTAACTACATGAGAGAATCGCGAAACTGTTAGCTGCAAGATAACACGGTATAATGGCATTTAGTCCAGCTGATGTTTTTTTATTGCTTTTTATTTTGAGTTGTCCCATAACGGAGTCTTCTTGTGACTAGCACAGTTAACACAGTCAGCAAGATAATCACCAGCTAGCAAGTTAGCTGGCTGGCTAGCTGCCTGATACTGGATCAAGCTAGTCTAGCTAACTGATATATAGGTAACATTGGCTACATAGCTAGAAACGTAGCAAATATGCTAAGTTAGTTTTGTGTGTCATTTCAGTGGGGTAGCGCTGTGTTCTACGGTAACGTTATGCCTTTTTGTGTGCTCTGTTATTTGTAGCTGTCAGACATGCCTGCCTTCCGCCAGGTGGGAGAAAAGCAGCTCCCCAATCCTGTTTTGTTTATGGTTTGGTCTCCGAAGAGGGACCTGATTGCTCTCGCAAACAAAGCCGGTGAGGTGAGCAGATCGGGCTGTGGGAGTTAGGAAGCGGCGCATCATGGCTCCTATTAAAGTAACGTTAGACACCTTGCCGGTGTGTAACGACAGTCTGAAGTACAGTCATTGATTAATGTTATTTACGGACTCAACATGCGTGCAGCATTAATGACAGATAGCTAGAGTTGGTTGCCTAATTGGCCAGATTTGACTGGCCTGGCTGGCCAAGATGTAAAGCCACATAACAATACGTTGTGGTCATTTACCAGACGCTCTTATCCACAGCAACTTACACAGGCAAGTTTTCATGTTATCCGTTTATACAGCTGGATATTTACTGAGGCAGCTCGGGGTTAAGTACCCTGCCCAAGGACATGGCAGCAGTGCCCCGGTGGGGAATCAAACCTGGAACCTTATGGTTAACCTTCTGGATCCTTACCACTATGGTTCACTGCTCACTCAGCAACAACGTCTGATCCCTTGTGGCTGTTATTTTGCCAAATATGTGTTTTTAAATGTCTTGACCAGGGAGTTACAGAGGCTTCATAATGAGCAGAATAAAAGCGCCAGGGATTCATTTTCGCTGTTAGTCACCGTAGTAAAGTGAAGAGCAAAGTAAAAATTGTGTTGACTGTCTCCCAATCCTGTCACCCGCAGCTGTTGTTGCACCGCCTCGCCAACTTCCAGCGTGTGTGGAGTCTGGCGCCCAGTGAGAACACAGGGAAGGAGATCACCTCACTGGCCTGGAGGCCCGACGGCAAAAGTGAGAGCTTTTTGGGCTTTTTTATTTTCACAGTCCCGGATACTGGCATTTAAAAGAGCACCCATGGCCATTTCGCCGATGCATTTGTTTACTTGGCAGCAGCTCTCAAAAAGGGCAAAATGCACAGCTGATGTTTTGTGTCACTGTCTCACTTTATATCACTGTATAAAGCTGCGTGTGTTCTAAAGCAGCTAGGGTTAAGCAGCTCGCTCAAAGACACAGTGGCAGTTACACCTTAAACCATTTGGTCCCTAAGCCTCAACTGTGATCATACTGCTGCACTGTGTCTGAAGAAGGCAAACTTTAGGGATTGGTTTGTTGTATGCATACAGGTCTAGCCCACTCGGGCAGTGGTATTAACAATTTCTCTGGGTCTGATTTTTAAATACCTATAAAATGCAGCTTTAGAATAAGTTGAAAGTCCAGTGACTTTGGATGTTAATGTTAGTGAGGTCCAATGTGCGATACAATTTTGGAGAACCATCCCTTGGTGAGTTTGAAGAAAACTAAAAAAGTCCACCCTACAACTTGGAATTCTGTTCTGTTTTTTATTCATTTTTACAGTTTTCATTGGTCTTTTTGTTCAGCAGATTAGCTCATGAGTGTGCTTTGGATGTCAGGCTATCATCAGCGCAGGCATTTTTAGTTTTCTTTAGAACTGTCCTCATAAGTCTTCTTCCTTTTTACATCAGGGTAGTGATTCTTTCCCCCTCAGTGAAGCCCCTCCCTGAATGAGGCCCAGTGATGGAATCCGTGATGTCTTCAGAGATTGACATGACCTGGTGTTTGCTGTTGCTTTGCTGTGTCCAGTTCTGGCCTTCAGCGTGGGTGACAGGAAGCTGGTGATCCTGTGTGATGCAGAGAAAGCCGAAATCCTGCACATGTTCCCCGTGGAGAACCCGGTCTCCTGCATGCACTGGGTGGATGTCCTGGAGGAGAGCAGGTCTGGTCTTGACACAAGAGAGGCACTCAGGAAGTGAAGTAGCGCTCAGGCAGTGAGGTAGCGCTCAGGAAGTGAGGTAGCGCTCAGGCAGTGAGGTAGCGCTCAGGAAGTGAGGTAGCGCTCAGGCATTGAGGTAGCGCTCAGGCAGTGAGGTAGCGCTCAGGCAGTGAGGTAGCGCTCAGGAAGTGAGGTAGCGCTCAGGAAGTGAGGTAGCGCTCAGGCAGTGAGGTAGCGCTCAGGAAGTGAGGTAGCGCTCAGGCAGTGAGGTAGCGCTCAGGAAGTGAGGTAGCGCTCAGGCAGTGAGGTAGCGCTCAGGCAGTGAGGTAGCACTCAGGAAGTGAGGCGAATCTGGAGATATGTAAAGGATCAATTACACATGCATACCTAATCTTCCTTTAAGGCAACTTTGGCAGTGATCATGTTAAATATAATACACAGTGAGAATGAGTGAGCGGTTGAGTTGAGCTATAGTAAGGATTTAATATTTTATATTCTGTCAACAGGTGTTTGGCAATTAATCAATCTAAACTGTGCTCACTCGTGAATATACTCTTGACATTGATTGAAATCGTTTTTTCCATACAGCACTGAAACGTGTTAGGCTAGATTTTAAATAGGAGAGGGTTTCAAGAAAAATACTTATTGAGTGAGGGGTCTACTTGGAAGGTTTGGTAACCCCTGACTTGAATTCCCTGCCAAGACACAATTCATTGAAACCTGCTGCTTTTTAAGATGTACCGAATGTGTGTGTTGAACAGAGACACTCTCACACTGGCCAAAATACAGTTTTGTGAAATATTTGTCCTTGTTGTCTTTCAGCATCCTCACGTCTTTCTATAACTCTGAAGACGAGTCGAATCTTTTCCTCCCCAAGTTACCAACGCTTCCAAAGAGGTAAACACAGAGGAGATCTGAAACATTTAAGGAACATGTTGAGACAATAAATGGATGTTCATGATTGCTTTGTGTTTATAGGTATAGAAATTGTAAAATGGTAGATTTTCAGGAACTGGAGCAGTTATTAGCCTTGAAAGCCTGAACAGAGGAAATATGCGCAAAAGCTGAACATGTTTCTGATAGGCTGGTAGCTATAAGCCATGCATTTGTTCTGATTTTTATGTTACCTTCCTCCACTCCCTGTTGGATTCAGGCTTTGTTTGCAGAATTTCATAGTTATTTCACTTTGACTGAATTTTCTTCCATCTCCAGCTACAGCACGACATCAAAGATATTCAGGTAAGCACCTGTGCTGTTGTTGGATATTATTTCTTATCTGCAGCTGTGGGGATGCATCAGTAAAAGTTTCATTGGAGTTTTCTGAAGGTTTTGTGAAGGTTATGAATAAACTGCTGACTTGTTCCAAATTGTGAGTGCTGTATGTTGCCATTAACCATCTGCCTGTCTGACAGCGAGGAGAAGTCGGACGAGATCATGAACCTTCTGGGTGATGTTCGGTGAGTTCTGAATTTTTACCTCAGTTTGAGTTTGATCAGAGGCATGAACCTGCGTGCGGGAAGTCCATGAGCCGCTTTGTGGTTTTGGTTTGATGCATTTGTGTTCTTCTGTCTGCAGGCTCAACATTCTGGTGCTGGGAGGAGGGTCGGGCTTTGTGGAGCTGTATGCATACGGAATGTACCGGATCGCCACTCTGACAGGGGTAAGACCAGCGAGGGGGGGGCAAGGGTCAGGGGGCAGGCGGGGGCCTTTGGTGTGTGACACGCTTTGCCTTCAACACCCTCCTCTTCCCCAAGGTGCCCGGCACCTGCCGCAGCCTGTGCCTGTCCAGCGACCTGAAGTCCTTGTCTGTCATCACAGAGATTACGGCTACCGACCACGCTCCGGAGATCACCTACATCCAGGTGAGAGGGCTGGCATTGCTGGGGTATTCTCTGCCTGTGCTGTGCAGTTGTCATGGCAGTCTCCTGCTCACAGGGATGGGCGTGGTCTCTCTTTCAGCTCAACACTAGACTGCTCTCCGACTGTCTGCCAGAGGTGACGAGGATGGCCCGCAAGTTCACCCACATCTCCACCCTGCTGCAGGTGAGCACACACACCTCCACCCTCCTGCAGGTGAGCACACACACCTCCACCCTGCTGCAGGTGAGCACACACACCTCCACCCTGCTGCAGGTGAGCACACACACTCCCACCCTCCTGCAGGTGAGCACACACACTCCCACCCTCCTGCAGGTGAGCACACACACCTCCACACTGCTGCAGGTGAGCACACACACCACCACCATCCTACGGGTGAGCACACACACCTCCACGCTGCTGCAGGTGAGCACACACACCTACACCTCCCTGCAGGTGAGCATACACACCTCCACCCTGTGAGCACTGCCTGTGTCCGGAGTGCTGGTGTGGTGTTGGGTGGGACAGAGCTGTAGTGTGAGGTGGCTTGCTGCTGCACAGCCCTTTACCACAGTGCTTAATGCTAGCCCGGTGCTTTGGGTGCTAGAATACGAACAGAAAGTGCCACTGGCTGCCATGTTGCAGAAAGCTTTTAGAGGGATATGCTCTCGTCTCACAAGTGAAGCTGCACCTGTAGGGTGTCCTGTCAGCGCCAGGGCTGCGGGCTGCCATGAGAGTTAAGACATAGAAAAGATTTGATGTTACCTTGGAGATCAGGTATGATGCAATGTGGTGACAGTGATGTGTTTTACCACCAACTGGGAAGGTGCTGTGAAATTATTGTGGAGATGAGGGGGGGGATGTGATGTTGCCGTGGAGATGAGGGTGATGTGATGTTACTGTGATGCAACATGCTCTGTTCCCGCAGTACCTGCGGTTGTCACTCACCTGCATGTGCGAGGCCTGGGAGGACATCCTTATGCAGATGGACCTTCGTCTCACCAAATTCGTCCAGGTCAGGGGGGTCACGATTACAGTGTCCTATTTACTGCACTCCTAATTACACTGTGCTGCTCCTGTAATGTGACTGCGCGATGCTGTGTCCCTGTTGTCTGTGTAGATCTTATTTTTTTCATTTATTGATTCATTTATTGATATTTCAGGAGAAGAACACGTGCACGCAGGTTCAGGATGAGTTCTTGGAGCTGCTACTATGGGGCAAATCAAGGTGAATGAGCGCCTTGAATAATAATCATAAAATAGTAGTAATAATATATTATTGTGCAAGTCACAAACAAACTAAGGAAATGGGTAAATATAATTTGTAGTGTTAACTAATACTAGTGTTAGTAAGTTAATGTAATTCATAAAAAATATGCATTTTTATGTGACATGCATTCAGGACTTGTTTTATCACGCCGTTCTCTGGATAAAGAAGTGAGCATTCATACACCTTTCCTAATCTGCCACATTCTGAATAGTGTTCTGAAGAATAACAAATTACAAATATTTGACAGATTTTTCAGATACATTTTAAATGGTCAAATATTTCATCTTGTAAGACTTTGTTGTCAGCTTTGATAACAAGAAGCAGGAAACTGAGAAAACTGGTGTGATGTTTTCATATCTGTTGGGATGTAATTGTAATGTACAGTGTACATTTTTAATGAAAGACTCAGATATGTGGATATGTGTGTGTTTGTGCTCAGAAGTAACTCAGATATGTGGATTTGTGTTTGTTTGTGTTCAGTCCTGAGTTGCAGGCCCTTCTGATGAACCAGCTGACAGTGAAGGTGAGCTCACACTGCCCCCTGGTGGAGAGCCCCGACCATCACGCTTCTCTCACTGCTGGAGCTGATGGACTCTGTATGGGTTGATGCTGCATCTTTGTCAGTCTTGCGTTTGTGTTTCAGTGGCTTTACTCCAGTGCTCTTTTCTACTATAGAGTATTTTTGTGTTATTTCTTTATGGTTTTTTCTCCTTTAACACCAATTTTGGAACGGCCAGTTCCATCTTAAGCTTGTCTCACCACAGAAATCTTAAGCACAGGGCACTGTGAGTGCAGCCCTCTGACATGCTAACAGGCAGTCCGGTGCAACGAGGGGACCAGCCCACACACTCCTGTCCCCGGCAGGAGGAATTCTTAAGTTCATAAACTGAGTTTCGTTTTTCCACCGTAGGCCCTTGGCAGTTGAGGGCATATGACATGTCTTGTTTCGAACCCAGGGCATAGGGCTTGGCCTGTCTTGAGAGAAAGTGCTTTACTTAGTCTCTATTAAACTGGCTGATATTAGGGTGTTTTCAAATGTAGAGCTGGTATTTTATTGTGTTTGCATTTAAGTGTCTTAGTTAATGTGCTCTGTGTCTGTTAACACACTGTGTCTATATTTGAGTTTGTCCACTAACCCACTGTGTTTGTATTTGAGTGCGTCCATTAACACGGTGTGTCTGTTAACACACTGCGTCTGCAAGTGATGTGTGTATTAACGCAGTGTGTTTGGGTGTGCTTGGTAACACACTGTGTTTGTAACTGATTGTGCTTGCTAATGCACTGTGTCTGTAACTGAGTGTGCTTGCTAACGCACTGTGTCTGTAACTGAGTGTGCTTGCCAACACACTATGTCTGTAACTGAGTGTGCTTGCTAATGCACTGTGTCTGTAACTGAGTGTGCTTGCTAACGCACTGTGTCTGTAACTGAGTGTGCTTGCTAATGCACTGTGTCTGCACTGTAACTGAGTTAATGCTGTGTGTCCTCATGCATCTTCAGGGGCTGAAGAAGCTGGGACAGTCCATCGAGTCATCCTACTCCAGCATCCAGAAACTGGTCATCAGCCATCTGCAGAGGTACACACACCTGCCCCCGCCCCCCCCCAACCGCATTCGTCTGGGTGTATGTGAGCCACTAACCGCCCCCCCTCCCCCTCGATCCCCCAGCGGCTCGGAAGCCCTGCTCTACCACCTGAGCGAGGTGAGAGGGATGGCACTGTGGAAGCAGAAGTTCCAGCCCCTTGGCTTGGACTCCGCAGCTATTGAAGGTACGGCGATCCAATCTCTTATTATGACATGTACAGTAACTTCAGGCAGGACTCTTATACTGACACACAGATGCTGCATGTATCTGCGCCACAGTCAACGATAAAATCTGTAAGATCAAGAATAAGTCCTTATCAGTGATGGCCATGGCTTATTAATGCCGCATAGTGTTTAAAGTAAAGAGACTAATTGTTTAATTATTTGAATACGGTCACACTGCCTGTGTTCTGTTGAGGCTGGACCTTCATTATCAGATCATTAACATTCTGCTTGTTAACTTTTTCCCTTTCTCTTCAAGATGCCATCACTGCTGTGGGGTCATTCACATTGAAGGCCAATGAGCTTCTACAGTGAGTAAATGCACACACCCTTGCCTACAGGGAGTAAATACACGTGCCCTCCCTACAGGGAGTAAATACACACACCCTTCCTACAGGGAGTAAATAGTAGGGATGCACCATTTCGCCTTGTTGACTGCCGTCGGCCTATCGGCAAATAAGATGACATTCACCGATGGCAGTGGCTGATGATTATCTGTTGTGTTGAATCAATTTTGCACTGGCTAAATGTTGAGTTGGTTATTGTGCTGACTCGGACAACAGTAGCCTGCCTAGCTGCATTTTCAGAGAGGATCCAATAGGTGATAGTATAATTAGCCTTATTCACATGCCGGCCATTTTGCTTTTACGTCACACTCAGGGTGGAAACAGGGTAACTCTTCAGTCAGCATTTATGGCAAAGTGGACCAAAAGTTTGATGTGTGTCTGTATCTATCTTTTGAGAAAATAAAACAAAAATGGCCAGATGGGTCAGCAAAGATCCCTAAAAGAATTCAAAAGAGATACAGTTGCTGGATTTAAAGTTATATCCACTAATGAATGAATGACCTGACACACTTACCAACGTTAAGTTGCTAGCTAGCTAGCAAACGGTACTTAAGATCAGAAGTCAATATCTTGGCTTCCAGTACGAATGTTAAAATTAACTATTTCTTCATAAGAGACATAATGAAGCTGTATTAGTTTGATAGCTAGAAAAGTGCGTGAAAGCCAAATTAGCTAGCGAGCTAGCTACTTCCACATTCAGCTGAAAAGTACAAATACCACCTTACAAAGACAAATCTAGCTTGCTAGCTAGCTACAATACAAACAAAACAATAAATGTAACTAGCTAGTTACTATCACATTCCGCTAATACAAATGTCACCTTGCAAACAAATACCTAGCTAGCTACAGTAAAAACAGCATGCTATCTAATTTGGCTAATTTGGCTAATTTGCACTTTGCTTAGCTGTCATATTACTAAGAGCTAGCTAGCTATCAAACTAATAAAGCCTCATCACATGTCTTCTGATCAAATAGTACACAGTATTACACAGTAAACCTGTTCTGACAACTTTAGTACTGTTAGCTAGCTAGCTACCAAATTAACATTGTAGTTAGCTAGCTAGGTAGTCTGTAGTAAATGTTTTAGCTGGCTAGTTAGCTAAGTTCGCCAGGTCTTTCTTTAAACATCGGTATCGGCATCGGCTATTGGCCAAATTGTTACTTTAAACATCGGTATCGGCCCAGAATTTCACAATCGGTGCATCCCTAGTAAATACACACGCCCTTACTGCAGTGAGTAAATGCACACGCCCTCCCTACAGGGAGTGAATATACACACCCTTCCTACAGGGAGTAAATACACATGCCCTCCCTACATTTAGTAGATGCCCACTCACTTCTCTCTACAGACAGTATGTCTGTGTTTCTGCTCTCTTTTGCTGTAATGGTAAGGTTGCTTTCTGCGCATTTGCATTTGCTTATGTGTCCCTGCTGCAGGGTCATAGACAAGAGTATGAAGAACTTCAAGGCCTTCTTTCGGTGGCTGTATGTAGGTAAGGCTGGCAGTTCAGGGCTGTGCTGAATCAGATTCAGATTACCTCCACCTGGGGAACGTGACCTCAGGTAATGCTGTTCTGTTTTACCCACAGCAATGCTACGTATGTCCGAGGATCATGTGCCCCCAGAACTCAACAAGGTGAGAGAGACCTATAGCTGCGTGTGCTGTTTTACAGAGAGAGACCTACCGCTGTGTGTGCTGTATTACAGAGAGACCTACCGCTGTGTGTGCTGTATTACAGAGAGAGACCTATAGCTGTGTGTGCTGTATTACAGAGAGACCTACCGCTGTGTGTGCTGTATTACAGAGAGAGACCTATAGCTGTGTGTGTTGTATTACAGAGAGACCTTCTGCTGCGTGTGCTGTATTTCAGAGAGAGACCTACCGCTGTGTGTGCTGTATTACAGAGAGAGACCTACCGCTGTGTGTGCTGTATTACAGAGAGACTCTACCGCTGTGTGTGCTGTATTACAGAGAGACCTTCTGCTGTGTGTGCTGTATTACAGAGAGAGACCTATAGCTGTGTGTGCTGTATTACAGAGAGAGACCTACTGCTGTGTGTGCTGTATTACAGAGAGAGACCTATAGCTGCGTGTGCTGTTTTACAGAGAGACCTACCGCTGTGTGTGCTGTATTACAGAGAGACCTACCGCTGTGTGTGCTGTATTACAGAGAGACCTACCGCTGTGTGTGCTGTATTACAGAGAGAGACCTATAGCTGTGTGTGCTGTATTACAGAGAGACCTTCTGCTGCGTGTGCTGTATTACAGAGAGAGAGAGACCTACCACTGCATGTGCTGTATTGCAGAGAGAGACCTACTGCTGCGTGTGCTGTATAGAGCAGAGAGACCTACTGCTGTGTGTGCTGTATTACAGAGAGACCTACTGCTGCGTGTGCTGTATAGAGCAGAGAGAGACCTACAGCTGTGTGTGATATAGAGCAGAGAGAAATCTACTAGTGTGTGTTTTGTAGTTCAAAATAAGTAGCTGCTGCTTTTTTAAAGAATTGCATATTCTGTATGTATTTTAACTGCAGAAAATGCCTAATAAAATATTAAACACAAAATAAAAAATCTGTTCCTTTTTGTTTTCAGATGACGCAGAAGGACATTGCTTTTGTGGCAGACTTTCTGTCAGAGCACTTCAGTGAGGTGAGGCCTCATTTCTGCTCTTGAGAGACTGAAAATCAGATCTGATTTAAAGGTGTCAGTCAGTGAGAAACCTTTCCCCTCTGTGACAGAATGAGGAGCTGTTTGACCGCAAGGGGAAGTACTTCAACGTGGAGCGGGTTGGCCAGGTGAGCACGCCAGTTGTGTGCATGAGTGTGAGATGAGCACTGTGGAGTAGAGCCCGACCGATGTAGGATTTTTAAGACTGATACCGATTTCGAGGATTTAAAAATCTGATAGTGATATGTTGGCCGATACTACTTTTTTTTTCTTTTCAGAAACGCATAACATAAACAGGAATTTTCCCTAACATTTGTTATGTGTAGTTATTTAAGAGAGTAAGAGTGTTTAAGACAGTAAATGACGTAATACAGTTTAAAAATAAGCTTGTTTTATTGTCATAAATAGTACTTTGCACAAAAGTACAACAAAATATGTTTTGATAAAGATAAGTGATTTGATAAAAGATAATGTTTTGATAAAGAGTCAAATGTATAAAAGTACAAAAAAGTTCTAAAAAATATCATGTCGTTTTAAACTATGCAGTAAACTGATACAGTGACCTAGAGTAAAACCTGCCGTTGAATGCTAATGCTACATGACTGTCTGCAACGAGGACTTGCGACTTTGGGATTTCACACTACACATTTGAAAGAGAAGCTAGATAACTTTGTTTGGCTACCAAGCCATGTTAGATACTTGTTCAGCGTTTATTTATGTGTCCCCTCTGGTTTAACCTTTTTGCACATAACTTATCTTTTTATGCTATGTAGTGCACATGTTACCTTACATGGTTTGTTGTGTTTTCATTAGCGTTATTAAGCTTCTCATACTTTCCAGTTAGCATTTGCTATGTTTTTTTAGAGTTAAATCTCTGTTTCCTCAAAGCTAAAATTAGCTAGAATTTCTCCAATCTAGTGTTCTGATCGCACCAGTTTTAGCATACGCGCTAAACGGCTAGTCACACCAGTGTGACCGTACGCATGAAAGGGTTAATAATTTTCAATGCACTGACTGTAACTACAGACATGCAAGTTGCAGATATATTTACCATTGCTTCATTTAGGCAGAATAAGTTAAACGCTATAGTTTAACCGCTCATTAACGTTAGCAGTTTTCCACTGATAAACATGGCATTAGTTAGCTTTGTGGGTAACCTAATTTAGCAGTGGACAGCCTTATAAGCTGCTGTAAGTGATGTTGCCAGAGAATTTTTAGAAGTGACGAGGAAGAAATGATAGGACCGTTGTTTGTTTACTTGCTAGAACTGCCACACTGTTTCATAAATAAACCTACAATCAAGTTTTTCAACCACTTAGCCTACACCACTCAACTACCGTAACGTTACAAGTAATTTGACTGACGGCACCGGCTTTCACATTACTGCAGCAAAACCAGGCATGGCTGACATGAACGTTATCAGGCTTATTTAGGCTAAGAGGAGAAGTGATGGGGGATATGCATTATTATTTAAGTAATGTATTTCACGTGACAATTATCAATTTACCATGAACACAGATGATCTCTGTCGTGGGCTACTCTGCTCAACTTGGATCAGCTGATTGTTGTGATTTGTGGCATTCCAACCATGTCTGTTGCCAACAGTGGAGTTGCAGTGTGCCCTCTGGTGGACAAACTACGCAATGACGACACTCATAACATGGTTGAAGGATCCATCTTCCATCACTCCGTCATTTTTTAAATTGTAATTTATTAACCTTTATAAATGCCGATACCGATATATCTACAATTAGCTCATATTGGCCGATAATATCGGCATGCCGATTTATCGGTCAGGCTCTACCCACTGCTGGAGAGGTCCCTTCCCTTGGGGCACAGCACACTGTAAGGTGTAGGTGTGGCTGGCCAGGTGTGGGTGTGGCTGTGTCAGGTGAAATTGTGGCTGTGTCAGGTGAGGGTGTGGCTATGTCAGTTGAAGGTGTGGCTGTGTCAGGTGAGGGTGTGACTGTCAGGTGCAGGTGTGACTGTATCAGGTGAGGGTTTGGCTGTCCAGGTGAGGGTGTGGCTCTGTTAGGTGAAATTGTGGCTGTGTCAGGTGAAGGTATGGCTGTGTCAGGTGAGGGTGTGGTTGGCCAGGTGTGGGTGTGGCTCTCTCAGGTGAAGGGTGAAGGTGTGGCTGTGTCAGGTGAGGGTGTGGCTGTGTCAGGTGCAGGTGTGACTGTATCAGGGGCAGGCGTGTCTGTATCAGGTGAGGGTTTGGTTGGCCAGGTGAGGGTGTGGCTCTGTTAGGTAAGGGTGTGGCTGTATCAGGTGAGGATGTGGCTTTATCAGGTGTGGGTGTTGTTGTGTCAGGAGAGGGTGTGGCTGTATCAGGTGAGGGCATGGCTGTATCAGGTGTAGGCATGGCTGGTCAGGTGCAGGTGTGGCTGTATCAGGTGTGAGCATGGCTATATCAGGTGCAGGTGTGGCTGTATCAGGTGAAGGCATGGCTGTGTCAGGTGAGGGTCTTCCTGTGACATTCCCCTTCTCTTCTGCAGTACCTTAAAGATGAGGATGAGGACCTGGTGTCCCCACCCAACACCAAAGGGAACCAGTGGCTCAGCTTTCTGCAGAAGAGCACACACCTGAAAGGTACACTTACCTGTGTGAGAGAGAGAGCGCATAGAGCTGTGAGAGCACTGGGGGTTGTAGATAGCAGGGCTACTCTACCCTGGTCCTGGAGGGGTGCAGTGCCGGCAGGGCTACCCTACCCTGGTCCTGAAGGGCCACAGTGCCTGCAGGGCTACTCTACCCTGGTCCTGAAGGGCCACAGTGCCTGCAGGGCTACTCTACCCTGGTCCTGAAGGGCCACAGTGCCTGCAGGGCTACTCTACCTTGGTCCTAGAGGGCTGCAATGCCTGCAGGGCTACTCTACCCTGGTCCTGGAGGGCCACAGTGCCTGCAGGGCTATTCTACCCTGCTCCTGGAGGGCCACAGTGCCTGCAGGGCTACTCTAAATGGTCCTGGAGGGCCACAGTGCCTGCGCATTTAAACTGTTGTTACACTTATACTCCAGCACTGGGTTTGATGAGTGACAGGCAGCAGTGTAGCATAATGGTAAGGAGCAGGGCTCATAACTGAAAAGTTGCTGGTTTGAATCCCCACCAAGGCACTGCTGTTGCACCCTGAGGCAAGGTACTGTAGCAAACACACTCTGGCCCGGTGCTGCTGGACCAGAGAGTGAGACTGCCATTTCATGGAAAATGTTGATCAAACTGCAGTGGTTGAACATGGTACGCCCTGACATTGGCATTAAGATCGTAAATTTTCACCCTTAATCAATCAGTGTGTGTACCAGTTAGCAAGGATAGTTTTCATCTGTGTGATGTGCATGTCATGCCAAAACCAGCACAGCAGAGAGTGTTAGCCTGATTAAGATAAGATTTATTGAACTCGAAGGAAATTATTGTGCCAGGGATTGCTCACATTACAGTATCAAGAAACAATAAACAGTGGATATGAAAAATAGGCAACCATGCAATAAATAAAATACAAGAGAGTTTTAAAAGAATATATAAATAAGTAAGAATAAAACAGTAAATGAAAAATGAAATATTCAACAACAGGTAAGGTGCACATTCAGATTGCAACCAACCAGAGAGCACAGAGGAAGAAGCAAGTTGAGGGGTGGAGTTGCAGGATAGGCTCGGGGGGTGAGAGGGGTGGGCAGAAGCCGCATCACCAAACCTGTTAAAAAAGATTTAACTCACTGGCCTCATCCACACCACCTTCTACTCCACTCCACTCCACTCCACATCGGCCACTCCACACCTCCCTGGTGTTCTTTTGTTGGAGCTTGCTCTCCAGCCTCCTTCTGTAGCACTCTTTGCCCTCCATGACCTTTTCCCTCAATTCTATCCGCTCCTTCCTCATCTCCTCCCTGTCTCCACTCCTGAATGCTCTGCTCCTGAATGTCACACATCAGACACCAGCAGGGGGGAATCATAATTACCATTATTCAGAATGTTTGATCTTACCACTTATTAACATTGCTTCTGAGAAATTGGTTTGCTTTGCGTTGAGAGTTGATTGTGGATTGAGTAAGCTATTGGCTGATTCAGCGATTGACAGTTTGACTGTCCTGTCCAGAGAGCCCCCTGCTGTTCGCCTCCTACCCCAAGAAGTCCATGCACTACGTGAAGAGGCTGATGGAGGGCGCCATTGAGCTGTGTCTGCTGAAGCCTGCTGTGAGAGACTGCTGCACACGCATTACTGTGCTCACCCACACACACAAACCATACATTCACTCACAATCTCACACACACGCACACATTTAAAAGCCCATACACTCCAATACACACATACACACCCAGATCATGCACACCCATATACAAACATACTCACCCATACACACATTGTATACATGCTCACACACACACACACACACACACACACACACACACACACTTGCACTCCTGATACACTCCCATACAAACATACATACGCACACACACAAATCCATGCACTCCAATACACAAAAATACTCACACACCACTCACAATACCATACACACACACACTCACGGTCACAGGTTTACACACTCTCTCTCTCTTTCTCTCACACACACACACACACACACACACACTCAGTACTGCATGATACTTCATTTCCCATACTCAGCACTCAGCCTGCTTGACTGCCCCCCCCCCCATGTAATTGTTAATTGTTTTTGTGTTTTTTTTTTTTTTTTTTTTTTTTTTTTTGCTATTGTTTGTTCCCTGAATTCAGTTGAGCTGAGTGTCACCCTTTACCTGACCGAGAATGCAGAGTTTCAATGTTGCCGGGAAACTAAGTCGAGGCTATGTGGCTGCTGCCGCACAGTCTCCTGGGATTGTTAGAGACCCTGCTGTCCGCCTGCCTATCTGTCTGCTTGTCAGAAAGTGATCAGCAGAGTGAATTGGTGATTTTTTTTTTCCCATTGTTCGCAGGAGATCATTGGGAAGTCAGTGAAGCAGTCGATCTGCATGCCTCTTTATGTCCTCTCTGAAAGGTGAGCAGGGGGTCACAGACTCCCTCCCCTCACTGCCCCTGTCTTGGTTAAGGGGCACCTGAGCCACTTTCATTGCATTTAAACTTCAGAAACACACTGAGAGACTGTTTTAGGAGTGATGTCCGAACTGGACTTTAAGTGTCTTATATCAGTGTTTATTAAGATTGTTGTAATAGCTTTGTACTGCTACAGAACTTCTCTCAGATATTCTGCCCTCATGTTGTAATACAATTTGGGAAATGGCAGTGATTTGTTTTTCTTCGCAGCTCAGCAGATGCTCCGAGGCTCTTTGAATTGCCTTCACTGTAAGTAAAAATGAGACCTTTTACTCCTCTGTTATCCTGCTGTTCTATCTGTCGGTAGATAGCAGGGGTGTATTGGAGTAGAACAGCAGGGATGTGTCGCTGTGTTAGGTGTGCAGAAGGGGTGTGTCAGTTCAGTGTGTCGTTCCTCCAGGTGGAATGATAAGAAGACGGGTATGCATTATGTTGTCTTCACTATGCCAGAAGCCTCCCCCTGTCAGCTGTACCTGCTGAGGAGAAGTACCAACCCTGACCTGTGAGTCTTCCTCTCTCCCTCCCTCTTTCTCTCCTTATCTGTCTCTCCCCCCGTCTTTCTCTCTCTCCCTTCCCCACTCTCTCCCTCTCTTTCTTTCTCTCTCTCCTTCCTTCTCTCCCTCCTTCTTTCCCTCTTTCTCCCTCCCTCCTTCACCCTCTCCCTCTCTCTCTCTCTCCCTCCCTCTCTTTCTCCCTCTCTATCCTTCCTTCTCTCCCTCCTCCCCTCTCTGTCTCTCCCTCTCCCCCTCTCTGTCTTCATCTTGCTTGGCTTCTGTATCACATTCTCTCTGTGACTGCAGAACTGCTCTGTAATATATAAAGTGCAAGATAATCCCTGATGGAACTACAAAAAATGACAGTAGCTTGTTTAAAAAAGTATTCTATATATATTCTATATTATATAGTGTGTGTAGCAGACGGCCTTATCCATTTTAAATGCTGTCAGTTCATAGTGATGTATACATACAGCTCAGTCTAAGCCCTTTGCTTGCAGGTATGACAGCAGTGCCACCCAAGAAATTCAAACATGAAATCCTTACCAATGGATGGGTGGCTGTGTACAAAATGAAACTGATGTGAAGATGCAGGGACAGGTCTTTAATGGGTGTGTGTGTGTGTGTGTGTCTGTCTGTCTGTCTCTGTTTCTCTGAGCTAACAGGGAGGTTCCTAACAGTCTCCTGGCTGTTGACTTGACCAGCATCCTTAACACCAGTATTGATGACAGTGTCGAATCTGCGTGAGTGACTCTGAGTCTCCTTACCTGAACAGGGTTGAGTGGGAGGGAATGGAGAACGTCCGGAGAAGAGCAACAAGACTTGTTCCAGAGTATAAACTGGTGATTTTTGCTGAGGGAAGCCTGGTATCTCCACTCCCGGGAGAGGGAGGCTGAGGGTGGATTCCTCTGGGTTAATTATTATAAACGGCCAAATAAGCTGGATAAGCTGCCTGTTACATTCTGTGAACAGAAACAAAGAATGGGGGTGGGGATATTGAAAAACAAGCTTAACACTAGAAGGTATTTCTTCACACTGTGGCTGTGGTACCTGCTGCCTGCATCCTTAGAAGTGAGCTCCCTTTATAAGGTAGCATCCTAACAGAAAAGGAACCTCAATTGGCAATGAAATCGGGACACACTTTGAACTAGGGCTGGGCGCTATATTGACTTTTTAAGGTATATCAATATATTTTCAAACAAGATATAGGATGAGACAATACCATTTATATCGATATAGTTTGATGTTGCGTTATGTAACCTGTTTTTTCTGTAAAGCCGTGCCAGTGTTTGCATCTCTCCTCTCTCACACTGTCTGCACAACCCCACCCCCACTCTCCCTCTGCATCTGCGCGCAAACCCAGTGTTCTGTCGATTTGTCCTACCTTATCGAAATGTCCTACCGTAGCGTAGATTGATAGTCATTAGTGGCACCCCCAGAAAATGTTCAGTGGGGTGACCAGGTGGGTTCAGTAAAAATCTTGGGGTGGCGCTAGCATGGTAACCGCCGGGAGTGAGGGATGTAATAACAGCAATTCATTTTCACGAAAACAGACTCCGATATTTTGCTTTTAATGGCCAAATGCAATAGAACAAACTGGATTTTTGAATTTAAATCTTTGGAGTTAAAACCTATGGATACTGAACACAATATTTTTCTCCTCATTATGAAACGATTCTGTATCATACGGGACTATTGGCAACACTAAATGACACAAGAAAGCTGTGGCATCTGGTATGACTGATTTTTTTTATGTTAGCTAGCTACATACAATGCAGGTAAAAGCAATGTAGATAATTTGCTTCTCTAAGCCTAAAAACGATTAATGGCGATGACAAAATATATCTGGATTGAAACAACAAAAACACAGTTACGTTTTAAATGGCAAAGTATTACTAAATGATGTGATGTAACCAACTGGCTAATAGGCTATCCGCAATCAACGTAGCCAGCTAATTTATTTATAGGGACCTAGGGAGACTGGACTTAAACATATCCGCCTTAGAAGAGGAAAAAACAACAAACATCTGAAATCTGCTGTAAAAACAATAAAATACGCACTTTTCCAGTTCGAAGTCCTGTCATTACAGATATAGTGTAGTGGTCAGTGTCTGATAATTATAGTCATGTCTATCGATCCTTGCTACCTTATCGGGAAATACTACCACAAGTAGGTTGTGCTACCTTAGAAGCCAAAAAAGGTTGGTAATTCATTTTTACCTTATCAGAAAATGGTTCTAAGCTAATTACATTATTGTTTTCATTAATTCATCCAACAGCAATTTCGAAAATGCTGTCAAGTAAATTTTAATAATAGGCATAGCCTACTTAAAATTTATCCATCACTTAAACTGTATGTATTTCGACAGTCTAGTTTACATGCAAGTTGACATGTAAATTTGTAGTCTAATTTGTTTATCAACACACTCTAATCAATACTAACGTAAAACTTTAAGTAGCATATTTTGATATTCTAACCCTTATCAGAAAACACTACCAGGATATAACTATAGAATGTTCTGAGTCTGAATTTCCTTATCAGAAAGTGCTATCAACAAACCCACAGGTAACGTATTTTGATAGTCTGAAATACCTTATCAGAAAGTGCAACCAACATAAACCTATTTTTATTTAATATATTATATTAAAATATATTAATATATAAATAAATAATAAATATTTATTTTTTCATTTACATGTTGATATATTGTGCAGCTGTGTATTTTCAAACAGGGTAGGCCTGTTATTTTTGTTCTGTTTACATTTTTATTGTTATTCCTACAGCTGTGTGTTTTGTTAAGCAGGAGAGGAAAACCTGTAATTGTACTGCTTTAATCAGTCTGTTATTGTTGTTGAAAACAACTGAAGGAGCATTCTCAGAGATAGGCCTGTTTTTATTTAATATAGGCTATTTATTTTATATAATTTTTCATTTACATGTTTTGCAGCTGTATATTTTCAAACAGGGGAGGAAACCCTGTCTTTGCATTTTATTTTGATCACAGTCTGTTTTAATAAACATGCTTGTGACATCTCACATGTGGTTTTGACTTACAACTGAACATTTAACCCACTTTGTAGAAAATACTGAGATATATATTGTATATCGCCATTCAGCCTAAAAATACAGAGATATGATTTTGGTCCATGTCACCCAGCCCTACTCTGAAGGCAGGATGATGTCATAGATCGTTTGTGTCCCTGCAGAGAAAATTAGTTTAACGTTCGTGTAACTAAATAACTAGCCACTAGATCAGTTACTTTTTTCAGTTTAATCAGATTATCATGTGAAGTATTTCAGTAGCTGCAAAAGACTTCACTTTTGTTTGATGGACAACCAACCTACCGCTACATTAGCTAGTTAGCTAGTTCACGGAAAGCTCACCGAGGCTTAAAAACATTACGTACATCATTCCAGTGTATTAAATAATTAGAATGTATTTTTTAGATATAACCGCAACAAATTATTGAGTTCACTGTATACAGACATTTATGAGCTCCTCTGCTACCGCCGCATCTACCGCTGTGGTGTTTTCAGCCGCCATTAATTTAACGGAAGTTGAAGAGCCTGAGGCAATCGCAAAGACTTATGGGATACGTGGCGAAGGATACATCGGATGCTGCTTTCACATTTAACCGAAATAAGGCACCTTAGAAGGACGCATTTTATGATGACTTTGTTTTGGGACATGCCCACGAAGGGCAAGTGTGCAAAATTGTGAAAATAGTGAAAATGCTCCCTTCAGATGCTGCATTCTAAGGCAGCTGACTTTGTACAGGGACACAGCCAGAGAGTCAGTAAGGCATGAAAATAATTTTGTGAGGTTTTCGGGTTGTTAGTTGAGCCAGAGACACTGGGATCCTTCAGAACCAAACTCACTCATGTCCGTGTTTGTGCTTTTGTGTTTCTGCGTGTGCAATCTCAGGCGCTATGGTTGCCTGGATGCACGTTTCTATGATGACGAGACCCTGACTGTGGTGCTGCAGGAGACGGGAGAGGAGGAGAGCAGTGGGCGTGTCTTGGCCCAGCTGCCCCTGGCCTCCGCCCTCTGCTGTGAGGAGGAATTCAGCTGGGACCTCTCGCTCAGGTGAGCACCGCTCCGGCTCCGTCAGCAGGTGACACACCTCTCACCTCAGATCGGCCACGGGGGGGGGTCTAACAGAAACACCCGTCTGTGTCGTCAGGCTGGACCAGCAACCACCTCCCCCGGCCCAGGGGCTGGTTCTGGAGAACCAGTGGCGGATCCTGGAGAACATGAAGGCCCAGTATGTCGCCGTGAATGGGATCCGCAAAGTGGCATGCGTGGTAAGCGCAGAACCTTGCCCCTTGCCCCTCATCCCTTCAGTCCCTCATCACCTCACCCCCTCACCTCTCACCCCCTCACCTCTCACCCCCTCGCCCCTCACCCCCTCGCCTCTCATCCCCTCACCCCCTTGGCCGGCGCCCCTCACCTCCTCACCCCACCCAAATCCTCCGTTAGGTAACTCGATCGGTCAGGAATTCCAGGAAATGCAGATGACTCAGTTTGTGAGGATTTATTGGGAGCTGGGGTATCCCCTGGAGTCAGAAACGGTTACAGCAGTAACCCCAGATGGGTCGCACACTACTTCACTTAGAGATGATTACACTCTTTAATAAGCGGAAAACAGTGAAGTGTGTAGAGAACAAGGAAAACTGTATGTATGAATGTGTCCATTGTCTGTACAGTCTGTATGTGGGTGTTTGACTGTCTGTCTCTAATATCGGTCTGTACAGTCTGTATGTGTGAATGCGTTTGACTGTAGGGTCTGTATGTATGTGTATCTGACTGTCTGTCTATCTGACTGTTTGTCTGTTTGTATGTGTATCTGACTGTATGTCTGTATGTATGCGTGTCTGACTGACTATATGTCTGTCTGTCTGTCCCTGCAGCTGAGTGCTAACCTGCGCCACGTACGCGTTTTTGAGATGGATGTGGAGGATGAGGAGGACGAGGACAGGCCCGAGTCGCAGGACGTCAGCGCTGACCCAGAGCAGCTGGAGGAGACATTGCCCAGCCAGGGGGAGGGAGTGGGGATGGCGGCAGAGCCTCTGACAGAAGGGGAGGGGTTAGATGGCGAGCAGAGCTCTGGAGCAGCTCTGGAGCTGAGCGAGGAACCAGGGTCGAGTTCGGACACTCTGTGACCTCACGCCGACCCCCGGGAGCAGCACCCCCGCACCTCACACACAGAGCTTCCATTCCAATAGGCCATTTCCACAGGTGCTGAAACTGATTGAATACATATTCCATTATAGCCTCTGTTGTTTTCTACATGCAATCCGGTCCGCACGGGTTACATTCCCCCCTCAGCCCAGCTCAGTTTCTATTCCACTGCATCGCTTGGTGATTTTAGACCCTTCTGGAGTAGGAATCCACAACACAAACCCGCAACCGCCTCTCCTTAAATCATTTGTGTTCATGCGGTCCTGGTATGGACCCACCCTCCCAACAATTTTATATGCAGAGGCTGCCAGCAAACCATTCCTGCCAGTCAAATAGCTGCTCCCAGCAATTCTCTTGCCACCAGCAGGGGGCAGTGTGGAGGACACCATGTGCTGGAATGGAACGTGTGTTTTTTTACTAAGCCCAGCGAAAATGGCCTTTGGCATGTGGGCCGCTCCTTCCCCAGTAGAGTGCGGGCAGTTTCTCCCTCATCCCGCCACTGTCACAGCCTGCGTCATTCGGGACTCCTCTGTCTCCCACGACGTGTCGCATAAATTCACCCTGTGACTGTCCGTTCCTGGATGTTTAGGTTTTTGTCCCGGAAGGGGAGTCGGGTGTTTTTTTTTTTTTTTGCGCATACCCTGCTCACCAATGCTGGTATGTGTGAAAGCTAACGACATGAGAGGAGTGTGTTCATTATCAGATTCTCCTTCATTAGTTACTGTGTTTTACAGTGTACCTCTACAAATCTAACTGTGGACAAGTCATTCAGTCTTTTATATGACCTTTTACCCTGACTGATCAGCAAATAAAGATCCTGACTTGAGCTGCATCATTGTCTCCTTTGTTTTTTATCCATTATAAATATATATCCATTATATCCCATCAGCCCCAGATGTACTGAGGCAAGAACATCTGTTTTGATGACTTTGTTTTTAATACTAAATTTCAAAGCTTTTGTTTAGAAGTTTTATCACACAATACTTGTTGTACAAGCTCCTTAGTGGATGAGAATAAGTCTACAGAAAATACATTTTATTGGATACAAGCAAATTCAAAGTTCACGTAAACTGGTGTTTAAGTTCGTCAGTTTTCTGTGGGAAAGCAAGCTAACCCCCACACCATTACTAAGGCTTCATATCTCCAGCGTTTAAGGCTGACAATCTTATTCAGAATGTAACTGGATTTTCTTCCTTTGGGTTTCATGAATGCTCTAACCCTTTGTCATCTTGGTTACGATGTAATCAGCCTCAAAGGTGATTTACTAAAGTGCAATCCAGAGTTATCAGATTCAAACAAATCATGTTTTAGGACTGGGTGAATTATTCTCAAACCAGAGAAAAAAGTCAGACTGTAAACTCAGGAGTAGATAATGCAACTGTGGCCAACGTATCCGTGGTTGCACTTGCACTGAGCTATGGCCTGGTTATTTATTAGTTTATGTGTGTGTGTGTGTGTGCACTGATGGGGCTTTTTAAACGCTGTCGGTCCCTCTCCTGGAAAGCACGTGCATGGCATGTTTTGTCTCCCGGATTAGAGGACAGAGCTCGCCAGAAGAGCTCAGTGATCACTGATAACATTGTCTGTACGCCCCCTTTCTCTTGCAATTAAATTACTCTTACTGTATTCAAGCAAGCATCGCGGCAGGCCGAATGCTGAGAGTTTTACCTCCACAGAAGATCTGTGCGACCGCACTCATGGGAAGCAGATATCACCTTCACAGAATGGAATGCGCCAACATACGAACGGAAACTTTAATAACAGGGAAGAGACACAGTCCGACCGCAAAAATATAAAGCGTCTTTTAATCGCATTCCACAGAAGCTCACACCCTACACGTGACCAGCTGCCAAGAAACACCTGTGAGGGCCACGCCCACGCCAGCTGTCACTCATGTCTTCCTGCTGACGCACGGGCACGCCTACGGAGAGGGGCGAGGCGGTGAGGTTTCAAACAGGGGTACGCGCACAGCGAGTGCACGTCATGATCACTTTCGGTCGGTGTTGAGTGTTGAGCCGGAATTGGCATGCCAGGTTACAGTCTTTAAATAAGCCGTCTCAAGCCCGGCTGTCTCACATTTCTCGAATAATGTTTCTCGAAGCACGGGGATTTTTGATTGGGGATTTACTGATTTGATTTACAATGCATCTGAGGCACTTGAATAAGGATGAACTATTTATTGCTGTTTTGCTGGAGTTATATATTAAGCCAAATAGTATAATACAGTATATCGGTTAATTCATTAACCTGTTCACAAAATTCACGTTGCACGGGCATGGTAGCTTTGGAGGTCAAATTTGGATTTGATCACTGAAAAACAACATTTGGACGTGAAAATGCATGCCTTGTCGCAATAACACATTTAATCTTATCGGAAAACCGACAACAGCGAAAGAAATTCTAAACGGCAAATAAAACGAAATACCTAACAAAATCCGAGTGTGGTAACAAGGACAAACTTGAAGCGTTTACTTGCAGCTGCTATTTTGCTAGCCACCTGACATTACTGCAACTACTTAAAGCGCATACTCAGGGCGGTGTCACGTACAATTCTACGTGACAGCAACATCTCATACTTTGGGACGCGCGCAGTTAACGTTTTACGTGCTCGTTGCCGATTATGTGCGTGATGGCGTCACTTTCCGCCGCTCGCTCACCCCCCTTGTAACTGGGGTGACGGGGGACAGTAAAGATGGCGTCGGCAGGGTCTGTGTGTACGGGTACACGGAGAAGATGACGGACGCTGAGATCATTAACTCCGTCTAATGCCGAAGTGTCTTCCGCGTACAGTTGAAAACAGTCGCCCGGAGAGACCGTACACCGCAGCGATCTGTTGACAGGCGAAGAAACAGTCGTAAAAAATATTCATCAGCCTCATGGAGGACATCAACTCCAACATTAACGCCGACCTGGAGGTGCGGAAGCTGCAGGACCTGGTGAAGAAGCTGGAGCGGCAGAACGAGCAGCTCCGGACCCGGTCCACTCTGCTCGCCTCCTCCGGCGGATCGGTGCCGGGGAGCGCCGGACCCCTCAGCGGCAGCGGCTTCGACTCGCCGCTGTCCGCGGGAGCGGCGGCCGGGCTGGCCGGGTTCCCCGGGGCGGGGTTCGGCGGGACCGGGGGCTACGGGGGGGTTTTGGAAAACTCCCGATGTCGAAGCCCCAGGCGGGGGTACGACAGCCCGAGCTACGGGCGTGGGTACGACGGCGAAGGGGCTGGAGCCGCCGTCTCCTCCACTCCCTCTTACATAGGCGAAGTGGTGGATTTCACCAGGGACGGAGAAACTTCTATCCTGGACGAAGTGGATATCCTGGATCTGGAAGACATGGACTGTCTGAACGAGGAGGAGGACAGCTGGTGAGTTTGACTGGGGGGTTGCGGAGAGATTACATCACCGGGAAAGCAGCTGGCTGCCTACCGGGGTTGGGTTGGTTTTTTTTGGACTGTTCTGTTGGAAACAGCGGTTCATCGTTGATCGCCCCCTTTTGTTACACGGCGTGACAGCTCTGGGAAACGGATAAACACAGCTGATCGAGACAGCTACAGTATGTCGGGACCGCCCCATGTCAGGCGTAGGCTGCGACTGAGACCCGAGGTCATCCGCAAACCGACCGCAGTCAGACTGTAGCCAGCATTTTGACAGTCCGCATTCAGTTCGTTGTAAAACCCTGGCCATCTAATAGCGACTTCCTAGATGGATGGATGTTATTCGTCACACGATCGTTAACCAGAACTGTCGACCTCGGCGTTATTATCATTTTGTCATTTAGCGGACGCTCTTATCCAGAGCGACTTACATAGGTTAGAGTTTTATCTGTTTATACAGCTGGATATTTACTGAGGCAATTCTGGTTTAAGTACCTTGCCCAAGGGTACCCCAGCAGGGAATCGAACAGAAACCTTTCGGTTACGAGGCCTTCCCCTTACCGCTGCGCTACACTGCTGCACATGTTGTGGTAATAGCTAGTTTTCGAGTCGCTCTAGCCGGGCTTACCACGGGTTGAATCAGTGCCTCTACGTCTGAAATGCCGTCGCGATCAAATGTGAACCGTCTGAAGTTCTGTGCGCAACAGTTATTGCCGCGCATACCTTAGCTAAGCAACACAACACATGATGCGGTCCCTTACTGAGTGTAGCTTTTGGAAATGCCCTCAGGGCAAATTTCACATGCTATCGGTAAATAGTTAGGATGTCGAACATTTTCCCCCGGTGCCCCTATGTTTGCCCGCGAACAGTCACGGTCAGATGAAATACACCGAGTCCAAGTCCTTAGCTACAGCGCAAAGGAAACGTCCCCAGACGCGTAGCCACGACCGCCGGCTTGATTTATGGTTTATGTCAGCTCCGTGTTGAATCGGGCCTTGTTTGAACAAAGTCTCTCCAGCTACTGCGTTTCTCAAACAAATGAATGTCACTGCTTTGAACATATTCAGTGAAGCAGATCCAGCTGATGCAGTTCACTGCACTGAAATCTCAGTTTATTTCATCCTAAGAGTGGCAGTTATGTGCAGAGTAAAGATGAGGTGATATACCTCCACACTCGGCGCTAATGCAGGGAGAGCGTTAATCTTGGTACATCCAGCGCTGCGGTTGGACGGAAAGGCTTGTTTGCCCAGCAGGCTGAGAGCTGTTTACCCCGCACCTGCCCCCGGGGACAGCGCTACCCATGGTTACCACCTTCACAATTATGCCCCAAGCAACAGGAACACTGGGGAGGAAATCTTGGATAACTCTCCCAACGGCTGATTTAAACGTTATTGCGCCAGTATATCTGATGTTACATGTTAAGCACTGGTGCCGTTAGAAGTACAGCTTCAAATTTTCATCCAGCACCAGGTCCTTCAACACCGTTTCCAAACAAAAGTGAAGTGTGTTGTAGCTTCGGTCTCCGTGGTCTGAAAATGTGACAGGAGAGAGTGTGTGTGGCCGGGTGAGTAAGTGAGTGAGTGAGTGAGTCAGTGTGTGTGTGTGTGTGCCTGCGTGCGTGCGTGTGTGTTGTGACTGTGCTTTTTGTGTAGGGTATTGGCTGTGTTGGTATGTGTTGTGACTGTATTTGATACGGCTGTATTGGTGTGTGAATTTGTTTCAGCACTATCAGTGTGTGGTGTGGCTGCGTTGGTGTGTTGCGGTTGTGTGTTTGTGCCTCTGAGGTTCAGGGAATTTACAGGGATTTTCTCTCAAACTGATGGCCGTGGAAACAGGAAAAGTTTGAGTGGATCTGAGCGGATGTCACGTGTGACAGCTGCAGGTGAGGGCCGACAGCAGAGCACGTGTCCTCAGGGTGAGCTCCGGTTTTGCTCAGGTCGGCTCCCTGTCCCCTCTCTGGCTGAGGAGTTGGCTGTTCTGGGTCTTAAAGCTGAGGGCCAACCAGTTTAAGCCAGAGTTTCAGTCTTAAAGAAAACAAGTGTAATGGCGGTTTAAGATTAGCCCCAGGTCTGCGTGTTTGCTGCAGTTTGCATCGATGCAGCTGCGGTTTGCTCGGTTGCAGCTGTAGCCTGTCACCACATGGGCCCTTCTGCTGCTGGCAAAGAGGAGCATAAAGGCCCTTATTCACAGCTGAGCTGGTCATCGGGGCCAGAGCCAAACTGAGACATGCCTCTGAAACGCAGCCTGCTTACACAATGGAGTCTGTCAGACGAAAACCCCACTTATTCACCAGTATTCACAAAATATGTTCTAAGATGGTATGGGTATGAAAATTTGATTGGGTGGGTCAGTCCACCCAGGAAGTAGAGAAAGGCACACAGGGGATGGCACTCTCCCTACAGGCACTCTGTGACGTCTCTCTGCCTGGGGCGGATCACTTGCAATTTAGAATTAGTGGGATTTCCATGTGAGAGTGTGTGTGTATGTGTGTGTGTGCGTGCGCGCGCGACCAGTTTAGGCCAGATTGGCTGTCTTTAGTGTGGCGTCTCGTGCTCAGAGCCTGGCTGTTTACACCACAGACATTCCTGGCTATATTAATCCAGCTAAAATCTGCAGAGTGCAGGTCAGCTGCTGGATCCTGGCCCACTTTCAGAGGAAGTTTTATAAATACTGAGAAAGTGGAGGAGCACAGAGGCCCTCTTTTCGCTGTCTGCAGATTGTTCGGCATGGGAGGCATTGCCGGAGCTGACCGAAAACGTTTCACAGCTGACCATAGATGGTTCAGGGCTGACGGCAGAAATTTCAGAATGAGGGTCTCTATGAGATGACCAAAGATGGTTCAAAAAAGACACTATATAAGCCAAAGGGAGACCAGGGCAGTCATTCACTGATGTCTGAAGATAGCAATAGCCATAGTGAGCTAAGGAGTGAACAGCTCCCTTAAGGATTCCAGCTAGACATGGGCACATATGTTAGCTGGTGTATTTCAGGACACATTAAAGATACTTACTGTTAGCAACTCAGATGCAGACATTTCTCCTAGAATAACTCTACCTTATGCTTTTGTATGGGGAGACTGCCTGCCATCTTTTCACAGAAATTTGACAGCGTACTCCTCTGTCTAGTCTGATTGGTTGGACCTGGCGGTGGACGGGAGCAGCGCTGTGACAGGAAGTGCCATGGAAACAGGAAGTGGAACCCTGCCAGCTGTTTGCATTGTGGCTCCGGGCTGGAGTTCCGACAGGTTCCGGTTTCTTTAGTGTTAAAAGAGGCAAATATCTCAGCCTGACAGAGACGCTCACACACCCACAGACACACTCACCATACATTCTTTCCCCGAGTTCACATACACAGACACACTCACAATCCATTCTTTCACTGGTCTCACACGGTTCTGTGGGCTGTCTTCATAACGATATACCCCTGTCTGTAGCCAGCACTAGGGAGTTTGGCTCGGAGGGAATACTTGTATGTCTGCAGACTGCATTTTGGGAGCTGCAGGCTAGCATGTCTGAGATGTCTCCTCTCCCAGTGAGAAACCTCACAGTTGCTGAGTCAGGCCTGTTCTCGTATGTCCAGACAGAAGCACTCAGTTATTAAATAGAGTATCAGTGGTCTGCATATGAGTCATTTGTTTAAGTGCTCCGTTTGACCTTCAGCGTGGAGTTAACAGGGCTCCAAGAACTTGCCAATAAATGTATGTGTTTAAAAACCTGCAGTTTGCAGGGGGGGAAGATTTATGAGCACTGACTACCCGGTCCTCTGAAAGGATGGCCCACAGGGCATGTGCAGGATTAGCAGCTGCGATTGGTCACATCAAGGCGGGTTACTTGGTAACTTGTGTGGAAGTTTGGTGTAAGACCCCTGAAGGCTTTGGTGCTCCGGCCAGACTGCGCTCCCTGCAGCTGATTTCACTGCTGATTTATTTCCAGCTTTGACCTCTGTGCCGGTTTGACGTCCTGCACTGTCTGTGTTCCAGGTACGATTTGCCCTTGAATACTGATCCAAGACCAGCCTTTTCACCCCTCGTCCTAACCCCAACCTTTTGGTGTAAAATTTTGATTCTGATTCAGGATCAGTGACTGGGGGCAGAAAGTGCAGACGCCGCTGCAGCTCTAGCTCTGTGTCCTGGATGTAATGAGGTCACAGACAGATCATGTTACCTGATGATATCATAGCATTAGGACACGACTGCATTTACACCAGGATACACTGGCATATGACTATAAACTGGCTGGCAAACTGAGTCAGGCACCTCTAATGTCTGGGGGGTAAATGAGGACCTGTATGCTGCAGGTGAATGAGGACCTACAGTGGATATAAAAAGCCTACACACCCTTATGAAATTGCAGGTTTTTGAAATGTAAAGACAGATATAACAACAATGGAAATGTCAGACTTTTTCCATCTGTAATGTGATCTTCCAGCAAACAGAAATCCAGAGAAAAAACAAATAGTTAATTATTAGGAACATTTTAAATAAAAAAAACTATACCCTGAAATAAAAAACACCTTGATTGCATAAGTCTGCACACCCTTTCATAATGGGGACTCAATCTGTGTTCAAAGTTAACCAGTCACATTCAAAATCATGCCTGTAGGTAATAGCATACACCTGCCATCAATGAAGGTGATTCTGATTAAACCCAGATTAAAGTCAGCTGTTGCTGTAGGATTTGCTTGAATGTTTGGGGTTGCATCCTACTGGGAGAACCATGGTCCGTAAAGAGTGGCCAAAGAAATTGCGAGAGCTAATTGTTGAAAAGTACCAATCAGGAGAGGAATATAAAAGAATATCGAAGGCACTGGATGTACCATGGAGCACTGTCAAAACCATCATCAATAAGTGCTGGTAAATGTGGCACCTCAGAGACAAAGATCAGGGCGACCCTCCAAATGAGAGGGCGAGGTGAAAACTTATCAGGGAGGCTACCAAGAGGCCAACAGCAACACTGAAGGAGCTACAGGAATTTCTGGCAGGTACTGGTCACTCCTTGCATGTGACCACCATCTCTCATATTCTGCACATGTCTGTGCTGTGGGGTAGGGTGGCAAGACGGAAACCCTTTCTTACAAAAAGGAACATCCAAGCCCTTCAAAATTCCGCCAAAAGATTCATTCAGTCTGCCAAGACCATGTGGGAAAATGTGCTATGGTCTGACGAGACGAAGGTTGAACTTTTCGGCCTAAATTGTAAAAGATATGTTTGGCGCAAAGCCAATAAAGCTCATCATTCAAGGAACACCATACCAGCTTTGAAGCATGGTGGTGGTAGCATCATGCTTTGGGGATGCTTCTCTTCAGCTGGGTCAGGGGCTCTTGTCAATATAGGTGGGATAATGAATGACTCCAAATATCAAGATATTTTGGCACAAAACCTGCTGGCCTTTCTCAGAAAGCTGAGGATGAAGAGGAATTTCACATTCCAACATGAAAATGACCCAAAGCACACATCCGAGTCGACCAAGGCATGGCTTCAGAAAAGGAAAATCAAAGTCTTGAAATGGCCCAGTCAGAGCCCAGACCTCAATCCCATCGACAACCTGTGGAATGACCTAAAGAGAGCTGTACACAGGAGATCCCCTCGCAATTTGAAGGAACTTGAACTTTTTTGCAAAGAAGAGTGGGATAGAATTCCAAAGTCTAGATGTGCAAAGTTAATAGAGACGTACTCACAAAGATGTGCTGCTGTAAAAAATGCAAAAGGTACTTCCACAAAGAATTATTTGGGCGGCGTGTGCAGACTTATTCAATCAGGGTGTTGTAGTTTTTTTTTTTTTTTCCTAATAATTAACTCTTTCTTTCTCTGGATTTTTGTTTGCTGGAAGGTCACATTAAAGATGGAAAGAGTCTGACATTTATGTTGTCTTTACATTTCAAAAATCTGCAATTTCATAAGGGTGTGTCTTTTTATATCCACTGTATGTACTGCAGGTGAATGAGGACCTGTGTACTGCAGGTGAATAAGGACCTGTATGTACTGCAGGTGAATAAGGACCTGTGTACTGCAGGTGAATGAGGACCTGTGTACTGCAGGTGAATGAGGACTTGTATGCTGCAGGTGAATGAGGACCTGTATGCTGTAGGTGAATGAAGACCTGTGTACTGCAGGTGAATGAAGACCTGTGTACTGCAGGTGAATGAAGACCTGTGTACTGCAGGTGAATGAGGACCTGTGTTCTACAGGTGAATGAGGACTTGTATGCTGCAGGTGAATGAGGACCTGTATGCTGTAGGTGAATGAAGACCTGTGTACTGCAGGTGAATGAAGACCTGTGTACTGCAGGTGAATGAGGACCTGTATGCTGTAGGTGAATGAGGACCTGTATGCTGCAGGTGAATGAGGACCTGTGTACTGCAGGTGAATGAGGACCTGTGTTCTGCAGGTGAATGAGGACCTGTGTACTGCAGGTGAATGAAGACATGTTTCAGGATTCACACGCTGGCTGAGCTTGTGCAGTCTATGGAACGACCGCGGACGCGGAAGTTTGAGGCAGGATACTGTTTAGAGATGTTAAAGATACTGGTGAACTGAGGAGTGATGTTGCTCTCCCTGCAGTCAGGCACATGTCAGGACATCACACTGAAAATAGTCAGTAAAGGGGAGGGACCCTGGAAACAGTCTGTAAAGGGGAGGGACCCTGGAAACAGTCTGTAAAGGGGAGGGACCCTGGAAACAGTCTGTAAAGGGGAGGGACCCTGGAAACAGTCTGTAAAGGGCAGGGACCCTGGGAATAGTCTGTAAAGGGCAGGGACCCTGGGAATAGTCTGTAAAGGGGAGGGACCCTGGGAATAGTCTGTAAAGGGGAGGGACCCTGGAAACAGTCTGTAAAGGGGAGTGACCCTGGAAACCGTCTGTAAAGGGGAGGGACCCCGGGAATAGTCTGTAAAGGGGAGAGACCCCGGAAACAGTCTGTAAAGGGGAGGGACCCTGGGAACAGTCTGTAAAGGGGAAGGACCCTGGGAACAGTCTGTAAAGGGCAGGGACCCTGGGAACAGTCTGTAAAGGGGAGGGACCCTGGGAACAGTCTGTAAAGGGGAGGGACCCTGGGAATAGTCTGTAAAGGGGAGGGACCCTGGAAACAGTCTGTAAAGGGGAGGGACCCTGGGAATAGTCTGTAAAGGGGAGGGACCCTGGGAATAGTCTGTAAAGGGGAGGGACCCTGGAAACCGTCTGTAAAGGGGAGGGACCCTGGGAATAGTCTGTAAAGGGGAGGGACCCTGGGAATAGTCTGTAAAGGGCAGGGACCCTGGGAATAGTCTGTAAAGGGGAGGGACCCTGGGAATAGTCTGTAAAGGGGAGGGACCCTGGAAACAGTCTGTAAAGGGGAGTGACCCTGGAAACCGTCTGTAAAGGGGAGGGACCCCGGGAATAGTCTGTAAAGGGGAGAGACCCCGGAAACAGTCTGTAAAGGGGAGGGACCCTGGGAACAGTCTGTAAAGGGGAAGGACCCTGGGAACAGTCTGTAAAGGGCAGGGACCCTGGGAACAGTCTGTAAAGGGGAGGGACCCTGGGAACAGTCTGTAAAGGGGAGGGACCCTGGGAATAGTCTGTAAAGGGGAGGGACCCTGGAAACAGTCTGTAAAGGGGAAGGACCCTGGGAATAGTCTGTAAAGGGGAGGGACCCTGGGAATAGTCTGTAAAGGGGAGGGACCCTGGAAACCGTCTGTAAAGGGGAGGGACCCTGGGAATAGTCTGTAAAGGGGAGGGACCCTGGGAATAGTCTGTAAAGGGGAGGGACCCTGGAAACAGTCTGTAAAGGGAAGGGACCCTGGAAACAGTCTGTAAAGGGGAGGCACCCTGGGAATAGTCTGTAAAGGGGAGGGACCCTGGAAACAGTCTGTAAAGGGGAGGGACCCTGGGAATAGTCTGTAAAGGGGAGGGACCCTGGGAATAGTCTGTAAAGGGGAGGGACCCTGGGAACAGTCTGTAAAGGGAAGGGACCCTGGAAACAGTCTGTAAAGGGGATGGACCCTGGGAATAGTCTGTAAAGGGGAGGGACCCTGGAAACAGTCTGTAAAGGGGAGGGACCCTGGGAACAGTCTGTAAAGGGCAGGGGTTGTGAAGGTGGTGTTTTTCCTCTCTGTGGGGGTGCTGGTTGTACCTGTAGCTGTGTTAATGCCCTGACAGGGTTCTGAATGAGAGGGAAAGCTGTGCAGGCTCTGACCCCACAGCCCAATCCTCAGAAAGGTCATTCCAGCCCTAAGCCTTCTCACGTGTCACTGAGGTGTGAATAAAGCTTGGAGAAATTCCTTTTTCCACACGGGTTATGGAGGCGTGGCACAAAGTTCCTGCATGGAGCTGCACCGGTGAATGCGTGCAGTGAGACCTGTGCAGTTCTTGCGAGCGATCGGGTCCATGCAGGCCCATACATGTTTTGTTGAGAAGCAGTACCCAGTAATGTGGAGGCTTTAGGGGAAATGAAATTGTGGGCTTGTGTTCCTGCAGGTCTTTTTGTTTTGTTTTTTTTTTTTTTTTTTTGATGGATTTATACAGTAGGATGAACTCTCATATAACTCTGCACCACCCTCTCTCTGCCTTTTTATTCTTGTCTGTGGATGTGTCGTTGCATTAATGTATGTGTATGTGTTTTGAGACCCTTTGTGTGTCTGTCTGTCTGTGTCTGTGTGTGTGTTTCTGTAACCCACCTCTCTCTGTCTCTCCAGGCTGTATGAGGCCAAAGTGACCAGTCCCCTGCAGAAAGCCGTGAGTCCCATCGTCTGGTGCCGCCACGCCCTGGACCACCCCAGCCCCGACATGGAGTCCGCCAAACGCTCACTAATCCACCGGCTGGACCTCACCATGTCAGGTACCCCCTAGCCCTCTGCTCACCTGCGCCAGGTGATCCAGCTGCCAGTGGCCCCGGCCCCGGCCCCGGCCCCTGTGTGTGTGTGTGTGTGACAGCTAGCCGAGCTGTGTGTGACCACGCCCTTTCCAAGCACAATGCAGTGATGTCACCCCATAACTGTCTGTGTGGCAGATGTGTGAGTCATGACCCATCCCACCTGAGGGGACCCGAGTGTCATCTCTCCCTTGCACCCCAAAGGAGTGTCGTCTGAGTGGGGCTCCTCAATGAAATTTACACAGTGAGAACCTACAGAGCAGGGTTCCAACACACACACACACACACACACACACACAATTTCTACATATACCCGTACTTACATGCATGCACACTTACACACAATCACACACTCAAGTTTGGTGTTAGTATGTATGTATGTGTATGTGTGAGTGTGTGTGCACATGCGCTAATTTTAGATGGTGTGTATGTTTGGGCTCGATGGAGAGGCGGTTCTCACTCAGACATGCTCATGTGATTGCTGAAGGTCGGCCCCGCCCCCGTGCTTTGGGTAGCGTTACACAACACGCTGAGAGACCCCCCAGCGTGAGGCATGAGGTGCGGTTAGGTTCTCCCCTCCCACCCGTCCCCTGCAGCCTGGGACGAAACGCTGAGTGCCGTTGCCATGACACATTACTGCATTGGAATGATGATGTAATCACATTAGGGTCCGGGTGACATCACTGCCTGTTTAAGGATGAAATCAGGCCAGAGGTGTGGGGTTAAATTTCACATCCAGGTTGTGCTGTTGTGTGTTTGCTGGCTCTGGTTAAGGGCTGATGCCTGACGCTCATTTATGCATTGTCTATGCACTGTGTATGATAGCCATTACCCTGGCAGCCTGATGTTTCCGAGCTGTTTTCCAGCTCAATGCGATTTCCTGTGTTACTGGCTGTTCAATATGTTGATGTCCCTCTCCCCCCTGTGATGTAGCTGTCCCTCTCTCTCCTGTGATGTAGCTGTCCCTCTCCCCCCTGTGATGTAGTTGTCCCTCTCCCCCCTGTGATGTTGCTCTCCCTCTCCCCCCTGTGATGTTGCTGTCCCTCTCCCCCCTGTGATGTTGCTCTCCCTCTCCCCGCTGTGATGTTGCTGTCCCTCTCCCCCTTGTGATGTTGCTGTCCCTCTCTCTCCTGTGATGTTGCTGTCCCTCTCCCCCCTGTGATGTTGCTGTCCCTCTCTCTCCTGTGATGTTGCTGTCCCTCTCCCCCCTGTGATGTAGCTGTCCCTCTCCCCCCTGTGATGTTGCTGTCCCTCTCTCTCCTGTGATGTTGCTGTCCCTCTCTCTCCTGTGATGTTGCTGTCCCTCTCCCCCCTGTGATGTTGCTGTCCCTCTCTCTCCTGTGATGTTGCTGTCCCTCTCCCCCCTGTGATGTTGCTGTCCCTCTCTCTCCTGTGATGTTGCTGTCCCTCTCCCCCCTGTGATGTAGCTGTCCCTCTCCCCCCTGTGATGTAGCTGTCCCTCTCTCTCCTGTGATGTTGCTGTCCCTCTCTCTCCTGTGATGTTGCTGTCCCTCTCTCTCCTGTGATGTAGCTGTCCCTCTCTCTCCTGTGATGTAGCTGTCCCTCTCTCTCCTGTGATGTTGCTGTCCCTCTCTCTCCTGTGATGTTGCTGTCCCTCTCTCTCCTGTGATGTAGCTGTCCCTCTCTCTCCTGTGATGTTGCTGTCCCTCCCCCCCCTGTGATGTTGCTGTCCCTCTCTCTCCTGTGATGTAGCTATCCCTCTCTCTCCTGTGATGTAGCTGTCCCTCTCCCCCCTGTGATGTAGCTGTCCCTCTCCCCCCTGTGATGTTGCTGTCCCTCTTTCTCCTGTGATGTTGCTGTCCCTCTCTCTCCTGTGATGTTGCTGTCCCTCTCCCCCCTGTGATGTAGCTATCCCTCTCTCTCCTGTGATGTAGCTGTCCCTCTCACTCCTGTGTGTTGTTGGGATGGTTTCTCCTGTATAAATAGTTGCAGGGGGCTGCCAGGGTTTTGTGAGAATGAGGACAGCTGTCAGATTCCATTACAGAGGCCGGCTCCTCTGTCCTCAGGCCCACCCAGGCTCCTCCTGCACTCAGACTTCAACAGCACAGAGGCCGAGCGGGCTCACACTAGGGTTGGGTACCGAAACCCGGTGCCAATATGGCACCGTTTCCTATATGACCGGTATTTGCCGGACCAAATCGCAACGCAGATTTTGGTCCCTCATTTCGGTGCCACTTAAATGCCTGCTGTGAGCTGTCGATTGAAATATTTGCCCTCTGGTGCTCTGAAACGGAGGTTACAGTACTGTAACTGTTATTTAGTGTTAAATTATTGTAGTTGGTTTAGGTTTTATTTATTATGTGAAATTGATATGTAAATTTAAGTGTTTTGTATTTATTTATATTTATGTATTTAAGTATACTTTAAACTGTTAACCCTTTCACGCGTACGGTCACACTGGTGTGATTAGCCGTTTAGCACGTATGCTAAAACCGGTGCGATTAGAACATTAGATTGGAAAAATTCCAGCTAATATTAGCTGGGAGCTGGGAGTTAAACAGCGATTTAACGTTTAAAAATATAGCAAATACTAACTGATAACTATGAGAAGCTTAATAACACTACTGAGAACATGTCGTAACATGCGCGCTACATAAAAATAAGTTGCGTGCGAAAGGGTTAATATGTAGTTCAATTTCAAGTTCAAATTTGCCTCAGCAGTAAAAAAGCTGTTCTTTAATGTCGTCGACTGTTTTGTGCTTTTTTTTCGGTATCAGTTCAGGCACCGTTTAGGCACTGGTACTGTTTTAAAAGTATCGCTTTAGCACCGATATCAGAAAAAACCCAAACAATACCCAACCCTAGCTCACACACACACACACACATACTGTCTCACACACAAACACACACACACACACACACACACACACACACACACACACACACACATACTGTCTCACACACAAACACACACACACACACACACGCACACAGACACACACTCACACCCACTCTAGTTTCAACATGTCTGGTTCTCAGCCGTGGAGAGTGCGGCTGATGTCCGTACATGCTGCATGTTACACTCATGCTGTATGTTGCTGGATCAGCGGCATACCCTTTCAGACGTCTGTTGCCATGGTGGCATGCATGAGGTGCGTCTCTCTGTCAGGGAGTTTCCCAGGTTGCACTGGGCTCCGCTGGGGTCAGTGTGTGTTTGTGGGAACAGATGTCAGAGCAGGGGCATCAGTGTGCTCTTGTTATTGTTAATATCCTTTATCGGCTTAGCGGTTGAGCTTACACACAGCTACACGACACTGTGGGCGGGCGGGGGGGGCAGGAGGGAATATCTCGGTACCTCTGTGATTGATGGCACTATTGCAACCAGGCCTGTGTAAACAGCAGGAACAACATGGCACCTCCGCCCACCTGTGTAACCCACCCAGTCCGGGTGTCCCCCCTTCAACAGACGCGTCCTCTGATTGGCCGCCTGCCTGGCGTACAGAATGTACAGGGACTCCAAATGGTGCGCTGAACTCTTCTGTGATCTGTCCCGCCGGCCCTTGGTGCATTTCGGAGCCAGACACCGCCTGGGCGGGTGTGCAGAGCAGGGGGGAGGGGAGGCCCAGCAGCATTTCCCAGAATCCCACTCTCTCCGACACAGAGCCAGCTCTCCGGGCCTCTGCGAGACGCTCTGACGTGCTGCAGTCCTGTTAGTTTCACAGCTGCTCTTCTTTTTATGTTGCTGTGCCAAAACGTGGCAGCTAACGTTTAGCGACATTTGAATCGTTAGCTCCAGGCTCTGGATCAGCGGGTCAGGAACCCGGACTCTACGGGGCTGATAACGAGCTGCTGCCAGCGCGTCGCTGTCTGTAGCGCATTAGGTCACTGTGACACACTGAGGTTTTGCTCTGCGTCTTCAGCCTTGGTTTCCACACTGACCGAGACAGAGGCTGTTACCGACAGTTATTCCAGTTGAGTGGACATACTGCGGTGTACTACAGCATGCCACTACATACTGCAGTAGGCCAGAGCAGCGCAGCATAGTGGTAGGGGGCAGGGCTTGTAACCCACTGCAACCCTTTGGCAAGGTACTTAACCCAGAACTGCCTCAGTAAATATCCAGCTGTATAAATGGAGAAACTGTAACTTGCTGAGAATAAGAGGGTCTGTTAAATGACTGTAATGTAATGTACAGTATGCTACAACATGCTGTAACTTAATACAGTAAACCGTGATACATGAAAACATGACACAATATAATGAAATGCAACACAGTGGGCCACCACAGGTCTTACACAGGAGTGTAAGAACATACCACAGTACCACAGTAAGCCTGACACACCCAGCAGCGCATCAGCTCTGGCCCTGAAAATGTACCGCCTGCTGCTGGCCCGAGCCAGGGGGACTCGCACCGTGCAGGAGCTGAAAAAAGTGGTGCTAACCAGGCTGGAGAGAGGACACACTGCTAACCCACCCAGATTCCTCCTCAGCGCCGTGAGGCAACTCCAGCTCCCAGAGACACCGCCTCTCTGACAGTCTTTAGTGATGGAAGTACAGTAGATGTGCTGAGGAGCTTCCTGTCGGCTTCCTGACTTCTGTGTGTTTATAAGACAGGAGTTTTGTCTAAGATGACGACTGGGGCGGATTGTCACAGGACCGCCAAGCTCACCCCGCCTATTCTCCGTAGGGCATAACGCGGAGATGACTGTTCTGATAAAACTCCCCTCACAGCTGCGTCCTACCACTCTGACCCTCTCCTCCCTCCACAAAGCCCTTTCGACATGCAAACCTGACTGAACTACAGTCCGTAAACTACAGAAGCTTTTTGTGACAAATTGAAAATGAAAAAAGAAAAACATTCGAATGAAGACGTCAAAAAGAAAATGCAAAGCGTAGCCCGCTGACTCTCTCAGGGAGGGCTGTCAGGTGTTGTTTAGATGATGATGAATGATCAAGGAAAGCTCATCCCCAGTTTACTTTTTTTGTGGTCTAACAGCCAGAAAATGCAAGCACCCACAGTCACAGAGTCAGTCTCAGGGGTCAGAGGTCAAAATCTAGGGTTTGTGTGAGAGGGCTGCGCTGACACTTAGGCTTGTGCAGACACACAGCGGTGTCACTCACAGCGGGGTCAGAGGTCACCGGTTGCCAGAACACACATGCACACACACACACTTATTCCCAGTCTTACACACATGCCACAACACAGGAAACACATGCACAGTCTTTATAAAGTTGGCCGTACTTTAGCCTCCGGGACAGGGTGTAGCTCTTAGCCTAATCCTGGCGTGGTGGGGATTAAAGACCTGTAATCCCAGATGGCAGCAGCTATAAATAATTTGATTGTGATGGTGCAGCATTCCTGAGCGGTCAAAACAGCTCTCCATTCCCAGTGACCAGCAAAAACACAGGAATCTAGACCTGTTCACGGCCCCAGGCAGGAAGCGTGTGTATGTGTGTATGTGTGTATGTACGCGCGTGTATTCCTCAGATGCTGGTCTCTCTGGAAGTGAGTGGAGTGGACTTCATGTCCTTCATGTCTCCTAAATAATACAGGAGGACAGAAAGCTTTTGGAGAGAGACAAAGAGGGAAGAGGACGTGAGAGAGAGTGAAAGAGGGAATGGAGGGAAAGCGGAATGAGAGAGAGAGAAAGAGCTTTGTTGTGTCAGTGAGCTTTAGCAGCAGTGCATTCTCTCTCCCTCTCTCCCTCTCCCTCTCTCTCCCTTATTTTCTCCCTCTCCTCCTCTCTCTCTCTCATTTTGTACACCACGTGTGTGTTTTGTGTATCTGGCGGAGCTCAGCGCACACAGCGTATGTCACATTACCCACGCTGCTGTCCCCCTGGGAGCAGATCGGAGTGGTGCGAGCGTCCTGAGGGCCAGTGAATGAGCTCATTGTTAACTCTTTCTTCTGTGTGTGATAATGGCCTCTTTGTCAGGCCTGCATCTGTGGAAGTGTTTGAGAATCAGGCCACTGCATCATCTCAGCAGCAGAACAGCGTCCACTTTGAGGAGCGCGTGGTAGCGGCATGACCACAGCGCTGTTCCCCAGATGTTTGGGTACAGGATGAACTGCCTGCGGACGCCCTCTCTCTGTCTGCGCTCTGACTCGACAGAGCAGAGGACAGTACGCTCCTGTCCTTAGCAGCTAGTCATTTCTGGCTCTTTTCACATCCTCTCTGTTGCAGCTAGTAATGTCTTTGGCATTCTCATCATTGAGGATTAGTGATGTCTGTCCTGTTAGGCTCAGGTCTGTCTCTCCTCTCCGCAGCGAATAAGCGTAGGAGTCTGTATGGAAGCCCCTACAGCCCGACGGCGGGAAACAGCCCCTACAGCAGCGGCTTCAACTCACCCTCCTCCACCCCTGCCAGAGTGCCCATCATCAAGCAGCTTGTGCTTCCAGGGAGTGCAGGTACCAAACACCTGTACTCACACAAACACCTGTGTGCGTGTGCGTGTGCGTGTTTCCCGGGCTCACGTGAGTGTTCTGCCCTGCAGTGCACCAGCGCGGTGTAGTGGACAGGAACCCTCCCGCAGTCAGTCCCCAGTCCTCGGTGGACAGTGAGCTCAGCACCTCCGAGATGGACGAGGACTCGGTCGGCTCGTCCACCACCTACAAACTCAACGACGTCACTGATGTGCAGATTCTCGCTCGCATGCAGGAAGAGAGTGAGTACTGACCCACCCCGCAGCCCCCCCCCCCCCAAAAAACACTCTTCCTAAACCTGTCTCACCCTTCCAAACACCAAGCTTTTCCTAAGCCTGTTTCCATCACAAGCAGGGATGTGAGTGCATGTCTCACTAACTCTCTGACATCACTGAGAGCGTGCTGTTCTGGGAGTGTAGAGTGCGCGTTACTGTGGATAATGCATGCTTTATTTCTGTAATGCCGGTTTAAGAGTTTAGAAAGAGTGATTTGCTTACACCTACAGTCAGAGGTAATAAAAAGGCAGCACAAATAAGGACTTTATTCTAGAGTCCAGAGTCTTCCCTAAAGGCAGAGAGTTGCCAATCCCTGCAGCAGGAGAAGGTTGAGAGTTCTGAAAGTATCAGAACTATAGCTCTAAACCAGAGTTTACGCTAGACTTTTTTTTTGACGGCCAATATGGCCGTTAATATTCAAGAATTCCGGCCATATAGAACAACGACCGGACATAGTCTATGTTTTAAATAGCCATATAATAGCCTATATTCAAACAGCAATAAAACACAAAACACAAACGCTATGATCCAACAAATGTATTTTATTAAAAGTAGTCAGCACAAATAAACTCTTTGCAACTCTTCGCAAACTGAACATATAAGCTACAACAATAAAATAAAACAAATAGCCTTGCTATTGTTAATTAGGCTAAATAAAGAATAAAGACATTAGCATACATTAAATGTATGTCTCTTTGCATTCCAAGTCAAATTAAATAACTTGAGAAAATAGGCTAAATGAAGAAACAGTTAGGTCTAAAATAAAATAATAGGCTGGTCGGTCCGAATTCCGAAACCACGTTTGTCGAATTCCCGCTTATTTGCGGCGCGACTTCATTGAATAGAAGTGCTCCGCTACTTGTGCAAAGTTGAAGCCATCCAACCCCTTGGCAAAACTTGGAATTCTCATCAACTTTGTCACCTTTTCCGCAGTGAGGCAGCTTCTCAGGGCTGTTTTTGTCCTGTTCTGGAGCGAGAATCCACGCTCTGCAGGCACACTGGACACAGAAATTGTGCTGGCAATCTTTCCCAGCTTTGCCCAGTCGGGATAGATTTCCCAGAATTCCCTGATGACCGTTTCACAGGCCGTGTGGAATTTCAACCCGCCGTAGCCACGCAGTGCAGTCATCATCAGCACTGCATCTGGCCAAGCATCCGAGCTGCAAATGAAAGGTTGCGCTGTGCCGGTGTCCGTCTCCTTTGCTGTGCCAAAATGATCAATCAATCGCCTGATTGCTCTTTCAGCATATTGCTGAAGTTCTGTGAAAAACATAACCATTTTCCATTATCTAGGCTACAATTAATCGCACAGCAGGCCTAATGTAGCCCGAAAGTATAAGAATAATAATAATAATAATAATGATAATAATAATAATAATAGTCTAAACCATACTTAGACCGCTACATCCCTCATCCGTCTATTACCCTTAGCCTATAAAAAATTAAATTGTTGAGACTCACCGTCAGTTCCTGGGTATCTGGCAGGATTGAAGATCGTATCGAAGCAATTGAGGATGTCCAGGTCATTACCGGGGAATCTCTTCTCAAGAGCATCAATGAGGTGTTCGATGTACTGCTTCCTCGCAGTGTTGAATGTGCGCACAAATTTCTCTGCTGCCTGTGTCACTTTGATGCCTTTGAACTTGCCGTCAACAAGCTCACGCTTGAAGTCCTGTTCTTCTGGGCCTCTGAGGTGTCTTTAAGATGGGTCAGAGCGGCTACAGAGGCTTGCACCATCGGTAGGATGTTGGCTAAATTAACGTCTTCCTTCTGGAAACACAGATTTAGCTTGTTCATCACTGGATGAACAGGATATCTGAAAGCGTATAGGTCAGGGCAATGAATCCGTAGCCTTGATTCTGACTGAAGTCCATGACCTTGAGAACTGCCACCAGCAGCCTCTTCATTCAGCTCTATTATGAGCACAGGCCAGTTATGCTTTATGGTATCCACTGCCCTGCCCAGCGCATTGTTGTTTTAGATTCGTCATGTCCTCGTCACTTAGGGTGGCACTGAGCTGACGAAGTCGATTTGCCCTGCTTGCCAAGTGCTTGTAAAACGAATACACTGAATTCACTGTGCCCTTGTAGTTTGAAACTGTTTGAACAGCTTTCGATGCATCAGCTGTGGCCAGTGCCACACGGTGGGCAAACAGTGCACTTGGATCTAAAACGGACTCTCCTTTTTCAAGAGGGAGCCAACTCCAGAGTGTATACCTGTCATGACACTGGTTCCGTCGGATCCCAGACCTGTCACTCGGCTGATATCCATACCTCTCTCATTGAGACCATCCACCACTTTATTGTAAATGCACTGTGCTGTCCCCGAGTGAACGTCATAGTTACCCAGGAGACATGTTTCGGTCTTCCCCTCATTTTCCAATTTCAAGTACATTATGAGCTTTTTGTCTACTGCAATGATCACAATTTCATCAATTATTAGACCTAGACAGTCTTGAGTTTGTCTTCTAGCTCTTCAATCAGAGTTTTTTCCAGGGCGATTTCCATGTCGTTTACCAATTCATTGTGTCTGTATAAACTTGCGTCGCTTTCAAAATCAGGGGCTTTTAGAGATTTCAATAAATCTGTTAACCCAGCAAACTGATGGCATGGGATGTGTTTTTTTTTTGCCATGTCGTAAACGGCTTTCAGCCACGAGATAAGTGCGTCTTTGCGACGCTGTGCTGTAGCGGTGCATGTGACACCGTGTCGCTCCCCCTGCAGGTCTGAGGCAGGATTACGCTGCTACTGCGTCGCGCCGCAGCTCCGGCTCGTCCTGCCACTCCCTGCGCCGCGGCGCCTTCAGCGACCAGGAGCTGGACGCCCACAGTCTGGAGGACGAGGAGGAGGCTGTCCACCCTGCCCTGCACCCACCGATCAACCGCTTCAGCCCCTCCCCCCGCCACTCACCCCGCCCCTCCCCGCGCCACTCCCCCAGGAACTCGCCCCGCTCCCGCTCCCCGGCCCGCTCTCTGGAGTACAGCCGCGGCTCCACCCAGCCAATCATCAGCCGGCTGCAGCAGCCCCGCCTCTCGCTGCAGGGCCACGCCCCCGACCTGCAAGCCAACGCCGTGAAGAACGAAGGTACGACCAAACAGGGGAACAAACAGACCTGCGGGGGTGTTGGCGAGGCTCTGTGTGGCACCGGAGCCCGAATCTCTGCAGGGTTTCTACTCATCAGCAGGACAGCGTTTCACATTTTTATAGTCACATTCACTCACGTAGCAGATGCTGTCACCCAAGGCGTTCAGTAGGGTCTGGGCAAGTAGCCGCACAAAGACTGAATCACCGGTGCCATGCTGGATATGTAGTGCCACTGTGGGGAAACGCTGCTGCCGCAGAGCATGCGTAAACTGTTAGCGCCAGTTTCCAGCCGCACGTTAACATGTCTGTCAGTATGAGGCCGCTGTCAAACCTGCTGCTTTATTTCCCACAGGAGCCACTGCTCTTTTGCCTTTAAGTGAGGTACTTAGCCCAGATTGCATCAGTAAACATCCAGTTGCACAGATGTTTGAGTAAATAGGCAAACTGTGTAAGCCGCTGGGGATAAGCGCAGATAACATCACCATCATTAGGTATTACGCGACTGAAGGCCTGTACCAGGACAGCAGCTGGGACTCTGTCAGCTGAGAGGCAAGCGGCAGTGCTTAGTAGCTGTGATCAGAGCTGGGCAATCCAATGTTTCACAAATAAAAAGTGAATCTGATCTTTGACAGAGAATGCAATTCGAGAGCTCTGGTACACCATACAAATCTACTGTCATTTCCATGCAGTGACACACTGCAGTAACACACTGTGGTAGCACACTGATGGAAGGGTGTGTCAGCACATGCCACCACTGTGGAAGCCTTTGTCACTGAACGTTTTAAATCAAGGAATTATTCCTGATTCAGCTCTGCTCAGAGAGCAGGATGTGCATGGGAGATGAACCCAGTGAAGGATGAGGGTTAGACATGAGGGTTAGACAGAGCATGATGGTCAGCCTTGGCTGCTCTCTGAAACCTCTGTCACATGCTGTTACACTGTCATATTTTGCAGGTTTTGTGGGGCTGTTTGTGCTGTAAAAAGTGTCAGGACTGCTATGCTCACTGCTCTCCCTCTCTCCCTCTGTCTCTCTCTCTCCCCATCTCTCCCTGTCTCTCCCTCTCTCTCTCCCTCTCTATCCCTCTCCCTTCCCCTCCCCTGTCTCTCTCTCTCCCCTTCTCTCTCCCTCTCTCTCTCTCCCCCTCTCTCTCCCTCTCTCTCTCCCCCTCTCTCCCTCTCTCTCTCTTGCCCTTTCCTTCCCCTGTATCTCTCTCTCCCACTCTCTCCCTGTCTCTTTCCCCCTCTCTCTCCCTCTCTCTCCCCCTCTCTCCCTGTCTCTCCCTCTCTATCCCTCTCCCTTCCCTTCCCCTGTCTCTCTCTCCCCCTCTCTCTCCCCATCCCTTTCCCTCACTCACTCTCTCTTTCCCTCTCTCTCTCCATCTCCCCCTCTCTTTCCCTCTGTCTCTCTGTCTCTCTGTCTCTCTCCCTGTCTCTCTCTCCCTCTCTCCCTTCCCCTCCCCTGTCGCTCTCTCTTTCCCTCTCTCTCTTTCCCTCTCTCTCCTCATCTCCCCCTCTCTCTCCCTCTGTCTCTCTCTCTCTCTCTCTCCCTGTCTCTCTCTCCCTCTCTCCCTTCCCCTCCCCTGTCTCTCTCTCTTTCTCACTCTCTCCTCATCTCCCCCTTTCTCTCCCTCTCTCTCTCCCTGTCTCTCTCTCCCCCTCTCCCTTCCCCTCCCCTGTCTCTCTCTCTTTCCCACTCTCTCTCCCTCTCTCAGAGAAATTGAGGCGGAGTCTTCCTAACCTCTCCCGCTCCCCCGTGGCTCAGGCAGCTGAGCCAGTAAAGAACAGCAGGAGCTGTGATTCCAACCTGCAAGTGCCAAATGGAGGCTCCCCCCGGCACCAGCCGCAGTCAGCCAGTGAGTCCCCCCACAGCACCTCTCTCAGCCACGAGCATCTCAGACAGCAGCAGTCAGTCACAGAGCATCTGATCCCACTCTCAGACAGTGGCAATCAATCACAGAGCATCTGATCCCACTCTCAGACAGTGGCAATCAATCACAGAGCTACAGCCCTCAGACAGCGGCAGTCGATCACACAGCTACAGCTCTGACAGAGGCAGGTGATCACAGAATGCCGATCCCACTCTCACACAGTGCCAGTCAATCACAGAGCATCTGATCCCAGTCTCAGACAATAGCAGTCTATTGCAGACAGACCTCACATTGTATTCTCCTCTGTTCTGTGTGTGCTATGTATCATTAACACTAGGAGAAGAATTAGCAATAGTATTATTCATACAGACTTAAATCTATTGTGTATTGTTAAATCTACAAGTACAAAAGTGCATTGGAAATGTTGGGTAAGTTTTCTCCTGTTGAAATTCTTGTGAATGTATTTAAGTATGATGTAACTTCCTCTCTCCTTCCATCATCAGTAGTACTGGACTGTTTGGTGGCTCAAACTCCTCTCTCTCGGGCTCTTAGCTTTAATCACTCTGTGTTCTGCCCAATAGCTGCTTTCAAAGCAATGTTCTTCACTCTCACCTGTCTTTTCATTTCAAAACCGCTTTAAAATCACCAAAGGGATGTTTCAAATATGGTTGCTGCCTTCATTTTACGTATATTTGTAAATGAGATGTGTTAGTGACTGCGAAAGACATTGTGCAAAGTGGGAAGGATTGATTTGGGCAGGACAATCACATGCACATTGGGGTTTTTGTTGATTTTTGAATCAGTTGCAGGTTTGTTTTGTGAATCTGGGCTTCTGGGGCTGTTTCCGGGTGTGCGCCCCCTCTCAGTAGATTAGCGCATGGCTTCTCCTCTTCCACTCTCGGCTGGGACGCCTCACAGTGGCTCGTCGTATCCTATTGGTCCCCAGTTCGGTGGACTTTGACTCGGTCTCTGGCTGTGACTCCTTTGTCTTGGACTCTTGGCTGGGAATGAGTATCCCTGCAGATGCCCGCGGTAGTCTCCTCAGCATGCTTCAGTCCTCCCCCTCCTCCCTCGTTCTTTCCTTCTCTCCTCCTCTCCCTTGGCTGACGTCTCTCGCCAGATCCGCCACTCCCCGGCACTGCCTGTAACATGTCCTTATTTTTCTGCAGCTCCACACCAAAGGTACTCAAACGCGACTCGCTCGTCCCCGAAAACCAAACCGCAGCTGCAAAGCCCTTCGTCCTTACGAGGTAACAGCCTGATGGTCAGATAGGAGGCCCACAGAGGCCAGGTTCTGTTCTAGTTCAGCCAGGGTGCAGCAAGCTGAGCTCCTACAGGCACCGCAGGAGGGGAGGGTTTGAGGTACAGCGGTAGGTTAGTGTTTTAGGGGGGCAGCGGTAGGTTAGTGTTTTAGGGGTACAGCAGTAGGTTAGTGTTTTAGGGGTACAGCAGTAGGTTAGTGTTTTAGGGGGACAGCAGTAGGTTTGTGTTTTAGGGGAACAGCAGTAGGTTAGTGTTTTAGGGGGACAGCAGTAGGTTTGTGTTTTAGGGGGAGAGCAGTAGGTTTGTGTTTCAGGGGGACAGCAGTAGGTTAGTGTTTTAGGGGGACAGCAGTAGGTTTGTGTTTTAGGGGGACAGCAGTAGGTTAGTGTTTTAGGGGGACAGCAGTAGGTTTGTGTTTTAGGGGAACAGCAGTAGGTTAGTGTTTTAGGGGGACAGCAGTAGGTTAGTGTTTTAGGGTTACAGCAGTAGGTTCGTGTTTTAGGGGGACAGCAGTAGGTTTGTGTTTTAGGGTTACTGAGGGACTGCAGTACATTAGTGTCTCAGATGGACTGCAGCAGTTTATCTTGCAGAGAAAGATGGCAGTTGTAGTCAGGAGCTGGGCCAGCTGTACCGTCTGCTTTCTGTTTCCTGGTGCACAGTGTAGAGGAGACGCCCCCTCTCCCACCTTGCTACCCCCTGCTCTCTTCCCTCCAACACCAGAGACAACAAGAAGGGCACATACTTACACTGCACACTGTGTATACACACACACACACACACACACACATACACAAATGTACAGACGTGCACACAGCAGATGTTTCTGTCAGCCCAACAGTGCCAGTAGACACCCTTACAGTTTCTTGTAGATTAATTCACGTTGCTCCTTCAAGATTCAGCCAGTCATTTCCCTCCATGTCCCCAGTTTAAGGTTTACCTTCCACGTCCTTACATTAAGTTTTTTTTTTTTTTTTTTTTGTGAAACTGGAAAATAAATATGCCCTATTTTCTCCCTAGTAGCAGAGTTTTTTACACATCTTGTTTTTGGGATTTGTGATGATGCCTCCTAGTGGTCGGTGGAACGCATGGGATGACGTGTGAGGAGAGCTCTGGAGAGATTTCAGTCATACACCTGTTACCAAAAACCAAATACAAAGCATTGTCATCATAACTTGCACAATGTAAGCTTCTTTCCTTTTTGGGGTACTGCTACAGGTAATGGTGTTGGGATAGATTAAATCTGTGACTTAGACACAGGAACAGAAACAGCTGTTTAATATTTTGGCTTCAGTTTATGAATCTTTTCAGTTGTTATCCACGTGTGGCACATTTCTCTTGTCTGTATGTGTGTAGGTGACCTCATCTGTGCAGTAATGATGCTCTACAGTTCTTTTAGCAGAAAGCATTTCACTGCCCTTCTGATCATTTACCCCTTTGGGTGTGTGTATGTATGTATGTTTATGTGTGGGTGTATGTAGGTGTATTTCTGGTGTCCACCTCAGCATAGAATCACAGCATGAACTGAAGCCTGTTCTCATCTCATTGGACAGTCTCTTTCTAACACTGGCATAGTACTGCTCTCATTGGACAGTCTTTGCTCCACAATGGCATAGGACTGCTCTCATTGGTCTTTGCTCAGCACAGACTGAGAGCTGCTCTTGCTGGACAGTGGAATGCAAAGCCGCCAATGGTGTGTGCGTTATAAAGCGTGTGGGTGGTGAGAAGTAACAATGCTCTTGGGTTTCCTGAAGGCATCTGACCCCTCTCCAAAAGCACTTTCACCCGGCTAGGGTCCCCCAGGTGTCCCACAGTAACACAACAGCCACTCCTTACGGCCTGTTCCCGTTACGATGATGTCATCAGTGACACGCAGGGTTTCATTTCTGCTCACGTACAGCAGACGAGCGCACTGTGGGGTTGAGAGAGTTGTCAGTGTGGCAAGTTCCTGAGAGGTTAGATAGAAAGCCTGTCACCTCCCTGAAGAGTTCTACACAGAAGATATACATGTATTTATATATATCTCTCTCCTTCTTCCCCCTCCAGTCCCTTCACCCAGTAAGCTGCGCGCCCCAGCCACACCCTCTCCCCTAGCCCTGCGACAACCAGTCAAGGCCATGTCCGCCCCAGGCTCTGCCCCCTCGAGCCTGCCCCCCCCAGGGAGTGGCACCACCACGCCCACACGCTCCCTCGGCTCTGCTCGCAGCAGCCTGCCACGCCCCAGTGTGTCTGCAGGAGGGGGCATCCCTGTGCCTCGGAGCAAGCTGGCACAGCCTGTCCGCAGGTACACACACACACACACACTCTCACTCACTCACTCACTCACTCACACAAACACACACTCGCTCACTCACACATACATGCAGACACACTCACTTACACTAACACTCACAAGCTCTCACACGCTTGCTAACACAGATATACGCACACACAAACATACTCACACACACTCTCTCACACTCACACTCACTCACTCACTTACTCATACATATACACACACACACACACTCTCACACACACACACACACACCATTTAACACGTCTTTAACGCCTCTCTGCCTCCCTCTGCAGGTCGTTACCGGCGCCACGTACCTACGGCGGGATGAAGGATGACAGCTGGAGGGAGGGGTGCTACTGACGCCCTGGGGACGGGGTTTCTGCCCCACCAATCAGCACAGACTGTCAGAGATTACCATGCGGCACTTTATCAATGACTGCTTTTCTTCAAAAAAACCAAGGAAAAATCCAAATGCAAAAATATAGGAAAGATTCTTCATACAATCAGTACTTCACGGAACTGTCACGAAGGTCAGAATCGGCGCTTACACAGAAGCTGAGGGTAGAGGCACCCCCGCGGGTGTGGCGGGGTCCCAGCCAATGCCAAAGAGGCCGGCGGAGCCCACGGTGGTACCGGAGGGGCGTTCTGGCCTCACCCGGCACGCCTTCACACGCCAAAGCACTGCACTGCACACGCTGCGAGAGAGACCATCATGCACCACTCCTACAGCGCTGTGACCCCCTCAGACACACCCCCACATATCATTCAGGAGGGGTCTGCCGGGGAACTGGCCGGGCGAGTGAGCGGGGTGACTGAGAGGGTGAGAGGAGCGAGTGAATGAGGAGAGAGAGCTGACAGGGCGAGTGGGGTAACAGGATGAATGAGTGAACAGAGCGAGTGGGGTAACAGGGTGAGTGAGGAGAGAGAATTAACAGGGGCGAGGCAGACGAGTTTTCTCCAGCAGATGAGTGTCGGGGCTCACAGAGCCATGGGAGAGTTCTGCTCTGTAACTATGCACCCATTTCCATGGCTCCACCCTGGAGGGTGGAGGTCGAGACCACGTCACCTCGGCAGGGCGCATGGAGCTGCTTTACCTGTGCAAACAGCCTGCTTACCCACCGGTCGACAGCCGTGACCTTTGACCCAACAAAGACTCTCCCCACCCCCTCCCATTCCATGCCTGTGAAGTGCCTGAGTTAATCAAACAAATCAGTTTAATTCCCTGAACCCCCTTCACTAAGACTGACATCACCACAGCATAGAGACCTACAGACTCCCCACCTCCCCCCCCCACCCCTTCCAGCAAACCTGAGGAATGGTACTCTCCTCTGTCACCCTCAAACACCATCTCAGAGCGGACATCTCGTCATCATTCAGGGCTTAATAAACACGTGGAAGCTTCTTCTGACTGTAGGATACGATACCTCTGAGCTGTATCTGCGCTGGATCTTCCAGCCTGGAGAATCCTCAAAGCAATGTCTCTCTCTGGTACCTCAGGTGTGCTCAGCTGCCAGACAGACAGGTGAAGCATTATACCTTTCTCCTGGTATCCCCAGTCTGTACCACACAGGCATTTGCTGCTGGGTGTGAGGGTGGAATGTTTGAGGAACGTCGTTAAATGGGTCCCCCGTTGAACGCACCTCTGAAAAGCCACAGTTGGTGACAAACGGAAGAAACAAAACAGCAGGATTCCGGCAAAGCCGCTGGAAAGGATTCATACTTTGATTTATAAAATTATTTATTTTGAATTTATTTAAAAGATATATTCTCATACATACTCAGTATTTTCTTTAATTTTGGTTTTGTACCATTTTTAATATCAGGACTTTAAAACCTCAGTCACAAAGTGATTTTTCCAAAGCATTTGACTAATGTATGTATGAATTTTGTGTGTGTGTGTGTGTCTTTTTGGGAAAAGGAGTTTCATTTTTTGGTGTTTGGTGGTTGCTGGGTTCGTTTAGGCAGGTGTTTAAGTGAAAGTGGAAGACCTGGTTTTACCCAGAGAAAAACATCACCACTGACCTATGACCCCTGCAGTGAAGAGCATGCTCTGTCCTGAGCCCTGGTGGGGGGGTGGGGGTGAGGAGTGGGGTGGGAGGTCCAGGAGAATAGCACACTTATTAGGAAAAGTGGTCACTGGGCTTTTTCTTTGGGGAAGGAGTGTAGGTCGTACTGCCATGAGCTGGCTTCAGTGAAACAGTCGTGTCGTAAACCTGTCTGAGGATGGAGTCATAATGTCGTTGGACAGAAAGAAACGTACATGATATTCCAAGGAGAAGATCTGTCAGGTGTGCTGCTTTGCACACATGGCTGTACATCAGTGGTGGTAACCCTGAATCTGACACCATTTCACACACCTGGAGCGGGCTGTAAAGAGCAGGAATGAAAGGTGTTTACCTGACTGCTTCAGTGGATTCCCACACACAGGTGTGACCGATTCTTATCGCAGTTTCATTTCCCATCAGCACCTGGGCTTGCCCTTAAAGGATGGGCTTACCTAGGTACTGCAGGACAGGTGCAGCAGTACCTCCTGTCTCAGCCCCAGGGAGCAAGCACCAAGAGGCGGTATTGTTCAGCACAGATTTTGTGAGATTTGGAGTTGGTCATAACAGGACATCTGTTAAACTAAAAACAAAAATTATAACAATGGAGTGGCCAACAGAAGAGCAGCCAAGGCTGGTGATTTTGTCTTTATTTTATTGAGAAAGGAGGGCAGTATGTAAAGATACTGCTCCATGGGGCGGGGGTGTCACATCTCTGATGTTCCCTTCAGAAACGAGTGCCTATTATTTAAGTTCCATAGTGACTTTCTTTTGAATGTGATCTTTGTTCTTTTATTTCCTTTGAGTGCCAAAATGGCTTTGATTTGCCGGTTTTATTAGCAGAAGCAGTCCGACTTGATCTCTGCTTGAGCTTTTCAGCTTTATGGCAATGCATTTTTTTGTTTTTTGTAATTGCATAAAATACATTTATAATCTTGAAAGTATGTAGAATATGCGGCTTGGTATTTAAAGCGGAGTGCTGACCCTGTAAGTGGCGTATTTATTTAAAGGGGGTGTGGCCGGGGCTGGCGAGAGGGGCGGGGCCAGTTGAACCCGTGCCATTTCGCCGGATTGTTTTTTTGTTTACAGACTTTTATATCCACACCAACATGACTCTGTTTTCGCTTGTAAATTCACATTTCAAATAAAAGAAACTGCTCCGACACACTGCTGCTGCTTTTTTCCCCCCACACTCAACAGACCTTGTTTTTTTTTTTTTTTTTTTAGTCATGTTTATACACATGACACAACTCATAATAATAATAATAATAATGAATGGAGAATTATGAGTCATACATCGCTTTGGTAACAGCCGGCTGTCTGTTCTTCTAATGAAAGTGCTGAATCAGTTGCAGTTACGCCAGATGAAATATAACTACAGTATTAAAACGTCTGAGCCAAACTAGCTCCAAAGCAGTTTCTTCGCATCTCGCAACAATGCTTTATGCATCAGCGTCACCTACTGTTTGTAACGTGTAACTGCAGTCATGACTTGCACTTTTAAAAACTGCCCCTGAAGACCACGGGGTCTCATTTATAAAACGCTCTTACGCACAGATTCGATCTTAGAATATGCGTACAGTCAAATCCACGCCAAAGGTCAGATTTATAAAAACGGTCTTTGACGTGGAAAAATACTTAACTCCACGTCAGGTTCCAACTTGGCCTTCGCACTTCCTTGTGGCAATGTTGGGAGTACTGCAGGTATTTGGAAATCTTGAGAGCGCCAACCAGGGTTTCTGATTTTTTCTTGCTGGTCCGGTGTCACGTTTCAATAACAGTCTATGTTACAAACGCAAATATAATGCACACCTAGGTTGACAGAGAATGACAACGACCTCAAATCAGTTAGACTATAACAGTAACGACTGAGCACAACCTCAACATTAGCCGCTAAAATGTAGGCTACATTTTGTATGAGTATTATTACTGGACATTTTGACCGGCAAGTTTTTAATTTTTTAAGGGTTTTTTAAATATAAACTTTACTAGGCAAAAACCGGTAATTACCGGCTAACGGAAACCCTGGCGCCAACATGTTGTCTGCTGCCTAATTGTTTCCTTATTATTATTGTTATTATTTTATTATATTTTGTTATTATTATTATTATTATTATTATTAGTAGTAGTAGTAGTAGTAGTAGTAGTAGTAGTAGCAGCAGATGTCGTTGTATTGCCAGATTGAACACATTGCTTAGGCTATACGTAATGGTTTGCACAATAAAGTTAATGATCAATTAAAACAACATAAGCTAGGCTACTTGTGGAAAAAAAATACAAAAACACACATTGGTTTTCCAAAACTACCCGTATTAGTTGACACATAACCGCATAGTTGACACATCCTTGAAGGAAATTTATTTAATATACATACATTATGGTTCCACACGTGTAAAATATTTCGGTCAATATAAAATGTCGGCTATAAAATGTCCAATAATGCAGTGGTTTGCAGGAGGAAGAATGGCAGCATTAGCACTTCTCGAAGATATCGCCAACCGCGGAATAGGAAGGAAACGAGTTTTTACAGATCAGACAGACGTCTTTGCGCATGATGATGAGTGGCTGATAAGCAGGTGTCGTTTGCCGAGAGCTACGCTATTAGAGCTTTGTGCCCAGATGGCACGTAGGCTACTTGATTTTAGTGGTAATGCCACTGGAAAGGCTCCCAAACAGCATCCCTGCACACATCTGCACCTCCGCCAACAAGACCTCGATTTCGGCCTCGCTAAAAAAAAAAAAAAAATCTTGCAGCTCGCCATTATCAAGTAGAGGATTTGAGTTTTGATTCTAGCTTTATATGCAAATGAAATTAATTAGGAGCCGCTTACAAGGCAGAGATCGAAAACCATTCAGCTACACACAATTTCAAGATCATTTGTGATTAATAGATTCCGCATCAGGGAGAGTGGCGTACGCACGTTTTTTGTGTTTATATTCATTTTCTCTGAATCACACATACGTACATTTCAGAAATGATCTTAGATCACATGTATGATCGTTTCTACGCAACCTTTTTTAATATAAATTAGCCCCAGGACCTCGTTTACACATCCATCTATGATGTGGCGCTTAAGAGAAATAAATGACTGGAAATTCTACTTCTGTTTAACCCTCGAATTGATTACATGAGTTTAATTTTCACGTTTGACCTTTGACTCTTTTTTAGACACATGTCAATTAATACATGACAAAGTGTCATGAGGGGGTCATTTCTTCCTCTAAAACATAGAAGGTATGTAAACGTGCATTTTTATGAACAAAAAAGTGATCACATACACGTGACATTCATTTTCATTTATTAATTGTTTGATTATTAACAGTTTTTCATCTATTAACCGTAACCTTTTTAATTGAACAATTGGTTTTATTCCTGGCAGTTTCCAGCCGTAAAAACACAGAGCGCTTGTTTTGGCCACATGGTGGAGACAAAGCACACGCAGAGCCGCGGGTTGTGTACAGTATATTTGAGCGCTTCGAAGTTGTGGAAGAAGAAAAGTAATAAAATGAAGACTATATTTCGATTATTATCACGCATATTAATGTAAATACAACAAAAATATATCAACCACTGCTGCTTTCAAAAGACATATTTCATATATTTTTACCCATGGGTTTTACTCAACAACACATAAGTAACATTGTATCAATCTTGCTGTCATTGATATATGTAGAATATTGACATATGAGACATAGCATGGTCCGAATATTTCCGGAGTTATATTTGAAAACAAAATATGAACCAAAACCTCACTTTTTACATTCTATTCTTCTTTCGCTTAGGCACTCAGCCACTAGACGGTGCGCTTCCATCTTGAGGGACGTAAAAAAAAATCAACGTTGTTTCTGTCCATTTGTTATATAGAGGACACGCAATTTCCCAGCAGCGTGACACCTTCCAGTTTTCCATCTCCAGAGCGCCGGGTGCCTCATGCCGTGATGGACAGCTACGAGGCGGACGGGCGTGGGGTCTCGCCCCGCTGACATGTAGGATCGATAGTGTGGAGTAATCGCTTTCTTTCCAGGCCATTTAACAGAGTAGATGTTGCTTCTGTGGGAAGACGGCGAGACGCACGTTCTTTGCGCAATGCTCCGGGGTGAAGACCGGGGGGGGGGGGGGGGGGGGGGACACGCAGTGAAGCGCTCTCCGAATTTCTGAAATGAGTACAAGATGTATGAAATATGGAAGGGCATTTGGCTGGTTTTGCAGGCTGATCATAATCTGATGGCGATAGGATGAAACTAACAATGGCCAGTAGCCATTGGGACCAGTAAGATAAAAACACATACTCACTTACTCACTCATTCACTCCTCACTCACTTCTCTCTCTCTCTCTCACACACACACACACACACACACACACACGTTGTGTTTTTGTTGTGTTGGAGCCACACTGAAACTTAGAGCAGGCTTCGGAGTTGATATGACTGCGTCCATAAGAGAAAGAAAAACATCCATTCGTGCTAAACCACGTTGTATTAGCTTCCTCAACCAACATTCACCCCACTCAGTGACGACTGTCTCCCCTGAGCGGACAAACTCAATCAGGTCAGTCTCCCTCTGCTGGAGAAGTATTAACACCTTTGTGAATGATATTCACAATATTTGCTGTTGTTTATTTAAAAAAAAAAACATGTTATTGTGGTGTTTACACCAAACCACCGACATGTTAAAAGTTTGCCCTGATAACAAAATTCTAGGATTTCATAAAAAGTAAAGAGTCAGAAGTAAGTGGTCTGTAACAAATAGTAATGTGCGGAAAAGAACGTGTGTATTCACTGTGGTGAATACAAACAAGTTTGGGCGCGAGGATGGAATAAAGCGTTCTCCCTTGCACGAGCCCAGATAACAGAAGAACGCGCCCAATGAGGACGAGGCCCTCCCTCAGCACGCGCCGTGTTAATGTAAATACAACAAAAATATATCAACCACTGCTGCTTTCAAAATACATATTTCATATATTTTTACCCATGGGGTTTACTCAACAACACATACGTAACATTGTATCAATCTTCTGTCATTGCTGTCATTGATATATGTAGAATATTGACATAGGAGACATAGCATGGTCCGAATAGAGATGATAAGCAGAGACCCCCCTCTCAGAGATGATAAGCAGAGACCCCCCTCTCAGAGATGATAGGCAGAGACCCCCCTCTCTCAGAGATGATAAGCAGAGACCCCCCTCTCAGAGATGATAAGCAGAGAGCCCCCCTCTCAGAGATGATAAGCAGAGACCCCCCTCTCAGAGATGATAAGCAGAGACCCCCCCCTCTCAGAGATGATAGGCAGAGACCCCCCCTCTCAGAGATGATAGGCAGAGACCCCCCTCTCTCAGAGATGATAGGCAGAGACCCCCCTCTCTCAGAGATGATAGGCAGAGACCCCCCTCTCTCAGAGATGATAGGCAGAGACCCCCCTCTCAGAGATGATAGGCAGAGACCCCCCCTCTCAGAGATGATAAGCAGAGACCCCCCCCTCTCAGACATGATAAGCAGAGACCCCCCCTCTCAGAGATGATAAGCAGAGACCCCCCCTCTCAGAGATGATAAGCAGAGACCCCCCTCTCAGAGATGATAAGCAGAGAGCCCCCCTCTCAGAGATGATAAGCAGAGACCCCCCTCTCAGAGATGATAAGCAGAGACCCCCCTCTCAGAGATGATAGGCAGAGACCCCCCCCTCTCAGAGATGATAAGCAGAGACCCCCCCCTCAGAGATGATAGGCAGAGACCCCCCTCTCAGAGTTGATAAGCAGAGACCCCCCCCTCAGAGATGATAAGCAGAGACCCCCCTCTCAGAGATGATAGGCAGAGACCCCCCCTCTCAGAGATGATAAGCAGAGACCCCCCCTCTCAGAGATGATAAGCAGAGACCCCCCCCCCCCTCAGAGATGATAAGCAGAGACCCCCCCCTCTCAGAGATGATAAGCAGAGACCCCCCCCTCAGAGATGATAAGCAGAGACCCCCCCCCTCTCAGAGATGATAAGCAGAGACCCCCCCCTCTCAGAGATGATATGCAGAGACCCCCCTCTCAGAGATGATAAGCAGAGACCCCCCCTCTCAGAGATGATAAGCAGAGACCCCCCCCTCTCAGAGATGATAAGCAGAGACCCCCCCCTCTCAGAGATGATAGGCAGAGACCCCCCTCTCAGAGATGATAAGCAGAGACCCCCCCTCTCAGAGATGATAAGCAGAGACCCCTCTCTCAGAGATGATAAGCAGAGACCCCCCCCCCTCTCAGAGATGATAAGCAGAGACCCCCCTCTCAGAGATGATAAGCAGAGACCCCCCCCCCTCTCAGAGATGATAAGCAGAGACCCCCCCCCCCCCCCCCCCCCCCCCCCCCTCTCAGAGATGATAAGCAGAGACCCCCCCCCTCACAGAGATGATAAGCAGAGACCCCCCCCCCCCCCCCCCTCTCAGAGATGATAAGCAGAGCCCCCCCCCCCCTTCAGCAACGTGCCACTTACTCGGCTGACCGGCGCTCGTGTCTGCAAAGAGCCAATCCGCTGGGTCGCACCCTCGCGAGGCGCAGAGCGCGCTCTCCAAACGCCTGCGCCTCGAGCCGTCCTCTGCCATTGGTGACAGCACCGCGTGACGATGGTCCGCTAGGGGAGCCGACTCGCGCGCTCGGACCCAGAGGGGGGGGGGGGGGGGGGGGGGGGGGGGCAGACCCGACTCTCTGCAAGCGATTCTCCGGAGAGGATTTTGTTTTTTTGCACCCTTCGCGCACGATGGAGAACACCAGCGCGGTGGACAACGACACGCTTTCATCCGTCGGTTTGACGCCTTTTTTCAACTTCGCGGAAAATGACACAAACGTCACCCAGGCTTCAGACAGCTACCCCCAGGACCTGGCCAGCGCCGGATTAAGCGTCACCGGGGACCCCGTGTCTCTGCTGGCCAGCACTTTCAGGACTACCGCCGCCGGTAACTTCCTGGCGGTGACCCCCTCGACTCCCGTCGCTGCCGCCGCGCAACTCGCGGTCGCCTTCTGGGACTCCCCGCTCAGCCACGGGATCAACGTGTTCGTGGGCGTCGTCCTGTGCTTCACCATGCTGGGTCTGGGCTGCACAGTGGAGCTCAGCCAGCTGGGCGAGCACATCCGGAGACCCATCGGGGTCCTGCTGGCGCTGGTGTGCCAGTTCGTCATCATGCCGCTCGTTGCGTTCCTCCTGGCGCTCATGTTCTCGCTGAACGACGTGGCCGCGATCGCCGTGCTGCTGTGCGGCTGCTGTCCAGGCGGAAACCTCTCCAACATTATGTCCCTCCTCGTGAACGGGGAGATGAACCTCAGGTAATAATGAATATAAATAAATAAATAAACAAACAAAGTAATAAAACGCGCCAGCATCGCCACCGCTACCCGCCGTGTGCGCCCGTACCATCAGGCAACGGCAAAACCTTGCAAAAAGTAAGCCTGCCGAGGACCAATAAAACGTGTAGTCTATGCCTGACTTTCAGAAAGAAAATGGTAAAAATCTCTTTTTTTTCAGCTACTCTCACCATTTACTTTTTTTGTTTCAATCAATGACTCAAGAAAGTAGTATTCGATTTTGACGAGTTTAACGATAATGCTATTCATATTTCAAAAACTCTATCTGAGTATTCTATAGGCTATATAATTAATGATAAAAATCTCCGGAATCATTTCAAATACATTTTCCCTTGTTTGCTTTCTATAAACACAATTGATCTGAATATAATCTACGCATGTATGCATTTTACTCCGATTTCAACATATAAAATGTAGCAGTTTTTCAGGCGAAAATAAATTTAGAACTCAGAAATATAAAGGTGCGATACGATAAAAAATCCAATGAATAGGAGCGCGCTTTCTTTTTTCATTTGTTTTAACGAGTTTCGTTATTTAACTGTTCCTCTGGAGCGGCTGATTAGCCTACAACAAAACAGTAAGTACTTTGCTCCACCAAGAAAATAATCGGCGATTAAGAATCGAAACGCAGGTTATCCCACACTTTGAACGTCTTGAATCGGGATACCGTTTTCCAAGATTAAAGCTTCAGTAAATAACTCTAAAATACGATGGTGATAATTTGGTAGCCATTGAAGACTCAGGAGAAGTCTTATCAGATCTGTAAATCGGACGTTGCTGTGGTCATATTTACAAATGAATGACATCTTGAGATTTAACTGCATTTAGACCACTGACATTAACACCGCTCAGAGGGCTAACGTGCATGTCTGGCATGTGTACACCGTTGGAGAGGTTAGCATTCAGACAGAATTGCCCGACGCGGCTCGCATCGCGCCGCGTTTCCTCCATCCGAATGTGACCGTGGGTAACAGCGCGCCGTTCTCCCTCCCCGGCTTCTCTGCCCCCTCCAGCATCATCATGACCATCTCGTCCACGGTCCTGGCGCTCGTGCTGATGCCGCTGTGCCTGTGGATTTACAGTCGCGCGTGGATAAACACGCCGGTGGTGGACCTCATGCCCTTCGGCGCGATCATCCTCACCCTCTGCAGCACTCTGATCCCTATCGGCGCAGGGGTCTACCTGAGGTACCGCTACAACCGGACGGCGGACATCATCTTAAAGGTATACAACGGAACCCTCACGTTAGATCGCTCCACAGGGAAGAAGTGGGACAGAAAGCGTTGCCTGTTCAAAAAAAAAATGTGTTTTTTTGCCATGGTGTTTAACATGGTTCTTCTGGTCCCTATGTATAGTAACCAGTGGCCAGCGCGGTTGAAGGATTGCGCATTTTCCCCGGGTTTACGTGCAATCTTGCACGCTACAGTAGGGGCCAGATGCACGTGAATTCACAAGGTAGCAAACGCATTTTAAAAGCCTTTTGACAACGGCATTTTTAAATTCCAGCGTTGATTTGCGACTCGCAAGAAGCAGTGCAGTCATGCTGGAATAAATCACAGCCGTGACACAGGCAGCCCCAGTGGGGCAGAACGTGCATCACACTAATGCTATTACGCCTACGGGCCAGATTCAATTGAATTCTTTCTATCAGCTCGCCTTAATAGCAGGAGCCTCTGCGGCTCCGTGATGGAGACAACGCGCGCTCACTCTCCGCAGTCACCGTGCGCAACGCGAGCATCGGGGAAATTTAACTTCGGCGGCCAGACAACGCAACCGCTCAGTCTGAGATTAGATTCGATCTGTTGTGCTTATTTAGCTCAGATACAACTTCGATTTAGAAATTAGCTACAGGTAATCGAAGTTTAAATGGCATAGCACAAATAAATTATGTTAGTGCAATTATTATTAGTAGCAGAATTGTTGTTGTTGTTATTATTATTATTAGTTATTATTATTATTATTGTTGTTGTTGTTCTTCTTCTTCTTCTTATTATTATTATTATTATTATAAATAATAATAATAATAGCAGTAGGCCTAATTATAGTAGACTGATCATCATCATCACTGTGGCACTTATTCGGAAACCCTTTTTTAAAGGGTCAATAAATCTCCACAAAATGCATTAAAATTATTCTTTTGAAACCTAATAATACACAAACATAAATCTGTGGAATGAGTGGAAAAAATGCTGCAGAGAAAGCCCCTTAGTCAAGACATCCGAAAGTTGAGTCTTACCGCTGACGGTAAATCAAATCGGAAATGACGGGCTACTAAAAGCCCCGGTGACGTTCTGCGCATTGCATAATTTGGAGCGGCTGGTTCCTAGGTGACTTCGGCGACCTGCGGGGCAGGCTGACGTCAGAGGCGCGCTCGCAGCGGACAGCAGAGTAGCTCAATAAGCGGTCCTCCTTTTAAAGATGAAATAATTTAATACCAGCCCCTGGAGGGCTGGCGAGCGGGAGAGTCTGGAGAGCTGGAAATTCATTACGATGTCAGACTACTACCACAGAGCACGCAGTACGTCAGGCGAGTAACGCTGCAGGGTCCTCGTGATATTTATATTTCACGTTCATTGTTACACATTCCAGTAAATAATATCTATATTACATTATTTGTTCGCTGAACATATGTTATTATCCAGGCCAGCTCCAACATTTTAGATGCTGTTCATGTACAACGCTGGCAGTATGGTTTCAGAGCAGTGGATTGCTTCAGACTTCCTTCATTTGCATCTCCTGCACCAGGCGGTAATCAGCTGCAGAGTCTGGCCAAAGCTTACATGTTCAGCTCAGAAACTGTGGTTGTGTGCGCAAACTGTGCGCTGTTGTTCAAATAACAGCTTACAACGGAGGCCCACGTTCAGCTTCTTATTAAGTAACCCGAAGAGGCCCGATGGTCAATAACATCGCAGGTTATAAAGCCGTTGGAGGAGAGTGTTCGTTTACGAAACCCACGCTGCCCTGTGTTTCTCCCCCCAGGTGTCGCTGTGGTCGCTACTGGTCACCCTGGTGATGCTGTTCATCATGACGGGCGCCATGCTGGGGCCGGAGCTGCTGGCCGCCATCCCGCCGTCTGTGTACGCCGTGGCGGTGCTCATGCCGCTGGCGGGCTACGCCGCCGGCTACGGCCTGGCCGTGCTCTTCCGCCTGCCGCCCAACAGCCGGCGCTCCGTCTCGCTGGAGACAGGCTGCCAGAACGTGCAGCTGTGCACCGCCATCCTGAAGCTGGCCTTCCCGCCGCAGCTGATCGGTGGGCTGTACATGTTCCCGCTGCTCTACGCGCTCTTCCAGGCCGCCGAGGCCGGCATCTTTATCCTGGCGTACCGGCTGTACCGGCAGGAGGTGCTGCACAAGCAGGAGCTGACGCGGGACGACGACGACGACGACACCGACATCACTTACAAGACGCTGCGGGAGGAGGAGACGGGTTTCGACGCTGCCTACGGCTCGGTGACAGCGAGAGACCCCAACGCCATCGCGCTGGAGAACCGACCGCACCCTGCTCAAGTGTAGAGGAGATGGCCGAAGTGGGACTCTCAGGAAAAAAAGGACACGTCTCCTGAAAAGCTGAACAATACTAATGAAAATATTCTGAATAGTTCATAAGGTCATTGTGTGACGTCATTATCACATAAGAGACATCCTTGCGGCAAGGACGTTGAGATATCATAAATGTATAATTATACAAAGCAACTCTGTATTAATATCCACAAGATTCCTCGCCAGACGTAGAGGATTTAATAATTTATTAACACCATAGAAGCAGGTACTTCATGAGCCAAAAAGCTTAGTTGTGAACGAACACTATGGATAACATCCCAAGAATACTGACTTCCATGTAGCCTAAATATTAAGTCAACATTGACACTATCATTTGGCATAAAGTTTGTGGAATAATAGTAAAAAAAAACATTGCTAATCTAAACCACTGCAGCAGGGTTACCCTCATTTTGTCGGAAATTCGTAAAGTACAGACATAATTCATGTCAGCATCGATTCACCCAGCTAAATACAGCGGCTATCTACTGTCTGTGAAAATATAATGGCCACTTAGTAGCTTCTAGTGTTCAGCTGATAATTATCTTACAAAAAATCACTGGCTTTAGAATCAATTACACGTTCTAACCTGTTACAGTATGAAATCATCTTTATCAATCAACCCCATCGGGACCACTTTGCTCGTGAGCTCGGAGCTGGCAGTTCTGCAGATGTGATAGGGTACAGAAAAAGTGAATGCAATTTATAATAACCTACAATAAAGTACGTATTAGCACGGGATTACAGCAATCCACGGTGCGTCGTAAAAAAAAAAAACACAAAATCGCAAATAAAATGTACAATTGTGTAAATGTTTATCATATGTATAGTGAATTATATATAAATAAAATCAAGGCATTATGAGCACTTCGTTATTTTGTGTTTGATTGTCTCCTTCCATTCCCGACTGGCTGTGCAGACAGGGAATTGCAGGTTGGACACCATGACTCAGATTGGATTGAACAGCTAAACGCACCTGTGCCCAATGAAAGTAATTATATCGCCTCCACTACCGGCTGCCTACTTAAATTGTTCAAACAATTTACCAAGGTTGGCTGAAACAAAATGGCTACGTATGGTGACGAGTCAATAGACAGCTACCTGTATTCATCATATAACCCTTACTCCTGCAGGTATCTCAACTCAAAATCCAGAGGGGTCGGCTGGAGGCAGAAGAGTTACCTGGCGAATTATGGCGACGCGGAGACTTACTTTGACAACCACCAGCGAGCACAGCTGAAATCCATCCTTTCCCAGATCAACCCCGACCTCACGCCCAGGCTGCGAAAGGCCAACACCAAAGACGTCGGCGTGCAGGTCAACCCCAAAACCGACGTCTCCGTGCAGTGTTCTTTGGGACCGCGTCCCCTTTTCGCCAGGAAGCGCGGAGCTCTGCGGAGGAAGGCGGACACCCAGGCGCCTGGAAGTCCCGTTAGCAGCACCGTTCGCTATCCCCGAACTTTGGCCGTTTATTCCCCAATCGCGTCCAGGAGGTTGACATCCTTCCTGGAGCCGGACAAAGACGAGGCGGAACCTGCGCCGGCTGGGGAGGCAACCGAAACCGCAGAGAAAGGCGAGGGTCTGGAGGGTGAGCGTCAGACTACGGGGGAAGAAGCGCAGAAGCCCACGGACGGAAAGGTGACTTCCGAAAAAGAAGGCCCGGACGAGCAACCGAGGAAAGCGGAGGAAATTCAGAAGGGTGAAGATGGAGCAAAATCAAAGGCGCGGGTGAAGTTTCAGGTGAGCTGCTAGTCCTGGTAAAAGCACAGGAAAACTCAGCTGCCTGATATAGTCTCCATCATAATTAGGCCAACTAGTTTTGGATATTCGTACTTGTAGTTTTAGAACAGTTGTCAGTCTTAGTTGTCAGGATAGTTTCCCTTTACCTGTCGACTCTTGTATACAAGAAATTTACAGCCATTAATACCCAGTTCAGGGGCGCAAATCTTGAATAATGTCACGTGGTAAACGAAACGGGAGGTGAGAATCTACTATATAAACGGGGAGCGAACCCTTTCATCTCTGAAAAGCGCACTCGGGTAAAGGAAATGGAACAGGGACCCGTTGCTCTGGTTGCAGGCGTTTCGTGTGCTGCGCTTTGTTAACGGATGATTCGTTTGTCCGCAGTTTCTGGAGCAGAAGTACGGCTACTACCACTGCAGGGACTGCAACTTGCGGTGGGAGAGCGCCTACGTCTGGTGCGTGCAAGGCACGAGCAAGGTGAGCGAGGAACTCCTGCATTGTACAAACCTCTGGCTGTCGAAGCTGTGTCGTTATTGAGAGTGTGTGTGTGTGTGTGTGTGTGTGTGTGTGTGTGTGTGTGTGTGTGTGAGAGCAGGTTTACTTCAAGCAGTTCTGCAGAACGTGTCAGAAGGCGTTCAACCCCTACCGCGTGGAAGACATCACATGCCAGGTGAGCGGAGAATTAAAAGGCAGCACGGCGGCTTTCCTCCCGGCGGCGACGCCCTCCCTGATGCAATGCTTGTCACGACAGAGCTGTAAGCGGGTGCGCTGCAGATGCCCGGTGATGCTGCGCCACGTGGACCCCAAGCGGCCCCATCGGCAGGACCTCTGTGGCAGGTGCAAGGGCAAGCGCCTGTCCTGCGACAGCACCTTCAGCTTCAAGTACATCATCTGAGGACGGGCGGTCCCCCCCCCCCCCCCCAGCGGGACCTGGAGGTGCGGCTCCCGAACGAGGCTTCGGGTCCTCTGACTGTTTAAGTTGGTCGCAGGAAGGCAAAAGCAATGTTAAATAAAACGGCAATAACCAGCACTGTGTTCTGTAGTTTCTGTCCCATCAAATCTGCTTTGAGAAGCGGGCATCTTGGTGCAGTCTCTGGTCAAGGCCTGGTGAGGGTCATGTTGCTGAGGGAGTGGGGGAGTGGGGGGGGGGTACATTATCTACATGGTTCTGGGTAAGCGCATCTACTAAATGCCAGTAATATAGACTAGTTTTTACAATATCCATTCATACAACTGGATATTTACTGAGGCAATTGTAGGTGAAGTACCTTGCCCAAGGGCACAGCAGCAGTGTCCCTGTGGGGAACTAAACCAGCAACCTTTTGGTTATGAGCCCTGCTCCTTACCACTATGCTGCACTGCCATCCCCAGTTCTGACCACCTTTGCTGAGGGAATGGTAGGGGTGTTACTGGTATGAAGCGGGGATTGAAGCTATTGGCCTGAATTCTGTACAGGTCTGTGCAGCTCCTGAGGGAGTGTAGCAGAATAACTTCACATGGCATCACTCTGAGGGATTTTTTTTTTTTTTTGCTTCAGATGCCTGGGTGGCACTGGGACTCTGAGGGCGAAAGGAGAGTGGACCTGGCAGTTAACGCTCTCCTCCCCAGAGCTGCACGGTGAAGGACTGTGCTGCTAATCGTGCTCGATGGCTCGGGCGGCGGCGCCCGCTTCACAGGCGTGGGGTTTTCCGGCCGATTTGCTCCTCTGGGAAAAACAGTGCTGGTGCGGAACTGGAGTGGTGGTGGGGGGGGGGGTCGGGGAGTGGTAGATTCCCGAGTGCGTTGCTGTGTTGCTGTCACGCTGTACCGTCGGTGCTTGATGGCTGCTGTCCTAGCTGAATGGATATGAAACCGCCATCCTGCTTTGATGTGCAGGGTGCACGTTTCTCACCGACACCCCTAAACCGGGAAGGGGGATTCTACCTCCCGAGTGCTACAGGCTGCCATTACAATCCATCTGGCAGTCAGATTCACATTTCACTGAAGACGACAAACCCGACTAGGTCCATCACTGGGCCGCTCTGGCTGGCCCCTGGCATGGTGGAGTCACGTGTGCGGTCCAAACTCCTTGGCCCAGTCCAGGACCACACCCTTGCTGCTGCTTTCACGCCTGCAAGGGGAACGAGGATGAGCCAGAATATGGCAGGTGAGGTGGAGCTGCTGCCGTATGGCTCACACCTATCTGGTCCTTCTGGACCTGTGAGCTCAGGTGTGGTTCTGGATCAGAGTCCAGGTACAAGTGAGGAACTCACCCAGTAAGCCGAAGAGGTCTGACCCTTTCTCTGTTGGTCAAAACATTTGACTCTCATTCTCTCTCTCACACACACACAGGTGCAGGAATGGAGCTGAGACTGTAACTATCAGTTAGGTGATTCCAACCCTACACAGGACTATTGTACTTAAACTCATTACCAGTGACATATTACCCATTTTTACATCTGGATATTTACTGGAGCGATTCAGATTACATCACATTACTATTAGTTAGCAGATGCTCTGGATAATAGTGATTTACATATCTTAGTTTAACAGTTGGATCTGAACTAAAGCACGTCTGGTTAAGCGCCTCCCTCATGGGTGCTGCAGTCATGGGTTACCCTGCTCCTGACCACCACGCCGCACAGCTCCCGCTGGCTGCTAGCGTCTTAAATATAAATCCATCCGTCAAGCTGCAGGCGGGAACAGCTAATCAGAGCCATGGTAAAATAATGACATCACATTCAGTCATACTGTGCTCTAAACCAGCACATTTAATTCACACAAGGCAGAAAGTGTCAGCCTGCAGTGGGCCCTGTGGGAGTTTGTCAGTGGTTCTAACCCAGCTCCAGACCCCTGGGTCGCTACATCAGGCCAGTGTCTAATCCCTGCAGCAGACTCACAACACACAACCCAATAAGACACGGCTTGCAAAGGATGTTTTAGGTTTTTAATGAAGGATTTTGCTTTGCTTGAATGGTCCTGTATGGATACATAATCACGTACAGTGTTATCCTGAAACGTAAAAGGGTATGTGGGTGACACTTCAGAAGGATGGGACGCTGTGAACAGGGGATACAGACTCAGAGGTGCCACTATACAGGAAGTGACATCACCTTTTAGAGCACTTTTGCTCCCTGACTTCCCATGGCAAATCTGGTCAGATTCCACACACATTAGCTGAACACACGAGATCAGGTTTTCAGATCTCTAAGGAGAAGGCTGGGAAGATTGATGGGAAGAACACTAAAATGAAACAAAAAATGAAAATTTTAATGCACCTTGAAATAAAAACTATTTCCCAGTAAATAATATATCCATTAAATAATTAAGAACAGCATTCAAAAGTACCAAACAGCCAATAGAAGTCTCTCTTGTGAGGAATGAATACAGTGATCGTATTAAATGTGCCACGACAGGTTTTTTTTTTTTTTTTTCCTAAACTTTCAGATATCAGTTCATATCCTGCAGATCGGCAGCGAGCACAGTGGCCTTCAGAAGCACAGCAGAGCCAACATGGATGAACACGGGCCGGTTTCCGTGCAGAACGTACAGCTGCGACACAGTGTCAGCGCAGCCTGCTCCGGGGAAAAGGGCCAACATGGAGATCACAGTGGACAGAGGAATGCATATGACTGGGCTGGTGGGGCTGTCGAACAGGAAGTGAGAATACACAGACCCCCTCCTCTTCCTGCCGCCGTGAGGTCGTTTCCTGACGTGGAGCGCTGACCTCTGACCCCTCCGAATGTGGACCGCTACCACAGCCAGTCCCCGTTTGGTCGAGAAAATGATATTTGGGTAAGATTATAATGATGGAACGATTAATTAGTGAATTTTTCTATCTGGTTTCTTTTTTTTGCATTAGCTTTATACACCTATTCTGCATTAACAGTGCATTGCACAAATGTACAAGAAAAAATACTGCTTTTACACTATACATTTCTAAAATATATACAGAGTAAAATAAGTTATTGATGTTTTCATAATGAATGTAGCCAGTCTGCACTTACATGTGTATGTGTCAATGTATGTGTGTACATATCTGCTTGCATATGTACACACACGCACACACAGATATATATGCTATAAAGGCAGCTACTTTTTGGTTAGCTATAATCAGCGTTCTTTAGAGGCGCCCCCTAAAGGGAGTGAGACAGATCCTTTTTACAGCCCCCAGCAAGACTCTGGAGTTACAATTACAGGTTAAATATCCTAACATTTACAACCTAGGAGGATGTTAGCTCTAATAAAAATAATTTCTCAAAAAAATATTCTTGCAGTGCTTTCTTTTTCAAGCATGCTTTTGAAGAGAAAAAAAAAAGATTTGTCTTGTGTGTTTTAACGAACCAAGGACAACACAAACAGTCCACTCACTCGCACACCTTGCACTCTCAGCTACACGTGTTACCCTGGCTAAAAGACCACCCCCCCCCACCCCCACCCCGAATCTGCAGTGCGCATGCTGAATGATCCCCTTTTGGCGGCCGAGGGACGCCTGAAGGTCGCTCCGCCAAAAAAGCTTCCAGTTTCAGCATCATCCTCCCCCCCCCCGGGCCGCGCACCCCCCCCCCCCCCCCCCCCCCCCCCGGGTTTATGCAGCTCCGCCAGTTGATTGGCTGAGGAAAGAAGTCACATGAAAGTTGCAAACATTCCCACGCATCCTTTAGCCCTTATCCACGGGGTCTCTCCCGTGACCCGCGGGGCGAATCCGGTCAGGCGTCTCAGAAGCCGGTGCTCAGTAGCGAGCTGAGGGCCGGCCGCTGGACGCGGTGCACCTGCCGCAGCGCCTCTCGGATCTGCAGGTTGAGCTCCATCAGCTGGGTGCTGGCCTGGGACAGGTCCTGGCTGGGGCCCAGCACCGCCAGGCAGCCTGTCTGGCCCAGGCTTTGGTGCCGGAAGTAGATGTGCTGGAGCGTCTGCACCGCGTCGTCCCCAGCGCTGCCGAAAATGTCATTTGGCCACAGAGACCTGCGGGAGGCGGGAGGGAAAGAGATGCATTGTGGGTAATACCGAAGCCATTACAGACAGACAAGATGAAAACGCCAGGTACGCAAGTATGCTCTGCAAGTAAGCCGGCCGCACTTACCTGAAGGCTTTGACCTGTGCGAGGGCGGAGCTGAAGTCCCGAGCTTTCAGCGTCTCGATCAGCGATTGAATGGCCGTCTCAGTGTTGGCCTGTGCCACCTCGGACACACCCACATCCTCTTGTCCGTCAGCTGCTGCCTCTGCCTTCTTCAGACAGCTCTCCAACAGGGCCAGCTCCTCTGACATGTTGATGACCTACAAGATGGACCAGCAGACAAATGGGTCAGAGCAGAACCTGCAGATGCCACTCTTAGTCCCACATGCAGGGATGTCATCTCACAAACACCAGAAAGGGTTACCTGTGATTAGATGCTGCAGGTATTTGAAAGGGTTACTTGTAAAATGGTAAATGGACTGCATTTATATAGCGCTTTTCTACTCATTTGAGTACTCAAAGCACTTTACAGTTATATGCCTCACATCTACCTACCAGTGGCAGAGGCTGCTATACAGGCTTACCAACTGGCCACTGGGAGCTGTTGGGGGTTCAGTGTCTTGCTCAAGGACACTTCGACACTCTGCCAGGATGAGCCAGATTCGAACCAGGGACCTTCCAATCCCCAGTCGACTGCGCTATCTCCTGAGCCACTGTCGCCCCCATACTTGTAAGGTGTGTCACTACGCCCCCTACTTGTAAGGTGTGTGGCTGGGATTTTGACTTACACAGGCAAAATAAAGTGTGTGGGAGATCAGTGCAATGTGGTGAGGAGCACTCTTTTCTATGGGAAAGGGGAGAGGGTGGAGACACTGTAGGGGAGCAGAGCGGGCGGAGTCTCTTGTAGGTGAAGGAGTGGGTTGAGACCCTGTGGGGGAGGGGAGTGGGTGGAGTCTCCGTGGGGGAGCAGAGTGGGCGGAGTCTCTTGTAGGAGAAGGAGTGGGTTGAGACCCTGTGGGGGAGGGGAGCGGGTGGAGTCTCCGTGGGGGAGCAGAGCGGGCGGAGTCTCTTGTAGGTGAGGGAGTGGGTTGAGACCCTGTGGGAGAGGGGAGTGGGTGGAGTCTCCGTGGGGGAGAGGAGTGGACGGAGTCTCTTGTAGGTGAAGGAGTGGGTTGAGACCCTGTGGGGGAGGGGAGTGGGTGGAGTCTCCGTGGGGGAGAGGAGTGGACGGAGTCTCTTGTAGGTGAAGGAGTGGGTTGAGACCCTGTGGGGGAGGGGAGTGGGTGGAGTCTCCGTGGGGGAGAGGAGTGGACGGAGTCTCTTGTAGGTGAAGGAGTGGGTTGAGACCCTGTGGGGGAGGGGAGTGGGTGGAGTCTCCGTGGGGGAGAGGAGTGGACGGAGTCTCTTGTAGGTGAGGGAGTGGGTTGAGACCCTGTGGGGGAGGGGAGTGGGTGGAGTCTCCGTGGGGGAGAGGAGTGGACGGAGTCTCTTGTAGGTGAGGGAGTGGGTTGAGACCCTGTGGGGGAGGGGAGTGGGTGGAGTCTCCGTGGGGGAGAGGAGTGGACGGAGTCTCCGTGGGGGAGCAGAGCGGGCGGAGTCTCTTGTAGGTGAGGGAGTGGGTTGAGACCCTGTGGGGGAGAGGAGTGGGTGGAGTCTCCGTGGGGGAGAGGAGTGGACGGAGTCTCTTGTAGGTGAAGGAGTGGGTTGAGACCCTGTGGGGGAGGGGAGTGGGTGGAGTCTCCGTGGGGGAGAGGAGTGGACGGAGTCTCTTGTAGGTGAGGGAGTGGGTTGAGACCCTGTGGGGGAGGGGAGTGGGTGGAGTCTCCGTGGGGGAGCAGAGCGGGCGGAGTCTCTTGTAGGTGAGGGAGTGGGTTGAGACCCTGTGGGGGAGAGGAGTGGGTGGAGTCTCCGTGGGGGAGAGGAGTGGACGGAGTCTCCGTGGGGGAGAGGAGTGGACGGAGTCTCTGTGGGGGAGAGGAGTGGACGGAGTCTCCGTGGGGGAGAGGAGTGGACGGAGTCTCCGTGGGGGAGAGGAGTGGACGGAGTCTCCGTGGGGGAGAGGAGTGGACGGAGTCTCCGTGGGGGAGAGGAGTGGACGGAGTCTCCGTGGGGGAGGGGAGCGGGTGGAGTCTCTGTGGGGGAGAGGAGTGGACGGAGTCTCTGTGGGGGAGAGGAGTGGACGGAGTCTCCGTGGGGGAGAGGAGTGGACGGAGTCTCTTGTAGGTGAGGGAGTGGGTTGAGACCCTGTGGGGGAGGGGAGTGGACGGAGTCTCCGTGGGGGAGAGGAGTGGACGGAGTCTCTGTGGGGGAGAGGAGTGGACGGAGTCTCTGTGGGGGAGAGGAGTGGACGGAGTCTCCGTGGGGGAGAGGAGTGGACGGAGTCTCCGTGGGGGAGGGGAGCGGGTGGAGTCTCTGTGGGGGAGAGGAGTGGACGGAGTCTCCGTGGGGGAGAGGAGTGGACGGAGTCTCTGTGGGGGAGAGGAGTGGGTGGAGTCTCTGTGGGGTGGGGACTGGGGGCGTGCACAGCATGGGGCGCAGGGAGAGAAGAGTTGCCTCAGAGCTGCTCTGTCGCTCTGTATTTCGCATGCTCCAGGCGCCCTGCCTCTGTGTCACTGCTGATCTCCTGAGACGGCATGAAGACCAATTACAGATAACCATCTCTGGAAGGAGGGGAAAAACAGTGTGCTTCCATCGCCTGACAGCACCCACCCTGCGACCCCCCACAACCTTAAATGCTCCCCAGAAGTCCCAACCCCTCCCCCCCAACACCTCCGCGCCTATACTGGTGTCGGTCTAGCCCTGCCCCTTACCTCTGCCTCTTTCTTTATGGTGTCCACTCGGTTGATGAGCTTGCAGTATGCCTGGAAGAGCAGCAGCAACTGGAAGTGCAATTTATACAGCCTGCGACATAACTCCAGCTCCTGCAGGGAGGGAGAGCAGGAGGTGGGGAGGGAGAGAGGGAGGGAGGGAGAGAGAGAGGGAGAGGAAAGAGAGAGAGAGGGAAAGGTTTACCTGAAAAGGCATCATAAAAGAGGCAACATCAGCCATTCCATTCAGACTGAGATGGGCCAAACAGAGACGGAGCTCCACTCAGACTGACGTGGGCCAATCGGAGACGGAGCTCCACTCAGACTGACGTGGGCCAATCGGAGACGGAGCTCCACTCAGACTGACGTGGGCCAATCGGAGACGGAGCTCCACTCAGACTGACGTGGGCCAATCGGAGACGGAGCACCACTCAGACTGACGTGAGCCAATCGGAGACGGAGCTCCACTCAGACTGACGTGAGCCAATCGGAGACGGAGCACCACTCATACTGAGATGGGGAAATCAGAGATGGAGTTCCTGGGTTAGGCACGGGGGGGAGAAGATGGCAGAGTTAACAAGCCGCTGAGGCACAGAACTGTCGCTAATGGCGACGGCGACAACGCCTCAGTGGCCGAACACGCCCCGCCCCGCGGCGTGTGCGCCGTGTTTCTCTCCCGGTGGTAAACGGAGAGAAAAAGGCGATGAAGGAATGAGCATGCAACATTTAGGATGGATTCAGCCATACTCTCCTCCCACGCCTTTCAATACCTCTCGCACGCAATGGCCTTTCAATGGTTAAATCTCTACGACCATGTTTTTTCAACAAATGTGGGTAGATTGTACAGTGCGTGTCAAATTCTTCCATTGAAGGCCAGGGAGGTGTTAATGCAAACGTCTTCTGGAAATCAGCAGCATGGTAAGAGAGGGTTAAATAATGATTATTCTGAGAAAAGCATAAATATGCGTAAACTCATGAGGGGAGTGGGCAGAGACTGTCCCGTGATCGGGGGTGGGGGGGGGGTGGGGCTGAAGGCATGGAATGGCTGCGCAGAACTGCGCAAACGCACGCTGACAGGGATGGAAATGGTCATTCGGCCATCCAACATGATTAGAGACTCTAGTATTGAAGAAACCACTTACTGCTAGAGTTTCCATTCGCTAAGCAAGAGGGAGAGCAGGTCACGAAAACAACAAACAAGAGGAAGAGAAGAAAGACCGAGGATTAGTCAGCTTTTAACTACTGGACCAGGAACAGCATCTGAGCAGAGAAGGGTAATCGCAAAACCACGTTCCCTGCACTCAAAACAGTAGGTTTCAAAGAGGGCAGAAACCACAGCACCAGTATACCGAACAGCGCCATTCAAGCAAATCACAGTCACACAAATCGCACGACCCAGCACAGTGTTTCATTAGAGAGAGAAGAGACAGCCATTCCGAGGAGGTGGAAGATGCAAGTAGCAGGCCCTTAAGAGTTTACGCAGACAACAGATCAGGACATCAGAGTTTGGGAAAGTCTAGCTGTTACTGTTGTAGGTAAACCCTGGTGCTGGAATGTTCATCAGCACTGTCCGACTGCAACGCCCAGCAGATCACTGTCTGACTGCAACATCCAGTAAGGAAGCTGTACATTGACGGGTCACGCACTCTCACACATGGCCACAGACAGCGGGACGGCCTGGGCTTTGATTCCAGCGGGTTTTAAGTCCCCTGTAGGACCCCGGAACGGGTTTGAGGGTTTAATCAAGCCGCCGGTTGGCTGGAAGGAGAGTCCGCGAACGCTGCAGCCATCTGAGGGTAGCTGTGCTGATCTCACTGCCAAAAACGGCGGGAAAGCCAGCACAGCCCTGAGGTGACCCGGGTAGGGGGACGGCACTGTATTCCAAGCGCTAGTGTAACTCGCGAGAGCGCTGGTAACACTCCGTCCCGTTCGGGCTGTCCTTCAACACCCCTGCAGAGGCTGGCGGGAGCGCTGTGGGGGTCTGAGGGGCGTCAGCCGCACCCCCCCCCCCCCTGTTTTGGGAGAGAGAGGAGAAGACCGGCAGGGGCCGCGCCGCGCCTTGGGAGCACTGCGCCGGGGGGAGGCAAAGGGACTGTCCCATTCAGAGGAATCTCTGCGCTTGGGCGACAGACTGCTGACAGCCGGCACCCAGCTGCCAGTCTCGCCCAAGCTGGCAGACGCGCCCGCGGCCCCATGGCAAATCAGTGAGCGGTAAACATCTTGATATTAGACACTCAGAGACCCAGGGCTCATCAGAGAGGGTATAAACCATCACTCTTGGTCTGAGCTAATGAACCCAGTGCAGTTATTAGGAAAAAGCATCCCCAGGAACCACTCTCAGTCCTATAGCTAAACAAGGGCACCAGATCCACACAGAGTGGATCTGCTTCCTACCTGTCCCAATCTAACGGAACGCACACTGCCACTGGAAACGTGAATGTTGAAAAGATGGTTAAAAAGGGTCCCTTTGGGACCCAGTTTGAAAAGTTTGAAAAGCAAAGATGGTCAATTTGCGTATGGGCAAGATGTCTAACGCATGATCCATCTCCCTCCTGTCAAATTCACTCATCATATATCTGAACGCTACAGCATAAACGCGCACACCTCTGAAGGCTTCCACACACAGCGCGCAGTGTTGTCCGGCTTGGTGCCAGTGTGCTGTCCTTACCTGGGCTTGCGTATTGGGCCGAGAGGGGCTGTCCTTCTCCCCGAAGGTTTTCACGCAGTTGTCCAGCCACTGCAGACAGAGGAGTTAGAGGAAAGCCGGTCACTCCCCTGTGCATGGCATCACCACAACGGCACCCCACTGGACAATTCCACTCACACAGCCGAGACCCCGGAGAGCACTGACACCACCTGTACACTAGTGTCTTACAGCATGACTGATACCACCTGCAGACTAATGTTTTACAGCGTGACTGACACCATCTGTACAAAGTCTCACAGCATGACTGATACCACCTATACAGTAATGTCTTACAACTTGCCCTGGGTTTTTTTTGACTCCCTCAGGAAAATCTGGTTCCCTCTGAAAAATCTTTATTGTAGAAACAAATAACTATATACAAATAACACTATAACAAATTAAATTTGATTGATTATTGAGTGATTGATACCACACACACAGACATCCACATGCATGCATACACACACTCATTGAAGAATACAGAGACACACACACACACGAATACTGATACTATCACATGCGCACACACATGCTTGTGCATACACACAGTCATCCTTAAATGATAGATTCCCCCTCCCCACCCCTGCCAGGGAGCTCTGGGGGAGTGTAAGGGGTGGGGGTACCGTATCCCAGGCAGTAAATTGAATAAGAGCGCTGTACTTAGCGAATTAAAGGGCCTACTGGAGCGAGGAGGGCGGGGCTGGATCCTCCAGGGACTGCGCCTGTCTCATTCAATCAGCGGCCCCACTTCCAGGCCCCTCCCGCTATCTGATCTCTCCCATCTGTCTGCACCCCCTCCCCGACAGACTCAGGTCGGCGCGCCCACCCCCCTCCCCGACAGACCCAGGCTGGTGTGCCCACCCCCTCCCCGACAGACCCGGGCCGGCGCACCCACCCCCTCCCCGACAGACCCAGGCCGGCGCACCCACCCCCTCCCCGACAGACCCAGGCTGGTGTGCCCACCCCCTCCCTGACAGACCCGGGCCGGTGCGGACCCTGCCTGATTGGCGGAGCGCGAGCAGGAGGAAGACCATGCTGACTCTGACAGCAGGGAGGTCAAAGCGGAGGTGCTTTCTGACCCCAGCATCGTTCCACTCCCTGAGTTCGCTTGCATAAAGCCCCAGAGGCTCTGCTCACCTCCACCAGCTCAAACAGGAGGCCAGAGACCCAGCGTCTGTACATCTGACACCTGTCTAATGACCCTCAAAGCCCTCCTCCCCCAAATTACCCATCACTCTGATCTCAGAGCAGGGGAAGAACCTTTACACAAGGTGATGGTCCAGAACCTGCTTGTGGTGGTTTCATCCTTAAACTTGAGGACCATCTGCAGCTGATTCCTTTTGTCTCATGCGGCACTACAGAGCATCTGACACCACTTCATTTAAGCACTTCAGGTGAGATGGTTTTAATGTTTTACACTTTAGTGAAACCTGAAAACGTCCCAGACTAGATTTCCAACAATGACTGCTTTTACTTGACACCATTGTCGTTTTATAATTTAACTTTTTTTCATAGTGCGGTACTTATCAGAGACGCAATATGATAAAACGCCTACGAACACACTACTGCAGGTTGCAAAAGAGAGCCTTCACCTGCCTTCGCCCAAAAACCGAATGTGTTTTAGCAGTTAATGTATGTCAATCATTAAAATACCTCTTTCCATGACCTTTTTGTCTTTAATCCAGAGCTATCAAGAGCTGATCAACATACTTCAGTGAAATGCATCTGAACCGGTCAATTGTTGTTCAACTGTTAACGATCTCAGCGTAACTTGTCATTGTCTGTGTAAAAGTGTTTAATTGTCAGTGTGAACCAGCTATTGGCTAACGGCTAAACAGCTGCGTGGCTGGACAACAGGCTAACTTCTGAGCGGTCGGGCTGTGCCCGGCTCAAGGCTTCGAGAGATCACCTGTCCCCTACACTCACTCGCCTCACAGCGTGCTCACGGGGTGAGACTGGGGGAAGAGCCCTCACCTGTTGGGCCGCCTCCCTCTTGCCGTTATAGGTGTCCAGGTGCTCCTGCAGCTCCAGAACACTGAACTTCAGAGTCTCCAGCAGCCCGCAGGACACCAGCTGGAAACCAGAGAACAGAGACCGTCATGAGGAACAACACTGACAAAATCAACACTGAAAGCACTGCTCTGCCAACAGAGAACACAGATCATTGCCAAAACCAGGCGAAATCATCCAAAGTGTGGGATTATTTAGAGCGTGTAAAGGACGACCCCAAGAAGGTGACATGCAAACTCTGCATGCAAAGATTTGCCTATCATTCGTCTACCTCAAACATGATTTATCATCTTAAACATGTAGGGGAGAGCCGGTGCGAAACTAACACGGGACGAAAGTAACACCACGATTTTCTCCGAGCCCATAAAAGTCTGATATGCCTGACTGTGTCAGCATGTACAGCATGCAGCACTTACCAGAACCCCGAAAAATGTACGACGTATGATGTATCCCCGCGTGGATACATCATACTTTTGTGGAGTTATACCGAGAAGCTGTTTTCGATCACGAAAAGTAAATTCACTCAAGCGTTTTTTTTTTTTTTTTTGAATGACAAGTTGCGTATATTGTTTCATGTGTCATAGTCATGATCATCTGACAGATTAATTAGTACTCGAACACATCCTGAAGTTTTCCATATCAGAGTTTCTCAGTTTAGAAGCAAGTCAGGTTAAACTGTCAGGAACGATTGTTGGAACGACTGTAACAGTTGTTTCTTTCGTCCCTCTACAATAACAACTACACTTACTATATTATTATATCTAAGTTGTTCCACATTTGTATAGAATAGCACCTTGGTATTGACAGAACACACACGAGAGTTGTTGATCACAAATGAAAATTACTTTCTGTCTGTTAACGTTATCTTTTAAAATGAAGTTTTTCTGAAAAGTGTTACTTCCATCCCAGCTAAGTAGCCTAACGTTATTATCCCTTTCGTACGTAACTTATTTTTATTCAATGTAGAGCGCTGTTACCATGGTTTGTTATGTTCTCATTAGCGTTATTAAGCTTCTCATAGTTTTATGGTTAGCATTTGCTATATTTTTAACGTTAAATCACTGTTTCTTCAAAGTTAAAATCAGCTAGAATTTCTTCCAATCTAGTGTTCTAATCGCACTGGTTTTAGCATACGCACTAAATGGCTAATCACACAGGTGTGACCATACGCGCGAAAGGGTTTTTCCATTAGGCTAAATAATTAATGGCCTAATTAACATTAACGAATTGCAAAGTTAAGGCTGTTACAGCTAAATAAATATATTGTCATATGCGCTATTAGGCTTTTCCAAGTGTTCGTGGGGACTGGGGAAGCTAAATTACCTTGTGTACTGCATGTTTAACTTCATGTTTTGTCTTTTATTTATCATTTGTTTTATAGGTCATTGTGTTGGTGTTACACGTTCATAAGTTGTGTTATGTTATACTGTGATGAAATAAATTAACAAAATGCTCAGTCTCCTTGCTGGCTGTTCCGACACATTCAGAATCGTTACCGCTTTTCCCGTTAGCATTGTCGTTAACAGGCGGCTTCGTGCGTACGCTTGTAAAATTTATATTTTAAAGGCTCATTACGGTTTTGTATTTCTCTGTAACGTAGCACACTGTTAACAATGTTACTTATAACTTTCTCAGCCCTGGAACTCAAACCATTTTCTGATGTCCCAAAAAAAATATATATATTTAAATATTTAAATTAATGTCAGAAAGTGCGACAATTAGTCGACTAATGGCTTGAACTAACAACTACTAGTCAACTAGGAAAATCTTTGGTCGGGGGCAGCACTAAAGGAAACTACACTGACACAACAAACACTGATACTGAAAACAGACCAAACAATGAGGAGTCACAGAGGACACTGGCACTGAAGCCACAGCTGAGTCTCTGTCTATGCTGTATGAACATGACACTTGTAAGTTCCAAACTGCCTGAACACCATTAGCACATCCGTCTCATTTCATACTCAGGCTTGTCATGGGATTGGTTCAGGAACGTCTGAAAGCCTTTAGGGTGTGGACTCACCGTCTCTGCATCCACAAAGACGGTGGGACACTCGGAGCAGGTCATCATCACCTCCAGCGAGCTGCGGAACTTCTCCCCAATGTGCTGCAGGCTCTCCCCCAGGAAACTGACCGAGGCGTGGGTTAGTGAGCCGAACTTCCGCTGAATGCTCTGCAGCCACACACAGTGAGCGCCAGGAACACACACAGTTAGCACCAGGAACACACACACCCACCCACAGCGACATGTTTCTCCCCCTCACTCACACTGAAACAGCACGTCTCTCTCTCTCCCTCTTACTGAAACAGCACGTCTCTCTCTCTCCCTCTCACTGAAACAGCACGTCTCTCTCTCCCCCTCTCACTGAAACAGCACGTCTCTCTCTCTCCCTCTCACTGAAACAGCACATCTCTCTCTCTCTCTCCCTCTTACTGAAACAGCACGTCTCTCTCTCTCCCTCTCACTGAAACAGCACGTCTCTCTCTCCCCCTCTCACTGAAACAGCACGTCTCTCTCTCTCCCTCTCACTGAAACAGCACGTCTCTCTCCCTCTCACGGAAAGTGCACGTCTCTCTCTCCCTCTCACTGAAACAGCACGTCTCTCTCTCTCTCTCCCTCTCACTGAAACAGCACGTCTCTCTCTCCCCCTCTCACTGAAACAGCACGTCTCTCTCCCTCTCACGGAAAGTGCACGTCTCTCTCTCCCTCTCACTGAAACAGCACGTCTCTCTCTCTCTCCCTCTCACTGAAACAGCACGTCTCTCTCTCCCCCTCTCACTGAAACAGCACGTCTCTCTCTCTCTCCCTCTCACTGAAACAGCACGTCTCTCTCTCTCCCCCTCTCACTGAAACAGCACGTCTCTCTCTCTCCCTCTCACTGAAACAGCACGTCTCTCTCCCTCTCACGGAAAGTGCACGTCTCTCTCTCCCTCTCACTGAAACAGCACGTCTCTCTCTCTCTCCCTCTCACTGAAACAGCACGTCTCTCTCTCTCTCCCTCTCACTGAAACAGCACATCTCTCTCTCTCTCTCCCTCTCACTGAAACAGCACGTCTCTCTCCCTCTCACTGAAACAGCACGTCTCTCTCTCCCTCTCACTGAAACAGCACGTCTCTCTCTCCCTCTCACTGAAACAGCACGTCTCTCTCCCTCTCCCTCTCACTGAAACAGCACGTCTCTCTCTCCCTCTCACTGAAACAGGACGTCTCTCTCTCTCTCCCTCTCACTGAAACAGCACGTCTCTCTCTCCCTCTCACTGAAACAGCACATGTCTCTCTCTCTCTCACTGAAACAGCACATGTCTCTCTCTCTCTCACTGAAACAGCACGTCTCTCTCTCCCTCTCACTGAAACAGCACGTCTCTCTCTCTCTCACTGAAACAGCACGTCTCTCTCTCCCTCTCACTGAAACAGCACATGTCTCTCTCTCTCTCACTGAAACAGCACGTCTCTCTCTCTCTCTCACTGAAACAGCACATCTCTCTCTCCCTCTCACTGAAACAGCACGTCTCTCTCTCCCTCTCACTGAAACAGCACGTCTCTCTCTCTCTCACTGAAACAGCACGTCTCTCTCTCCCTCTCACTGAAACAGCACGTCTCTCTCTCTCTCCCTCTCACTGAAACAGCACGTCTCTCTCTCCCTCTCACTGAAACAGCACATGTCTCTCTCTCTCTCACTGAAACAGCACATCTCTCTCTCTCCCTCTCAATGAAACAGCACGTCTCTCTCTCCCTCTCACTGAAACAGCACGTCTCTCTCTCTCCCTCTCACTGAAACAGCACGTCTCTCTCTCTCCCTCTCACTGAAACAGCACGTCTCTCTCTCCCTCTCACTGAAACAGCACGTCTCTCTCTCCCTCTCACTGAAACAGCACGTCTCTCTCTCTGTCACTGACACAGCATGTCTCTCTCTCTCAGTCACTGACACAGCATGTCTCTCTCTCTCAGTCACTGACACAACAGTCTCGCTCACCTGAAAGAGCCGGGAGAACACATGGAAGGTGTGGACAGCAGAGGATCCATCCGTGTCTGACAGCATCTGGTTGACATGGCAACGCCAGGCATCCTCCTCATCCTCATAAGCCACAGGCTGGAAGGCCGCTAAGATGGCGGAGAGAAAGGGCGAGGGCGGCGGAGACGCCTGGGTTTCTGGGAACCCATCCGGATCTCCTTCATCCTGACTGGAGGCAGAGACACAGATTGACCATAATTACCGATACACACACACACACACACACACACACACACACAGGCTCACATACTTAACACACATGCTCACATACTTACACACACATGCTCATACACACACGCGGTCACACACATACGCACACTCTTACACATGCATGTATGCACACACAAAGATCTACTTCACATATGGATACAAACATACATTTACTTATTCACTCACACACACACATGCTCTCACACAATCTGTCTCTCTGACTGCAGATGAGCTGCAGTAGCTGTGTTATGCTGCAGCGCCTTGCCTCCTATAGAGCTACAGTGCAGTCTCTCATCCAACAGCACTCAATACACACACACACACACAGACACTCTCTCTCTCTCTCACTCACTCACACACACACACACACACACACACACACACACACGGTGCTGATACTCACAGGCCAGCCGGCCCGAACAGCCTGATGAAGCAGACAGAGTAAATGTATCTGAGGCTGCTGGTGCTGACGGTGGGAGAGATCACCCTCATCCTGGCAGTCCTGCAGCCACATGCAGATGGGCCAGGCTGCGGCAGCGCTCTGCTACTACCCACACTGCCTGCTGCGTCAGTGTCACATCCTCACACACTGCCTGCTGCATCCTCACACACTGCCTGCTGCATCCTCACACACTGCCTGCTGCATCCTCACACACTGCCTGCTGCGTCAGCGTCACATCCTCACACACTGCCTGCTGCATCCTCACACACTGCCTGCTGCATCCTCACACACTGCCTGCTGCGTCAGCGTCACATCCTCACACACTGCCTGCTGCATCCTCACACACTGCCTGCTGCATCCTAACACACTGCCTGCTGCGTCAGCGTCACATCCTCACACACTGCCTGCTGCATCCTCACACACTGCCTGCTGCATCCTCACACACTGCCTGCTGCGTCAGTGTCACATCCCCACACACTGCCTGCTGCATCCTCACACACTGCCTGCTGCGTCAGTGTCACATCCCCACACACTGCCTGCTGCATCCTCACACACTGCCTGCTGCATCCTCACACACTGCCTGCTGCATCCTCACTGCCTGCTGTGTCAGTGTCACATCCTCACACACTGCCTGCTGCATCCTCACACACTGCCTGCTGCGTCAGTGTCACATCCTCACACACTGCCTCCTGCATCCTCACACACTGCCTGCTGCATCCTCACACACTGCCTGCTGCATCCTCACACACTGCCTGCTGCATCCTCACACACTGCCTGCTGTGTCAGTGTCACATCCTCACACACTGCCTGCTGCATCCTCACACACTGCCTGCTGCGTCAGCGTCACATCCTCACACACTGCCTGCTGCATCCTCACACACTGCCTGCTGCATCCTCACACACTGCCTGCTGCGTCAGCGTCACATCCTCACACACTGCCTGCTGCGTCAGCGTCACATCCTAACACACTGCCTGCTGCGTCAGCGTCACATCCTAACACACTGCCTGCTGCGTCAGCGTCACATCCTCACACACTGCCTGCTGCGTCAGCGTCACATCCTAACACAGCCAGGACTTCCTGCAGCCACAGCCTCACGCTCGTTCCTCCTTAAGGCAGGGTGAGAGTGTGTATGAGAGAGTATGTGAGAGTGTTGCAGGCTGAGACTGAATGAATGAAGGGCCAGTTGTGGTCTTGGCTGTGCTCGGTGTCCTGTGCCCAGTGCTGGCCCACCTTCAGAGCGGCACAGCGCCAGAGACGCCAATTCATCAGAGCAGGACACTCTGCTAATCACAGCTCCCATTCACTTTTTATACTTAAGGTGACTGAGGGGGCCATGCAGTGACCCTCTGCCCACCTGGCGCCTGGCCAGCAGAGACCGTACTCTGAGAACACAGCCGAGTGATCAGACAGTGTGTCCTACTCTGCCACCATCTCAGCTAACAGACGCTAAAACGCGCCAACAGAATCCTGAACCTTCTGCCTCTGAGCTACACTGTGCATTCTCTTCCACCGCCAGCAGGGGGAAACACTCCCCCACCCACATACACGTAATCTCTCTGACAGGTAAACTCTCATACACTCAGACAGGTGCGCATTCTCTCACACACAGGTAAATGTTCGCACCTGGACAGCCCGGAGAAGTCGGCCTCTTCCTCCTCACACCTCTCATCGAGCTCCTTCAGGGCCAGCGTCACGTCCTCCTCACAGATGGAGGCGGGGGGGCTGTCGGGAGCCAGGGGCGGGGCGCCGTCGTCCTCGCACAGTGACCCGGGGGGGCTGTCGGTCGCCGGGGGCGGGGCCGCCGGGTCCAGGTCATCCTGGGGATCAGGGGGGTCGGGCAGCTCCGGGGGATCAGGGGGCAGCAGGGGGGCGCTGCAGAATCCTGTGTCCTCGCTCACGCTGCTGCTCAGCTCATCCGCCGCCGTCACGCTGACGTCCTGCACAGCACACAGCCAGAGGGGGGGGGGCGCCGGTCAGCACACAGCAGACAGCCAACAGGGACGGGCGCATCTGCGATTGGAGCACCCAGCCCTCCTGTGTCGTCAGCGGCTCTTTCCTCAGAACATTCTGGAGACTGTGCTTCCGTTACAGAGAGACAGCAGCGAACAGACGGCCAGCGTGGGTCTGCAACAGCGGCCCCGGACGTCAGGGGCCCTGCAGAGCCACAGACGTGAATGCCACAGGAGGGGTCAGTCACTGCTGCCAACAGGAAGTAAACGTCATCGCTACATTCAGAGCGCGCATCACGCGCCTTACGTCCCAGAGTTATGAGAAACATGACGCAGCCGTTAATTTGATTTACCAAATTTCTCTGCATCCAGTACACTTCACTGCGCAGAGCAGAGAGAAGCCCTGGGTAGCTTTAATTGAGAAAGTGTGTGGCTTTTTTTTTTTTTTTTGTTTAAGTCCATTAAAAATGGCTGGTAGCCAGCAGGTTTGTAATGCATGTTATTAGCGAAAGCTTTTAGAGACACAGGGCTGCCATAAACGCTGGTGACTCATAGTATTGATGGTTTTATCTGAGGCCTTTCTGGAAGTCATTACATTAGCCTGCCATTCTGATGCACAGATACCCTTCAGTTCACATTCAGGCACCACCAGCCCCCCCCCTTTAGACCTGGGGACTCAGACTACCTCACCCTCACCCTCACTATGCAGCCCAAAGGGACTGTACACTGAGGAGGTCAGCACAAACACGATCCAACACTCCAACACTCCAAAGCACACACGCACATGCATGCATGCATGCGCGCGCACACACACGCACACACGCACACACACATTGCACGATCTAGCTCAGGCGGGTGTGTAGCTCACACGCTAACTGCCGCCACCATCTGGAAACCCACAGCTTTTTCTCTCTGCTGGTTTAACCAGAGGGACGACCCACACCAACTCTCCACACACATCAAACACGCCTATATCTGTAGCACAAAACAATGTCCCATGCGCCTCTCAATGTGTGTGTCAGTTCCCGTTTCCTGTGTGAGAAAGGAAAAGCAGCTGCTGTTAGTAGGTTAGCACAGAGCAGTATGCAGCAGGTTAGCGCTTCCGTACACAGATTCTCTCACTCTCGGGTACGCGAGTGACCGGAGTGGGGAGGATGCAGTTATTCACCGTGCCTTCAGCGGGGACGCACAACAGACACTGCAGCTCGCCTCTGCTACTTTCTGCTGCCCGCCCTCTCAGTCTGGCTACACTTCCTGTCGATGTCACTTCCTGTCGATGTCACTTCCTGCCCCCCCCCCCCCCCCCCCCCCCATTTTCCTGCCTGAGCTGGTAATTTACTACTGTGTTCTGTCTGCTGCTGCTAGCTGCTGACGGAGGAGAGGCAGAAGGTCATACTCACAGCCAGAACAGCGGCCGGCTCGTCACACTCTGCCCCCATTTAAAGCATTTACAGAGGGGGCAGGATTCTCCAGTCCTCCTTAGGAATTGGATCCAAATCGGAGACAGTCGCGTGTTAGATTCCTGCTCGCCCAGCCAGCCTAAGGTGTCCATCGCTCCCCCACAATCTCTCCCCCAATCACACGGTAAGCAGACAAGCAAGCCCCGCTCACCCTAAAGCCAAGGCGGGAGGAGAGCGGAAGGAAGGAGAGGGAAAGGGAGCATTTGTGCGACAGAACCCCCACAGCCAAACACCCCAGACAGCGCGAGACGGTAAAGACCAAGAGAGCGCTCCCTGCTGCTGGAGGCGTGTGTGAAGGGGTCTGTGGTCAGCGAGGGGGAGCAGCGGTGTCCCATCCAGAGGGACGAAAATCGCCTGCTTACCACTCTCTGAGACAGAGGGGGGGGGGTGGGGAGGAGGGCACCAGTGAGGGGGCAGGGGCAGGAGCTAGAAAGCGCCAGTACACCACAGCTTATTGCGGCTCCCGATTGGTCCCACCTCAGGCGGCTGGCTGCTAGTGCTGTCTGAGTGCGCGGGCTCCAGGGCAGGGCTCTCTGGGTGCGGCAGGGGCGTGGCCTCCTCCGTCACCGCACTGCTGGACGACTCCTGCGATTGCTGCAGGGAGTCGACGTGGTTGGAGGTGGCGTCGTCGGTCGCCGAGTCGCTGTTCAGCTGTGGGAGAGGGGGAGCGCATCACCGTCACCATCACTGCAGCAACACGATCACCACACAGTCACACTGCTCTGAGATCAACTCGCCAGGGCTGGCTCTGTGGCACCAGCCCCGACCACAGCTCATGAATTGCAAGGGGTACAGTCAAAGTTAAACGGCCTACACAGCCACACAGTGCAGCAGGACTCCTGAGTTACACTGTACTGACAATGGCCTCTTTCGGCCTGAGCCGTCAGAACAGAACATAGATTAGAGGCAACACGTCCCTTAAACAGCAAAGACAATCAAACTCAGTGCTACAGTTTTCTGTTCTACAATTTTCTGTGTGAAACGGCTCATCTCTCCCACAGGGAACATGTTGCATGCTTGAGTTAGGAGAGGCTTCATTCATTTCTACCCCACTTCCCTATCCGAGCCACCAGGCGGTCAAACACAGCCGAGACCGGCCAGCGTGTTATAGAGCATCCTCACAACCAGGCAGGAGAAGCTGCATCAGGAAGCCGAGAGGAGGGGAAGAAGAGAAGAGGGAGGAAAAGAGGAAAAAAAAGTAGCAGAAGGAGGAGGAGGAGAGGGAGGAAAGAGGGGGAGGAAGAGAAGGCAAGAGTATCTTCAGCCATTTGGGGGTGGTCTCTCTGAGCATGGAAGCGGAGCAATCTCTATATGCGTTCAGTATTAGTGCAGTCAGAGAAATGCAAACTGAAGCAGGAGGACTTCAGAATGATACAGGATCGTGCTGTTACAGGAGGTACACTGCAGACTCGGTGTCGCTCTACAATGAATCATGCCATGTGTCGCTTTCACAGACGACTCGCAGGGAATCGAGTCAAATGGCCCATTCCAAACAAAACAACCTGATCAGACTTTGACCAGAGGCGGACCACCTCCCCAGAATGCAGGGCGGAGGTGGACTGTTCACTGGGTCAAGTTGGGCGTCAGGACTTTACTCCTTGTTCTGACTGATTTGATTGGACTACAACGCAAATGAAGTGGTCTTCAGAGCCGAAATGGCAGATCCTGGAAAACGTTTCTCTTGAAACAATGAGGAAGCTGGGAAAGTTACTCACCTCCAGTGGCAGAGTAAGAAAAGGTGGCAATCTAGTGCACTGGCTATAAGGAAATGGAGAGCGCCGATTTAAGAGTGTCGGGGGAGGAGGGGGGGGGGGGGGGGGGAGGCGGAGTCTAGAGCAGAAGCAAGCAGATAGCCCCACCCACTCCTGCTGCAGACCAACGCACACACACCATGCCAGCCCCCGCAGGCTGGGGGGGCGAGGCCGGGGGGGAGGGGACTTACGAGGTTGGAGCGGGTCAGAATCTGGCTAGCGGTCAGTACCTCCTCCTCGGACGACTCGTCGGTATCCTCCTGGTTTGTGAGGTTGAGGCTGGGCGTGCTGCCGGTGTACTGGCACTCCTGCAGGGAGGGCGTATCGCCCTTGTCCATGCTATCCAGAGAGCGCCGACGCACGCCCCAGTTGAAGTTGTCCATGCTCTCCCCCTGCAGGCCACCGAGGGAACAGCAGTCAGAATCACACACACAGCTGCGCAGCTACAACTGATCCAGAATCAGGGCTGAGCCAACGCAGGCCTCAGGCTCAGATGAAATGACACCAGAACCAGACCGTGCCATAACAGCCCACTAGAGCCCAGTCAGCCCCCGTCTCTTTAACCGATCACTGCATTCCGGAAGGAGAGAGAAGCTTTTTGATTGGCTCATACAAGTTTAATAGCAGGAAAGGGCTGCAATCAGTATGAGGTTCATAAAGCCTGACTGGGTCACTGCCACTGATCCTGGATCAGCAGGTTACACTCAATTTCTGCAGCCTGGTTCATGTCTGTGGTGCCATACCCAGAAGACATGTTCTAATCCTCTTATGCACAGTGAAACATGTTCTAATCCCTTTCTGCACAGTGAAAAATGTTCTAATCCCTTTCTGCACAGTGAAAAATGTTCTAATCCCTTTCTGCACAACGAAACATGTTCTAATCTTACCACACGTATTGTAAATCCAGGCATCACCATTAAAATAACGAGGAGCCAGGGGGGGCAAATAACACACTGACTGCAATGCTACAGTATGCAAGACAAACACGTGACGGACATCACCACAGAAACACAGAGGTGTATAACACCGGGCCAGACGAACAGTCATTCAGCTAAATGGTCAGGTGACACAGAGGGGGAACAAGAAGAAGAAAAACATGAACCTCACAGAGCTTTCTGTCTAGGGCACAATGTGTGATTGGAAAATCTTGGTACATGACTAGCACAAGCCAAGCGATTGATTGGGTGATCCTGTACGTGACTGACACAGGAGGGGTTCTACTGTGCGCACTACACCAGGCTGCAACTTACCTGCAGCTCCTGGGTGGCAAAGAAAGAGGAAACAAGTGAATTAGAACAGATACGGTGCAGGAACAGGGAGATGAGTTACGCTGCATTCGCACGGACTCACTCGCGCACTCACTCACTCACGGACACTGAGAATCGCAAAAACACTCTAAAACTCTAAAACACTCATCACACGCACACCGACACATAAACAGACACAGGCGTGCACAGAGAAATGGGAATTTTTTTCCCGGTAAACGGAACGTGGCGTCCATCTGGTTTCCACGGCACCGAGCTGGCTCCCGTCTGCTTCAGTGCCTGCAGGAGCCCTCACCTCAGCGTCCTCCAGCTCCACGTCCAGGAAGTCGAAGTCCTTGAAGACGCCAAACTGCTGCTCACTCCCAGCATCTTCAGCGACCGCCTCCTCCTCCCTCACCGCCTCCTCCACCGTGGGAATCAGGCTGGTCTGGGCGTCGGCCGAGTCCAGGTCCTCGCTGGACGAGAACACCACCTGAAACGGACGCACGTCGTCACCGCAAACGCACCAACCCACAGTCAGTTTCAGCTGACCTCTCACAGAAGCATTCAGCCTGTGGTTAGGGCTGGGTCAACTGATCCTGGATCCACTGCTGGGGTCAGAAGAGGGGGCTACTGTCCAGGCATGGAAAAGAATGCCATGTCCTTGGAATGACCACATGAAAGAAGAATAGTGGCCTTTATTTTGCTATCATTTTACAAGGGTAAGGTACCTGCTGTTAATCATGCACAGCTGCTGATACACTGTCTCCAGAACATGTGAAAATGACTGCTACCTGTGCTCAGGTGGTCTACAGGTAAAGATACTGACTGCTACCTGTGCTCAGGTGGTTTACAGGTAAAGCTACTGACTGCTACCTGTGCTCAGGTGGTTTACAGGTAAAGCTACTGACTGCTACCTGTGCTCAGGTGGTTTACAGGTAAAGCTACTGACTGCTACCTGTGCTCAGGTGGTCTACAGGTAAAGATACTGACTGCTACCTGTGCTCAGGTGGTCTACAGGTAAAGATACTGACTGCTACCTGTGCTCAGGTGGTTTACAGGTAAAGCTACTGACTGCTACCTGTGCTCAGGTGGTTTACAGGTAAAGATAGACTGCTACCTGTGCTCAGGTGGTTTACAGGTAAAGATACTGACTGCTACCTGTGCTCAGGTGGTTTACAGGGTAAGATACTGACTGCTACCTGTGCTCAGGTGGTCTACAGGTAAAGATACTGACTGCTACTTGTGCTCAGGTGGTTTACAGGGTAAGATACTGACTGCTACCTGTGCTCAGGTGGTTTACAGGTAAAAACAATTGTGGTTGAGCTAGATACATTACTAGGGTGGTGTGATGTCATGTGTAAAGGTATCCGATCAAAATGCAGAGCCCACACACAGCTCCCTGCTCTCTCACTGTTCCTTATTCCCTGGTGTGCAGTCAGTCAGGGGGAGAATGCTTTTGGGAGCCGTAGAGAGGTAAAGTGGGTCAGACTGTGGGGAGCTATTTTTAAGAGCGGGACAGTACAAATGAGAGGTTCTGTGATGGGCAGGATGTGTTGCAACGGTGAGGGAGAGCTGCGGTTAGAGTCACAGGGGTGAGGGTTTTAGACGCATGCTTACGGAGGGGTTCTTGGGAAGGCCAGACTCAGGACCGCACAGCGACAGGACGTTCATCAGCTTCTCCCTGGTTCTCCTCTGAAACACAACGTTCCACAACATTACAGCAACGTCTAAACAACTTAATGTTATACATTCCAATGTCCACATCACACTGAAACCCCACTAGGGCACAGATTCAACACTGACCCGCTGACTGCACACATACGCACACACACTCTCATTCACACACGCACACACACACACGCGCACACACACACGCGCACACACACACGCGCACACACACACGCGCACACACACACGCACACACACACGCACACACAGACACACACAGACACAATCTGGGAGGCACCTGGGAGAGTTGAGGTCTTTTCCAGCTGACGGGCACCAGGCCGTTGGAGTTGGACCCTGAGGACGTAGAAGAGGTGCTCCGCGTGACGGCGATGACCTGGGGCTTGCCGTTTCGCCCCGCAGCGGTACGCTGGTCTCCAAACTTATGCCCTATGATGGGTGTCTGGGGACATGCAAGGGACCGGGTCACAGGTCACAGGTCAGAAGAGCTAACTATCACACTAAAACTATATGAGATCTCTGCAGCACACAGAGCAGAAGTGAGAACAGAGAGAGAGATAGAGAGAGAGAGAGAAAGAGAAGGGAAGGAGAGAGAGAGAGAGAGAGAGAGAGAAAGAGAAAGGAAGGAGAGAGAGAGAGAGAGAGAGAGAGAGAGAGTTTGGTTGGCGAGAGAGAGAGAGAGAGAGAGAGAGAGAGAGAGAGAGAGAAAGAGAAGGGAAGGAGAGAGAGAGAGAGAGAGAGAGAGAGAGAGAGAGAGAGAGAGTTGGCCCTCGCCATACCTCAGATATGTCGAAGTGGAAGTCCAGTGTTTTGCCGGGAAGTTCCTTGGAGCAGCTGTTGAAGATGCGTGTGAAGGCGATCTCGGGAGAGCCGGTCGACTCGGTGCTGTAGGACCGATGGACCTCATCTGGAACCACCAGGCTGGCCGAGCGCGACACCACCAGCTTCAGAATGTTCTGGGCCTCCTTCCAGTACGGGCTCTGAGGGCACACACAGGGACCTGCGTTGGCTGGAGTGCCACCTGTAATAGGCTTAACACACTCGGGAAAGCACACAGCACACTCCACACGGAGCTGAAACACCGTGTCAGGACTGAGAGCTGAGAGCTGAGAGACTGTGGGCAAAAGGCCTCAAACTTCAGCTTTTTCACCCAAAAGCACAACATGTGTGTGTGTGTGTGTGTGTGAGAATGACTGGAAATGTACAGGTAATGAATATGACATGTAGGAAAAAAGCCATTTAAATGGACACAAACGTGAGAGAATGAAAAGCTTTAATTAGAGTGCAGGGAAATGTGAAGGGCTTAAGAGTGTCAGTAACACACACACACACACACACACACACACACACACCTGCGTTCTCTGTGAGAAGTATTTTAGGTGGTTAGTGTCCCCCTCCCCCACCCTCAGTGTTAACTCTCTCTGACAGGATCCCCCCCGCCCCCCCCCTCAGATCTCCTATTCTCACTGAATAATAAGGAGGCCCACCGGATGAGCTGGCCCCACACCAGCACTACTCAATCCCACTAAAAGCCACCCCCCGCCCCCCTGGCCAGGACACAGCAAGGACAGCCCTGCCCACTCATCCTCCTGCCAGAAGCACCTTACCCACAACGCACCACTGCCAATCCGACAATATCCTATCCAATAAAAGCTCGCACACACATGCTACCACACCCTGAATAAAAGCACACAGAGGGCTGAGTGGAGTGCAGGCCTGAGGCTATGGCTCTATTCAGAGCTGCAGATGCTTCTGAGACACAGAAAAGCTGTGTGCTGTACTCAGCACTGGGACAAAAACTCACCGCAACCACGGCACACAAGAGAGGAGCTCTGACCACATACTCCACACGAGCTCCCTCTTCACTGCCGGATCTGGGAACAGCCAGCCTTGTGGTGCCTGCTGTCAACGGCAGGACTCACCTGCACGTACTTCCCAATGGTCTTCATGATGTCCAGGTTGAACTGTTTGACGGGCGCTGCCGACAGGTCGATGTGACTCAGCAGGCTGTGGATGATCTGCAGCAGAGACTGCTGCATGCTGGCCAGGCCCTTCTCCAGCAGCTGGGGGGGGGTCACAGTGCAGAGGTCAGAGGTCAGTCATACACACAAGGCCTGTCATACTCTGTAGAAACAGTCACCATTTCGACTTCTCTCAACGTCAAGAACAAACAGAGGAGAAGACTGGGACACACACACACACACACACACACAGACACACACACACACACACACACACACACACACCCACACACAGAGCTGAGCTTTCCCCCCCAGGTCAGGATTGTTGTCATCATGTTTCTGCGAGGCGTCCCTTTCTGTGAGGGAGGTGTTACGTAATGCACTTACAGGCATTACAACAGACAGGCAGAGCTCACCTTGGAGCACATCTCCCATGTGAGTACAGCAATACCCTGCACTTTGCTTGCCCTCTCCCTCCCTCCCTTCCCCTCCCCGGGCCCAGGCGGAGCTGTACGACAGGACAGCCTTTCAGTGCAGAGGCCCAGTGCTACCCCCTGTCTCTGAGCTGGCTGCCTCCCCACCCCTGCACATCTCACTGCATTACGCAGGATCTCTGACCTCTCTCTGCCAAGCAGATGCTATAATCCAGAACAGTTTACACACCTCACATTTTTTCATTCATTCTTATTCATTCCACTGCAGAGCTGGAACCAGGCTGCCTCATTATACCCCTTTCCCACGGCAGAGCTGGAACCAGATTGGCTCATTACACCCCTTTCCCACGGCAGAGCTGGAACCAGATTGGCTCATTATACCCCTTTCCCTCGGCAGAGCTGAAACCAGATTGGCTCATTACACCCCTTTCCCACGGCAGAGCTGGAACCAGATTGGCTCATTACACCCCTTTCCCACGGCAGAGCTGGAACCAGATTGGCTCATTATACCCCTTTCCCCTCAGCAGAGCTGGAACCAGGCTGGCTCACTTGGGGGCAGTTACCTCGGCCAGGTAGGTGACCAGGTTGAAGGTGATCTCGGAGAAGGAGTCGTGCAGGTATCTGCAGACAACATTGACCCAGCTGCCGCAGTCTCGCGAGTAGCTGTGGGTGCTGTACAGGCTCATCATGTGCGCCAGGTTGGACAGCGTGGCCGACTTCTCCTCAGCACACACCTTGGCGATCTTGTCGGCCGTCTCCTTGCAGAAGGGTGTGGGGTTGTCAAAGTGCTGGATCAGGTGCGGCAGCAGGCAGAGGATGTTCAGGGGGAAGCCTGCGGCGGCGACACAAACACGTCAGACTGGGGCTGGGGGGAGACGGAGGCCAGAGAGCTGCACACACACACACACACCTCACAGCCACCATGCTGCTACAGCCTCACTGCGGTCCTGCCTAATGCCACACGCTTTGGGGGGAGAGCAGAGAATTGCAGTTTCACCCGTCACCACGTTTTTAAAACAACCACCCCAGATATTGCACACCCCCACCTCTTTGATCTGTCTGACCTCTAGTGGTAAACAGGGTTACTGCACCCCTATGATGTAGACAGGCAGACATCCTCAGCCAAAAGCAGCTGGTTAAGAAAACCTGTTCTGTCAGCCACAGCTGCTGGATAAACACAGTCCACACCAGAAGCGAGCCGCAACCAAACATGCTCCTGTTACTCAAAGGAACACTGCCCCACGTGACCCTCCCACAGACCAATGGCAAGGCATCTCGCTCACTTCCTTGGAGACTGGTGTGTCAGCTGGCTTTTGCTTTAACGAATTCAACCAATTTAATTAGGCTATGCACTCACACCCCTGTGCTCCCCAAAGGCCATAAGGCGTGAGCCTCATCCGTGATATATTATACGTTATTTACACAAAGGAGAGTGATGAAGTGATAAAAGAGTCTGGAGCATTACATTACAATACGTTATTGGCATTTAGCAGACACCCTTATCTAGAGTGACTTACGTCAATTACATTCCTTTTTACATGTTATCCATTTATACAGCTAGATAATTACTGAGGCAGGTGTGGGTTAAGTGCCTTGCCCAGGGTTACAACAGCGGTGCTCCAGTGGGGAATCAAACTGACAGCCTTTCAGTTATGAGTGCTTCTTAACCACACAACACTACCAGCCTACAGTGGAGCAAATACCAGCATACACAGCAGCCACACCGAGTCCAAACCAATCAACCCCCGATCACAGGAAAGCCATAACCCCAGCTCACAGGGAGCAGCGGAACGGCGGGTCGCGGTTCGCCTGACCTGCCACCTGGGAGGGGTCCACCAGCGTGTGCCGGGACACGGTGATGAGCTTGCCGAGCAGGTGTATGGTGAGCTCCAGGGTGGAGGCGGAGGTGAAGCCCTTGAGGAAGAGCTGCTGCAGCCCGGGGAAGCTGTACCACTTGAGCTTGGTCTGCACCTTCTCGATGCGCTCGCGGCTGTCGGCGCGGTCCAGCGGCAGCTGGCCCAGCAGCTTGTTCAGCAGCCGCAGCGCCAGCAGGTACTCGAACTCGTAGTCCGACTCCAGCAGCGACGTGGCGATCCAGAAGATAGTGGCCATGAGGTTGCAGGGGTCGACGGGGGGCGGGGGCTCGCCCGCCCCGCCCTCCCGCAGCGAGGACAGGCTGCGCGTGCGCGCCAGGCTGCCGTGGTTCAAACTGCGGCCGTCGATGATGTCCAGCGTGTTGCTCCGGCGCCGGTCGCCCTTGCGGTCCCCCATCAGGCTGGCGCGCAGCGAGTTGCTGCGGGCGTGGCCGTAATGGCCGTGCAGCAGCCCACCCGAGCCCAGGTTCAGCTGGCCCGTGCTCTTCCTGTTCGCTGCAAACTTGGAGCCCAGCAGCGGCTCCAGGTACGAGGCCCTGCCGCAGGGAGAGGAGAGAGCTGAGGACGCGGGCCGGGACGCATCGCTACGGCACAGAACACAGGCTGTTACACTCAGCGGTAAGACCTGACTGTGGGTGTGTCTGGCTCAGTGGGTACAGCCTGGATATGGCTATACTTCATGGCCATGGTTGTGTTTCAGGGGTGTGGCTGTGTTTAAACGGCGTGGCCAGGATCCGGGCATGGTTGTGCTTTTTGGGCATGGCTGGGATCTAGATGTGGCTGTATCAGTTGGCTTGGCTAGGACGAGGGTGTGGCTGTGTTTAGTGGGTGTGGCTGTATTTTACAGGGGCAGGCAGACTCTGGGCTCCACTTACTGTGACAGCGTAGACAGGAGGTCGTAGCTCTTCAGTGTGTCAGCTAGTGTGTCAATCCCAGACTCCAGCGTCAACAGCAGCTCGATCACAAAGCCCTGCGGAGACACACTCAGGTGAGACTTGGGGGGAGGGGGGTGAGGAGGAAGGGAGAGAGGGAAGGGTGTGTGCGTGTGTGTGTGTGTGTGTGTGTGTGTTTGTGTGTGGGGGGGGGGGTGGTGGTCTCACCTGTGCATCCTCTCCAGGGTCTCCCACCGTCTCCACCAGGCGGGAGAGGACGTCGGACAGCGTGCTGGCTGTCAGGGGCTGCTTCAGAGCGCGAAAGATCTGGAAGGAGCGGCCGGCGTAGTGCCGTGAGCAGCAGGACAAAGCTGTCTGCAGGGACACCTCGCTCAACAGCTGCTCCAGCTGGAAGCCTGCACACATACACACAGTGAGTTATGCCACGCACACACACTCACTTACACAGAGAGAGACACATACACACACACACACACACACACACACTCATGTGCACACACACACACACACACACACACACACACACACACACACACTCTCATGTGCACACACACACACACACACACACACACACACACACACACACACACACACACACACACACTCTCATGTGCACACACATACACACACAGACACACTCGGCGAGCGCAGCTCACCTGCAGGGCTCTGTTTGAAGACCGTCACCACATGTGTGAGGAACACGGTCAGCTGATCAGCGCTCTTGATGCTGGGGTTCTTAGGGGACACATCCTCATGGTTCCACAGGGGGCCTCGCTTCCTGTATGGACCAATCAGCAGCAAGAGCTGAGGACACTCTGACATGACACGCAGCAGCACACAGCTAACTGCAGCGACAGTATGGGAGAGGCACTGCAGCAATCTACACACGTACACACGTGCGAGAATGCACACACGCACGCAACACCATCATACAAAATATCTGAGACACACACACACACACCATCACATGCATGTGTGCACACCCGTTCAAAACGACACACAGGTGTGCGCACACACACACACACACACACACACACACACACACACACACACACACACACACACACACACACACACACACACACATCACATGCATGTGTGCACACCCGTTCAAAATGACACACAGGTGCACACACACACACACACACACACCATAACACAGCATCACACATTCATGCACTGTAATAATACCCCCATCCTGCTGGCTTGCAACAAAAAACAAATAATGAAGTCGAAATATTAGATACAGCACTGCAACATCTGCACTAATAAATTCTTCAGACCTGGCGCCTGTGGAAGGTACACAGATACAGGCGTGGGGAGTACAGAGACAGGTGTGTTGTATACAGATATATATATGTATAGAAATGCATGCACATACACACCCATGCGGGGGTTGTTAAAGTAAAGGGAGACAGGTGTGTGTAGTTCACGTATGCATAGACAGGTGCATGGATTGCAGGTATACAGAGATAGGTGTGTGATGCACTGGTATACATAGCCAGGTGCGTTTTATACATATGAACATGTATGGAAATGTGCACACACACACAGGAAAAGGTTGGGGAGAGGGAGACAGGTGTCTGAAGCTGAACTGGCCACGGTGACGGACAGCGGGAAGACGCAGCTCCTCACCTTGACGTGATGAACTCGATGAGCGACTTCACCTTCTCGTCCTGCTCGCTGGAGAGGTCCACCTCATTCAACAGCGTGGTGGTCAGGTGGGGCAGGCCGGAGCTCCCTGTGGGCGTGAGGTGGGGCAGGCCGGAGCTCCCTGTGGGCGTGAGGTGGGGCAGGCCGGAGCTCCCTGTGGGCGTGAGGTGGGGAAGAGCAGAGCTACCCGTGGGAGTCAGGTGGGGAAGGGCGGAGCCCAAACTGATGCTGGAGGAGGTGGAGCTGGAGCTAAGGCCAGAATCTGTCATTGGCGAGGGCTGGTAGTCTGGCACAAAGTCATATACACCTGGAGAGAAACACACAGGTAAGTGGCCACCTCAAAAAACACACGCAGACGTACAGACGCACAGGTAAGTGCACACCTGAGGAAACACACCTACACAGCTACAAAATCGCATACCTGTCAAACAGCACAGATGGAAAAGATGCCACAGGGGCAGTGCTCATTCTGTTCAAAGGGAGGGGGTGTTTTATGGATTTCTGTTTACACAGCATTCTGCTATTTGACCCTAATGCTCTTAGCAGGGCTGCAGAGAGTGTGACTCAGTCTTAGCCTCCACAGGCTGTAGGTGTCCTGCTCTTTGAGCAAACATTCCACAGCACGTACCTAAGAACTAACACACGTAGGAACTTGAAGCACTACCAGCCTATACAGGGCCATCCAGATCAGAGATTCAGTTAACAGTTCAATCAAACCAAAACCAGAGCTGTGCAGGAAGAAAACCAGCAGTCACGTTGCAAGTTCAGGGCTGAGAATCAAATCAGATCAAACCAAGGTACAGTATGAAGCTTTACTGCAACCTGGTGGAATTATTATATTATTAAGATGGTACAACATACAAGGAGAAAGGAGTACAGTAAACTACTATAGTATGGAAAATGTGAGTAAACTAAAAACAGTGATTGTGATTTTAGGGCTTCTACATCCTGGGCTGCACATTTCATTAGGGGGTGAAGGAGACCCCTAATCTGCCCAGGGCAGGACTCACCTGTGAGGTTGTACTCGTGAGGCACCTGCTTGACGGTCAGAACTTTGGGGTCGTTGAACTCTCGGTTGCGCAGCAGCACGGAGGCCAGCGATTGGATGCTGCTGTTGGTTCCCTGGACGACCAGCAGGTGCAGCAGCAGGCGTTTGCAGTGCTCGTACACCTCCGGGTGCTGGTGGTCAAACCCTGGGACAGAAAGTAGAGTGAGCGCACAGCCGATCTGGTGCACTGCGCAGTAGGTCAGCCATCTGGGGGTAAAGCTATGTCAGGTGAGGGTTGCTTACAGCTGTGTTATAGGTAGGAGGTGTGTGGAGTTCAGGTATACATAGACACGAGTGTGATGTACAAGTACACATGGAGACAGGTGTGTGAAGTACAGGTATGTACCGAGACAGGTGCGTAAAGTACACGTACACATAGAGAAGTGTGTGTTGTTCAAATATACATAGAGACAAATGTGTGATATACTGGTACACAGAGACAGATGCCCGAAGTACAGGTGAACAGGTGTGTGCTACAGTATACAGGCAGAGGCGGGTGTTACCTATGAAGATGGCGTGTAGCAGCAAGTGCAGGTAAGAGCTCCACTCCACCTTTACCCCATGGTCCACAATGAGGTCAGTCAGCAGGATGACGGCGATGTTGCACCTGGAAACCACAAGGGCCAGCAGGGTCAAAGCAGGGCTAAAGGTCACACAATGACAAGGGCTTGCAAAGACGGGTAGATGAGCAAGTCACCTGTGCAAAGGAACTGCGGGTGTGTTGGTCTCAGGCAGGTAGTCCACCAGGGGGGACCAGCAGCCTCCCATGGGGGGGAAGGGGAGGGGCTCTGGGTGGTTGTGGTCCATCACCTTCAAACGCCAGTTAGCATATACGGGCATGGAGTCACCTGCAGGACACAGAGTCAGTGCGCCTGTCCCCTCTATCTGCACCTACCACAGTCACATTTAGAGAGGAAGGTCCTGTGCATGACATACACTGACTGGGTGAGGGGGACAGATGAGTATGGGGTACAGGTGTGTGTGGGATACAGGTGAGTACAGGTGCATGAGTGGGTTACAGGTGAGTACAGATACAGGTGTGTGTGTGTGTGGGATACAGGCGAGTCTGGGCACAGGTGTGACTCACTCTTCTCCTCCTCGTAGGAGCCTCCTGAGCTGCTGCTGTAGCGGGACTCCAGCCGGTGGTGATGGCGGCTCAGGTTGCTGTTCAGGCCACTGTAGATATCCAGGTGTGTGTAACTTAAAGAGACGGGTAGGCATGGATACAGAGCACAAAAAGCTAGTCTAATCATAATACATGCAATGCCCTCCACACGTGTGAGTGTGCGTGTGTGTGTGTGTATGTGTGTGTGTGTGTGTGTGTGTGTGTGTGTGTGAAAGAAAGAGAAAGCGAGAGAGAGAGAGGGAGAAAGTATGTGAGTGACTGCATGTACGGATGTACAGCGCTTGCAGGCGTCTCTTACTTGTCCTCCATATTGCTGTCCTTGATTTTACTGTCGTGTCCGTCAGGGACTGGCACCATGGTGTTGCTACTGGAAGTAGTTCCTATGAAGACAGACGAGTGCAGGTGAGACACTTCACACAAGTATGGAAGAACGGACCAATCAGAAAGCAGACCTTTACTGCCTGAGCTAAAAACCTAGCATGGGTTTTCACCTTAGGTTATGGAGAATGATGGGATTAACACCTGATATAACAGAGGGGATTGTGGGATATGTACCTGAGGTAACAGAGGGGATCTTGTAGCTGGAGGTGATGCGGTAGTAGGGGGGGTTGTCCATGTGTGTGACGGCGGAGCACACTGGGTCAGTCAGCTCTAGTTCACACACCAGCTCCTCCAGCAGCTGCATGGTCTTATCCCGGCCCAGGTACACCACCACCTTCTTCACCTGGACGCAGAGCCACCCCGGCGTTATTACAACATTATTACTCTGCATTATCTCACGCAAACTGCGCGCAGGTGCTCCAACGGCGTGCGCACAGACACGGACACACACAGAATATCACTCACGTAAGGCAGCAGGCTCGGCTCGCTGTTCACTCCACACATGCTGATGAGGAAGTGCAGGATGATTTTGAGATTCTTTGGCCAGCTGTCTGCCAGGGTGGTCCACACATTCTCTATTTCTGACCAGGCAAACTCATCTCCATACTGCAGGAGGAAACGGCACAGTGAGCAGGGTTAACATTGGTGTGCGCGCGCGCACACACACGCACACACACGCACACACACGCACACACACGCACACACACGCACACACACGCACACACACGCACACACACACACACACACACACACACACACACACGTACAGTGTGCAGTCAAGGTTTGGTCAGTGTGCGGTCAGGGTGAGCACTCTCACCTTCGCAGTCATGAACATGAGGTTGTTGAGCACCATGGTGGTGGCGTGGGGGGAGCCCCAGCCCTCACCCCTAAGCCAGCGGCGGCTGTTGACCATCATCATCTCCCGCTCCCGTAGGTCCTCCTCTTCCTCGCCCACGGGCGCCTCCTCCTGTCGCCGTGCCGACGGCTTGAAGTCCACCAGCTCAATGTTGTTCATCCAGGGCAGCAGGTAGTGCAGCATCACCTGCCGACCAGCAGGGTGCGCTGTCTGGATGCGCTGGCTCACCTCTGCAGAGGAGATGGAGCGCAGAGTTACAGCAGAGCAACACCCAAACGGAGCAAACAGGCCTAGCGTGGGGGGGGGGAATGAGGGGTCACGGGGAGTTACAGAAAGAGGAGCATACCTGAGGGGTCATAAAGAACAGAAAGGATGAACGAACTGCTCTCTTCTGCAGTGTACTGTTGGTCTGTCAGGTGTATATACCTTCTGTAACAACCAAGTGTATTCAGTGGAATAACGTCTTCCTGACTGATTAAAGAGGGGAAGTAGAATGAGTGTTTTGGGAGGTCAGAGGTTCAGAGAGAGGGGGCGTAGGCGAGAGGGGAGATGGGAGGGGGAGGGCATGAGGCAGTGTACCGGAGAAGACGGGCAGGGTGAGCTCTGGGTAGGTGCGGGCCAGCTCCTCGGACAGCTGGTAGTAGGAGACGGAGTAGAGGTGTGGCAGCGGCGATGGGGGACTCAGGATGCCGTCTGTGCGCTGAATCTCCAGCTTGTGGGCGTAGCGGAACAGCTTGGGCTCCAGGATCTGCAGGCACAACACAGGGCAACTGTTACGCACCGGGAGGCGGCTGTAGTGTAGCGAGGGGTAACTATCACACACCGAGAGGGAAACAGCAGCAGCTGAATAAGCGGTCCATTCCAAGGCCCCTACCTGCAGTAGCTGCATAGCCACCTCATAAATGTCTCTGGATGAATCAGCCGCCTTGAACAGGATCAGATTGAGCAGCACCACAGTGTCAAACTGGTAATCCCTGCAGAGAAGACACGCAAAGCCTTACTGAAGCTGTCCCTTACACGTACACACACACACACACACACGCACACACACACACACACACACACACACACACACACACACACACACACACACACACACACACACACACAGTTACCGAAGCTGTCACTTACACGTACACACACACAGTTACCGAAGCTGTCACTTACACGTACACGTACACGTACACGTACACGTACACGTACACGTACACACACACACACACACACACACACAGTTACCGAAGCTGTCACTTACACGTACACACACACAGTTACCGAAGCTGTCACTTACATGTACACGTACACGTACACGTACACACACACACACACACACACACACACACACACACACACAGTTACCGAAGCTGTCACTTACACGTACACACACACAGTCACCGAAGCTGTCCCTTACACGTACACACACACACACACACACACACACACACACACACACACAGTTACCAAAGCTGTCACTTACACGTACACATACACACACACACACACACACACACACACAGTTACCGAAGCTGTCCCACACAGGCATGCATGCAAACTTATAAAATCAGTAAGGCAGTATCTTTAGGAAATGTATCATCTTTGCTGGCAAAACTGACTGCCAAGACTGTGACCACAGCACCGCGCTGACTGAGCCACAGCTGCTGGTGCCAGCCTGTTCTTATTGAGTGGTGAGACACACCACCACGAGGCTGGCCGCTGCTCAGAGAGACACTGGCGACGGCCGACCTGTTGCGAGAGACGCTGGCGACGGCCCACCTGTTGTGGAAGACGTTGGCGATGGCGCGGAAGCAGCCGGAAGCCACCCTGCGGGAGCCGGTGTAGCAGCGGTCCACGGCCCAGAACATCAGGTTACTCTGGTCCGGGTTCAACTCCAGTAGCAGCATCACGGCCTCGCAGCCCAGCTGGTGCACCTGTAAGGGGCAGCGGAGAGCCAGCGCTCAGCGCCCTGCACTGTGCACTCTACACTTCCCCATCACTGCGCCAGGAACCGTGGAGCCGCGACAGCTGATCCTGGCTCAGACTTAAACATTTACAGTGAAGGACTGTGGGTGAGGACTGTGGGTGTGTCGGGCTGATCTCAGACCTGTTCTCTCAGGCAGGAGGCATGCAGAGCACACATAGCAGTGATGGGCAGGTTACCCTTCAGGAACACCAGAATGGGCAGACCTACTGTGTGTGCTCAACGGTTCACTGATATAAAACCAATCATAGTGTTTTCCTGTGGGGAGTAAAGTTGTAATTGGTGAATGGAGCAGATGTTTCACTGAGGGACAGACGCAGAGGGCTGCACCCATACACCTGATTGGAGGGGAGCCTGACTGCTTCTCAAGACCTCCATACTAGGAACATAAAGTGTGCTTAGAATGAAAGATCTTTCAGCAGAATCAGGGACTCTGCTTCACAATTAGAAAATCTTCAAGGTACTGTTAGGAGACAGTTTTGTGGAATGGCATGCCGTTTGATCTGGAGACACGCGATGTGTATTCAAATACAAACGCTGGAGGCAAGCAATGTGTATTTGAATACAAAGCGATGCCACTACATCCGACCGGAGCCAAACGGCGCCTCTTGTGAACCCTATGGAGCCAATTAGGTTACAGGGCTCGGGAAATGCCCAATTAGAGAGGGAGCTGCTTAGCTATGCACAGCTCCACAAGACCAATCAGAAACAACACCCCCGCTGGTTATCATAACTCATATGCAAATGTGACTGCTATTAACTGTATAAAAAATGAACTGAATTGTATACTTGTAGAACTTCTGCTCAATGCTGATGTTCCCACGGCCGGCTGTGCTAATAAATCTTCCTGTCTTTTGCTACGAACATCGAATCTGCTTCTATGTCGTAACGAAACACTTTTTGGTGTTCCGGACTTTTACTAACAGTACTATTCACGGACTGCCACGAGTGTAGCACCACACACAGCATACAAAAAGTGTTATCTTAAGTGTTATTCTACAGAGATGAACTTGAAATCTAAAAAAAGCAAAACACTGATCAGGTCATGAGTGCACCTCTGTGTATCCCTGCACCCCAAACACCCCCACAAAGCAGAGCTTTACCCTGCCTCTGCAGGAGGTGGAACAGCCTGGTGGAGCTGAGGACAGCTCTGTGTGGAAAGGCTCAAACTGTTACACTAAGCTTTCCAAAATCTTACACACTGTACAACCTGTGAGACTAGTTACTGTCCTGCTATTCACACACACCTCTTGCCAAAGGAGAGGAAAAGGTGGAACCACTAACTATTATGATTGGATCGTGGCTCAGAGAGTTCACCCTAGGGTAAGCCACGCCCCACGGCTGACCCCAAAATGAAGTGAGGCAAGCGTTTCCAGACTGAAAAGTCCACACCCTTCACCTGTGTCCGCCTACCGGGGCAGCTACGTAAGGCCCCCTCTGCTAAGTTGTTCAGGGTTTAGGGTTGAGGTTCAGGTTCAATTTCAGGTTTAAGTTTAGTCTGAGGTTTAGATTCGGGTTTGTAGTCTGTGTGGCGGCTCTGTTGAGCATGCCTGGCAGCACACAGATGGATCGGCCCTGCCTCACCTTGCGGTCCTGAGAGTCCAGGATGTTGTCCAGCCACTTGTACAAGTATCCATCAGAGGACAGGCCAACGTTATCCGCCACGGGCCCGCAGCACAGCACTGCCGACATGGCCTGCAGGGGAGACACAGAGCCAGAGACTCAGGCGCGTATAGTAGCTGAGAGGTACCATCTCCCCTGTGTGTACGACCGTTACGAATAGTGTGTATTGCCGTCATCAGTGGGCTGCATGGCCGTTCTCAGGAGCGCGTATGACCGTTATCAGTGATGGTGTACGACCGTTCGGTGGAGCGTGCATGACCGTTCTCAGTGGGTTGTGTGACCGTCCCGTGGAGTGTGTATGACCGTTCTGTGGAGCGTGCATGACCGTTCTCAGTGGGTTGTGTGAGCGTCCCACGGAGTGTGTATGACAGTTCTGTGTAGTGTGCATGACCGTTCTCAGTGGGTTGTGTGACTTCTCAGTGATGGCGTATGACCATTTGGAGGAGTGTGTATAACCGTTATCAGGGATGGTGTATGACCATTCTGTGAAGTGTGAACGACCATTCTCAGCGGGTTGTGTGACCGTCCCATGGAGTGTGTATGACCGTTCTGTGGAGCGTGCATGACCGTTCTCAGCGGGTTGTGTGACCGCCCCGTGGAGTGTGTATGACCGTTCTGTGGAGCGTGCATGACCGTTCTCAGCGGGTTGTGTGACCGCCCCGTGGAGTGTGTATGACCGTTCTGTGGAGCGTGCACGACCGTTCTCAGCGGGTTGTGTGACCGTCCCGTGGGGTGTGTATGACCGTTCTGTGAAGCGTGCATGACCGTTCTCAGCGGGTTGTGTGACCGCCCCGTGGAGTGTGTATGACCGTTCTGTGGAGCGTGCATGACCGTTCTCAGCGGGTTGTGTGACCGTCCCGTGGAGTGTGTATGACCGTTCTGTGGAGCGTGCATGACCGTTCTCAGTGACGGTGTGTGCCCACAGTGCGTATGGTCGTTATCAGTGATGGTGGCCAGGCGGCTGTACCTTGAGAGCGCAGTACTGGTGGCGGTTGATCTGCATGTTGCGGTCGCTGTAGCGGTCGAGGGGGGTGAACATGATGCTGAAGGGCCCCGCCCAGTGGCTGAACAGCATGAAGAGGCTGTGTCTCAGAGACTGCTGGGGAAAGATCGCCCTCCGCTGGTGCACTGCGGCACGCGCACAGACAAACATATGCACACGCACGCAGACACAGAGAGAGAGCGGGAGATGATCACTATACACAGCACAGCACTGTGAAGAGTGTAAACGTGTGTGTGCATTCGTGTTCGTGTCCTCTGTCACTCTCGTGGTAAAGAACTCACTCATACAGAACGCAACGCACAGCATGACTTGAGGCCACCGAAACTCCTTGGACAACTTGTCTGTAAGCTTTTAACCAGAACTTTCCAGACAGTTGACAAATACTAACTCTACAAACTCTTACAGACTCTACGAAACATTAACTGACACATCCCAAATGACGCACAAACTGGGTTTACCTGGAACGTTCTGGATGATGTTGGCCACCAGGGCGCTGAAGTGGCAGCGGATGTCTTTGAGGGTGTCCGAGTCCTTGTCGTTCTCGGCCTCCAGCAGCTGCCGTGTGAGGTCCACGTACTCCAGCAGCGTGGGGTTCAGGGAGTGGGTCTCCCCGTCCAGCCCTCCACTCGCCCTTCACACAAAGGTCAGAGGTCAGAGGTCAGCCAACCAGAGGAGAGAACACAGACACACAGGCAGGCTTGGCTCTCGCAGTCCGGGCGCTCACTCACGTCTGGCTGATGACACCAGCATCGGCCAGCAGCTCAAAGATCCTGACCAGCTGCACCCTCAGGATGTCCCTGCGTCTGCGCCGCTTCATGTTCTGCAGGAGAGGACAGAACCGCGACCGTGACTGGACCGTGACTGGACCGTGACGCGACCGTGACGCGACCGCAAACGCAACCACCCACTCCAGGACCACGCTAAAAGCACTAAAAAAAAAGAGTGGCATTTCCTGACACTGCGATGTGCCACACGCGGGCTGCAGAGTGTTACCAATAGGGTTTAAAGCAGCAGCCTGCTTGTATGAATGACGCGCTGATCTGGGGTCAGCTGCAGCACCTACCTCTGGCCTTCTTTCCAGTGCTTCTTTGATAATGGGGTTGAGTTCTTCGATGAGCTCTCTGAGGAAACGGCAGGAAGAGGGAAACTTCAGGCAACTGAGCACGCAGCCCAGACATACAGATATACACAAACATGCTCACACACACACACACATGCTCAAACATCACATCGGCACACACACACACACACACACAGACACAGACACACCGACCTGAAGGCAACAGGGTTGGTCCGGCCGAGCCCCAGGACCAGAGACTCTGTGATGTCCATGCTCTCAGAGCGCATCATGGGGACAATGTGCTTGAACAGGGAGGAGGGAGACGGAGTGCCAATCATCTGGGAACGGCCAGAGGGAAGCACTTCAGTTTAAACACAGCACCTCTCACAACCACCTGAGGTGATCTGAGGTGACCAGACATCGCACCAGGCCTCACACAGACGCAATGACACACCTTACAGAGGCCTTTATAACGATGAAGAGCAAGACACAGCCTTTTAGGGGAAACAGGCGGCAGACAGTGGCAGACTTAACTCTGTTGTAATGTGAAGTTCTGTATGGCCACAATCATACCAATGACACGTGGATGGCATGTGGATAAGTCTGCACCGGTGGGCACAGTGAGAGCAATAAGCCATCCAAGTTAGAGAAGATTCTGCACATGTCCTTACACAGGGTCTTAGTGTCAGGTTGCTGGCCCTGCGGTAGGGCAGGGACTGGCTGGGGAGGGAAGGGGCAGAGTGGGGTGTGGGCTGGGCCTGGGTGTGGGCTGGGCAGGACTTGGTTGGGCAGGGCTTGGCTGGGGAAGGCAGGGCACGGTTCCCACTTTCACCTTGGAGTCGTAGCTGTAGCCGCTATCGGGGGTGGATGCCAGCGTCTCGGGTGGGGAGCAGCGCATGGAGCCGGAGGTGGAGGAGGACGAGGAAGAGGAGGACGAAGAAGAGGCCGCACTGCAGCACAAGATCAGGTAGTTCCTCCACAGGCCCACGTAGGAGTCGCTGCTGCTCATGCTGTTCACCTTCTTGGCATTGATGGGGCTGCTGCAGGGGCCGGAGGTCAAAGGTGAGAGGTCACACACAGAGACCACAGGCAGCATACGGGGGAAACGGCAGTTTTAAGTGCATGGATGGAATTCATTATAAAAGCAGATACAGCTATGACGTCAGTGCCGTAAAGGGAGACAGACAGAGAGGAAGACACAGACACACAGACATGCGCACGCACACACACACACACACACACACACACACACACACACACACACACACACACACACACACACACAGACAGGCATACTTGATGTCGACTTGTGGGGACAGCAGCTGCAAGCGGGTGTAGGCGAACATCCAGGCGTAATTGAGGGCAGTGGGGCAGTGCTTGGGCAGGCTCTCCTGCCGCAGGTAGCTGGACAGGCTGATGACCCAGGGGTCCTGGCCCTGCGTGACGTGGGCAAAGATCCAGATGAGGGAGGGGCTGACCACGTCGAACTGGTGGCTGATGGGGGAGGAGCTCCACTCTGCCAGAGTCTGCAGGTCGATCCCACTGGGGCAGTACAGCAGGCTGGTCTGCAGGGGGCACAAGGGGGTCACATACACACTCTAGGGATACCCAAGGAAGACCAGGTGGCACGTGTGTGTGACAGAGAGACAGAGGAAGAGAGTGTGTGTGTGTGTCTGTGAGGGAGAGAGAGAGAGAGAATGTGTGGTGGTGCTCTGTGTGAAATATGATGTCCCAAACAGAATAGGCCCCCCCACTCCCCTGGTGTCTCTCACCTGATCTGCACCTGTGAGGTGGATGAAACTCTCTAACACTGAAGCACTCAACCTGTCCATCACATCGATGGCCAGCTCCTCCTCACCCTGAGAGAGAGAGAGAGAGAGAGAGACTTTGAAAGTTTGAGACCCAGACTTTGAAAAGTTTGAGGACAATATGGTTCAAAGAATATTACTAGGAGAGGAACAAGATAGTGCCAGAGTCGCAGCTAGGTATGTGGATGCCTGCCACAGAGAAAGAGAGTCACTCCATCGGTAAAACACTTCAAGAAATAAATACACACAGACACACACACACACACACACACACAAACACACGCATTCACACCCCACACACACACACACACACACTTCTGTATTTGTTTGTTTGTTTGTTTTAATGTATGTAGAAATGCTTTGGCAATACAAATGGACTTTTTGTCATGCCAATAAAGCTCATTTGAATTTGAATTTGAGAGAGAGAGAGAGAGAGAGAGACAGAGGAAATGAGGGAGAGAGAGAGTAAGGGTTACAGAGAGAAGGGAAGGGGGGGGGAGATGTTATGGACTGATGGACCGACTGATTAATTGGGAGACTGACGGGCTGACTGACAGGCTGAGTGACGGGCTGGTTACCTTGGAGATGCCGAGGGCGGTGTAGAGGGCGCGCACCTCCTTGAGCACGTTGACAGCGAGCCGGCGCGTGGCAGGGCGGCAGCTGCACAGCACCACCAGGGCCAGGCCTTCCACCACGTGCAGCACGCTGGCCAGCGGGGAGCGCTCCAGAGGCAGGCAGGGCGAGCCGCCCGACGCGGGGCCCTGAGGGGGAGCACAGTCAGTCACACACGCTGTACTAACACCCACCGTCCGCGCTGACGCACACCGCGCTAACATACTAACACACACACGCTGTACTAACACCCACCGTCCGCGCTGACGCACACCGCGCTAACATACTAACACACACACGCTGTACTAACACACACCGTCCGCGCTGACGCACACCGCGCTAACATACTAACACACACACCGCGCTAACATACTAACACACACACGCTGCACTAACACCCACCGTCCGCGCTGACGCACACCGTGCTAACATACTAACACACACACGCTGCACTAACACCCACCGTCCGCGCTGACGCACACCGCGCTAACATACTAACACACACACCGCGCTAACATACTAACACCCACTGTCCGCGCTGACGCACACCGCGCTAACATACTAACACACACACGCTGTACTAACACCCACCGTCCGCGCTGACGCACACCGCGCTAACATACTAACACACACACGCTGTACTAACACACACCGTCCGCGCTGACGCACACCGCGCTAACATACTAACACACACACCGCGCTAACATACTAACACACACACGCTGCACTAACACCCACCGTCCGCGCTGACGCACACCATGCTAACATACTAACACACACACGCTGCACTAACACCCACCGTCCGCGCTGACGCACACCGCGCTAACATACTAACACACACACCGCGCTAACATACTAACACCCACCGTCCGCGCTGACGCACACCGCGCTAACATACTAACACACACACCGCGCTAACATACTAAAGCACACACGCTGTCCTAACACCCACTGTCCGCGCTGACGCACACCGCGCTAACATACTAACACACACACGCTGTACTAACACCCACCGTCCGCGCTGACGCACACCGCGCTAACATACTAACACACACACCGCGCTAACATACTAACACACACACGCTGCACTAACACCCACCGTCCGCGCTGACGCACACCGTGCTAACATACTAACACACACACGCTGCACTAACACCCACCGTCCGCGCTGACGCACACCGCGCTAACATACTAACACACACACCGCGCTAACATACTAACACCCACTGTCCGCGCTGACGCACACCGCGCTAACATACTAACACACACACGCTGTACTAACACCCACCGTCCGCGCTGACGCACACCGCGCTAACATACTAACACACACACGCTGTACTAACACACACCGTCCGCGCTGACGCACACCGCGCTAACATACTAACACACACACCGCGCTAACATACTAACACACACACGCTGCACTAACACCCACCGTCCGCGCTGACGCACACCATGCTAACATACTAACACACACACGCTGCACTAACACCCACCGTCCGCGCTGACGCACACCGCGCTAACATACTAACACACACACCGCGCTAACATACTAACACCCACTGTCCGCGCTGACGCACACCGCGCTAACATACTAACACACACACGCTGTACTAACACCCACCGTCCGCGCTGACGCACACCGCGCTAACATACTAACACACACACGCTGTACTAACACACACCGTCCGCGCTGACGCACACCGCGCTAACATACTAACACACACACGCTGTACTAACACACACCGTCCGCGCTGACGCACACCGCGCTAACATACTAACACACACACCGCGCTAACATACTAACACCCACCGTCCGCGCTGACGCACACCGCGCTAACATACTAACACACACACCGCGCTAACATACTAAAGCACACACGCTGTCCTAACACCCACTGTCCGCGCTGACGCACACCGCGCTAACATACTAACACACACACACACACGCTGCACTAACACACACCGTCCGCGCTGACGCACACCGCGCTAACATACTAACACACACACCGCGCTAACATACTAACACCCACCGTCCGCGCTGACGCACACCGCGCTAACATACTAACACACACACACACACGCTGCACTAACACACACCGTCCGCGCTGACGCACACCGCGCTAACATACTAACACACACACCGCGCTAACATACTAACACACACACGCTGCACTAACACCCACCGTCCGCGCTGACGCACACCGCGCTAACATACTAACACACACACGCTGCACTAACACCCACCGTCCGCGCTGACGCACACCGCGCTAACATACTAACACACACACCGCGCTAACATACTAACACACACACGCTGCACTAACACCCACCGTCCGCGCTGACGCACACCGCGCTAACATACTAACACACACACCGCGCTAACATACTAACACCCACTGTCCGCGCTGACGCACACCGCGCTAACATACTAACACACACACGCTGTACTAACACCCACCGTCCGCGCTGACGCACACCGCGCTAACATACTAACACACACACGCTGTACTAACACCCACCGTCCGCGCTGACGCACACCGCGCTAACATACTAACACACACACCGCGCTAACATACTAACACACACACCGCACTAACACCAACACCCACCATCCGTACTAACGCACACCGTACTAACGCACACCACACTAACACACTAACAGAGAGATCTGTACGGAAGCCATTTGGAAGAGCTGTCACAGAGAGAGAGGGCCGTAGTTGTTTTCGTGGCTATCGCTATTTTTGTTTTCAAGGAAGAGTAAGCAGCCTGATTCGCGGTCTCTCGCTGATGGTGCTGAACTTGGATCTATCACTTTCTATCAAACCACACACAAACCAACAGACATGCTTACATTTACATTTACATTTACATTTATTTATTTAGCAGACGCTTTTACCCAAAGCGACTTACAAAAGTGCATACAGTAAGTATAGCAACAGTACGGGGACAGGATGTGTACAGTTCCACAATGAGACAGTTCTCAGCTGAGAGCAGCGTCTGCTTGAGGACACAGTACTATCAGATTTGTACAACTACAGCGTATAGGGCAGCTAATACGATACACTTTCAAACGGCAAACTTCAACAACTTCAAAGTCTGCTTACACAGACTAATATACATACAGTCAGACAGAGACACAGAGACACAGACAGACAGAGACAGAGAGAGAAAGCCAGACAGAGACACAGAGACACAGACAGACAGAGACAGAGAGAGAAAGCCAGACAGACACACAGAGACACAGACAGAGACAGAGACAGAGAGAAAGCCAGACAGACACACAGAGACACAGACAGACAGAGACAGAGAGAAAGCCAGACAGACACGGACGGACAGATGAGCACCTGGCTCTTGTTGCTGGACTGCACAGCCTGTCTCCACTGGCTGATGAGCTGCACCAGCATCTTGACGGCGTTGTCCAGCAGAGAGGGGTGCACATCGGTCACCTCCCGCACGATGAAGTAAACGAAGCCGGACAGCACGTCCTCCCTCCAGTCGGGGAAGTCCACCATGAGGGCCTGCAGCGTGGTGAAGGCCAGGCCTCTCAGCTCCTCGTCCATGTGGATGGTGAGCCTGCAAGCGGGCACCACACACACACAGCTTACACCACGCTACCGCACGCATCGGAACCTGTCTCAAAGCTGCCAGGAGCTGCAGGTTCAGATCCCAAACAGGACACAGCTGCTGTACTGTCTTCGGGCAGGTTCTTTAGCTGAGCTTCTGAAGTCGGTTAACCTGAAACTCTCCAGCCAGTGTCAGGCTGCCCAAATGTAAACAGACGTGTTCAGTGCGGGGCGTGTAAGTGACACTTTTTTTATGTTATCAAACCCTCTCAGCTGCAGGGTGAAACAGTGCTTCAGGATCAACGCTGACGAGTATCTGCTGGAGAGATCTGGATCTACAGAAAAGGGAAACTCTGACTGACTGAGCTACCTGTGGGTTCCGTGTAACGCATGTTCTTATGATGAATAAATGATCATAAACAACTGTTAACACGTGTTCAGCACACTGCATTTCAGGTTGAAGGAAAGACGCACGTATTCAATGAGGTCAAAGGTTAAGGGTCATTACTTGGCCAGCAGGTCGATGAGGTCTTGTCGGCTCATGCCATCTGGGATTAGCCTAGGGATCGCAGCCACACACGTCCGGAAAAGATCTATCTTTGGCTTCCGCTCACCCCTGCAACATACACAGACACGCACAGACACACAGACACACACGCGCGCGCACACACACACACACACACACACACACACACACACACACACACACACACACACACACACACACACACACACACACACACACACACACACACACAGAGTCAAGTAAGTCTTTGCACCAGCACATTTTACTTACTGGCTCCTTCACCTTATGCCTGGAGCCTCAGAGGTGTTCCAACCTGCTCATACACATTGCTTAAGTGGGAGTTTTAGCCAGCAGAGAGTCCTCCTAAGGGGGCGGACTCACGTGATCATGTCCTCTGGCTCCTTATTGGACATCTGCACGCTGGTCATGCTCATTGGCCGGCCCACCTCTTTGTCCAGGTGACGCAGGATATTGTCCAGGGCCTTCCGCACTTGTGGGTAGTACAGCGACATACCTGAGAGACCACACCGAATAATCAGCCCCATCTTTACAGCCCCGCCCCCTTCAACAGAACCTTCCAGACCGGCCCGCATTCCCCTGACTGTCTGAGGGAAGTGCACTGTGGGAAGCTGACCTATGACCTTGGCCTCCTCGTCAGTCAGCGTGGTGTTAAGGAAGATCTTCTTGACGCGCAGGGTGTTGCCAGAGGGCAGGATGACGCCTGTGGTGGGCATGGGAGGCTCACCCTCCTTCTGCTGCAGGCTGTCCGCAATCACCAGGAAGGCCCTGAGCCCAATGTTCATCCTCTGGGGAAGCGGAGAGAGCAGTCAGAGAGAGGGAGAGCACTCAGACACAAATCACAGAGGCAGGGATGAGAGGCAGAAACGGTTCCAGGAGGGACAGCTGAAGAGAACGGACTCAGAAGGAGAGGAGACAGAGAGGAGTCAGAGAGAAAGAGGGGTCAGAGAGAGAGAGAAGACAGAAAATGAGAGGAGTGAGACGCAGGCGAGGCAGATCTCAGAGAGCAGTGTGAGGAGTCCCTTACCTCTGGATTAATGGTGAAGGTCTTGTGTGACTTCCCAACACAGAGGAGGTCGTAAATGATTTCTTTCATTGCAAAGTCAAGTCTTTCCTGTGTTGGGAAAAAAAACGGTCTGAGGTCGGAGTAAATGACTGGGCAAGAGCTTTGCTCACAGGAGTCATGGAAATGCAGTCAGTGAACAAGTGTCACACAACATGGGGGATCCAGCTTCAGTTAGAGCTGCGGTGGGGGCAGGCTGAGGACTAATCCTCAGATAAGCGGCCATTACACAAAGAGACACAGAAAGCTACTGAGATATGACCCAGACTAGCCCACACCTGATCCATCTCACCTGAGCGATGAACTGGATGATCTTGACAAAGATGTTGAGAGGTGTGTCCCGCGGGACCACACTGCGAGATCCCTTGGGGAAAAGTGCTGAAACAATGCTGAGGAGACGACTGTGAGACAGAGAGAGAGGGAGAGAGGGTTGAGAAAGGGAGAGAGAGAGAGAGAGAGAGAGAGAGAGAGAGAGGGAGGGAGAAACGGGGAGAGAGGTGTGAGAGACGGGAACTGTGAATACCCTATCTGCATTTCAGTAACTGTAGAAATGCTGTACAAAATGCCTCACACACCTGTTGAATGTTCAGAACGGAGGCACTTCAGAGTGTCTGGGGCCTCATTTATTGTTCTTTTCCTCTGTCATGTGTTGGCCTCACTAACATCTCCATTATCTCAGTCAGGGTTCTGACCTCACTGACCTCTGTGTGACGATGCTCTGCAATGACTACACTGATCTTTCTGTAACGGTGATGACCTCACTGATCTCTGTGTGACAGTGATGACCTCACTGACCTCTGTGCGACTGTGGTGACCGCACTGACCTCTGTGCGACTGTGGTGACCGCACTGACCTCTGTGCGACAGTGGTGACCGCACTGACCTCTGTGCGACAGTGGTGACCGCACTGACCTCTGTGCGACAGTGGTGACCGCACTGACCTCTGTGCGACAGTGGTGACCGCACTGACCTCTGTGTGACAGTGGTGACCGCACTGACCTCTGTGTGACAGTGGTGACCGCACTGACCTCTGTGCGACAGTGGTGACCTCACTGACCTCTGTGTGACGGTGTTGCTCTCACTGACCTCTGAGTGACGGTGTTGCTCTCACACTTGATCCTGATGATGTAGACCCACAGCAGCCGGTAGAGGGACTCCAGCGCCACACGGGACATTTTGGGGTCTTTGTTCTGTGGTTGGGGGGCAAACACACGGTCACTCACAGCTGGTCAACACGTAACATTCGCACAGCACATACACGACACCAAACATCAAACTGGCACTGCACCTGCACACCGGGATGGCACCCACAGGACACGCAGGTAAATCAGGTGAGACTCCTTCACTGGTTAATGATCAGAGGGAGCTAATCCCACAAAGCACATTTACACACTCACACCCAACCAAACCAATGACAAACCTGGATGATAATGAGTTTAAGGTGCAAATGCAGCCATTAAGAGTAAATATGCAGTGTTTGTAATTGCAGTCAGTCATATGACCGCACACACACTCCTGCTGTACGTCTGAGCAGTGGTATTTCAGCTCTGGATCATGCAGGTGTGAGCTGTGGCAGAAAGCCCACACAGCAGCATGTGTGACAAACAGCTGTGGCAGTGGCTGTCACTCAGGCGTGTCTGTCCTGCTGCCTGTGTCTGACTCACACACACGCTCGCACGCAGGCACACGTGCACACACACACACACACACACACGCACGCACCCACACACACACACACACACACACACACACACACACACACACACACACACACACACTTAAACCGCAAATGAAACCTCAGGGAGCAGAAATGACCTCGTACACCAGGGGGCGCCGAGGGACTTTATCGCAGCCCCATGACTGGTAAAACGGCTCAAACAAGATGCCTTGTCCCTGCAGCACCGCTCGGGTGGTCAGGGTGCATCAGCTGCGCTCACAATCACACCCCAACGACAGGCCAAAGCAAGGAGCCAACTGAGAGTGTCCCAATGGGCCCCACAATCGCACCTCTCTCACTTACAAGCTCCTCTCTGGCCAGAGCAGAAGCCTACCTCCTGCTCAAAAAGACAAGCTACTGTTCACCCTGTCAATCAGTTGGGTTCAGATTCTGACTTCACAAAAAGGAGACTGTTACGGTCGCAGCATTGGCAGCGCCTGCCTGGCCGAGGCTTCAACGAGCCGCGTGCTCCTGGAGGAGCGTACCTGCACGGGTCCGAGGCTTCAACGAGCCGCGTGCTCCTGGAGGAGCGTACCTGCACGGGTCCGAGGCTTCAACGAGCCGCGTGCTCCTGGAGGAGCGTACCTGCACGGGTCCGAGGCTTCAACGAGCCGCGTGCTCCTGGAGGAGCGTACCTGCACGGGTCCGAGGCTTCAACGAGCCGCGTGCTGCTGGAGGAGCGTACCTGCACGGGTCCGAGGCTTCAACGACGGGTCCGAGGCTTCAACAAGCCGCGTGCTCCTGGAGGAGCGTACCTGCACGGGTCCGAGGCTTCAACGACGGGTCCGAGGCTTCAACGAGCCGCGTGCTGCTGGAGGAGCGTACCTGCACGGGTCCGAGGCTTCAACGAGCCGCGTGCTCCTGGAGGAGCGTACCTGCACGGGGTGACGCAGCGCTTCTCGGCCCTCGCGCATGCGCACGGCTATCGTAATGAAGCGCACAACGCACCCAACCTCTTTCAGCTTCAGGAAACACTGCGCAGGAAGTCACCAAACCGCTGACTTACAAACTGAGAAAGAGAAAAGTCCAGAGTGCCCTTCCTGTGCATTTCCCTGTGCATGTTAATAGCTGCATTTCCAGATGTTTTCCCTGCACACAGGAGCATCCTCTGCTGTTCTCCTATAAATGCACAGGAGCGTATGCTTATTAACTCAGACGGTTTGGTACACACTTACAGGGCTCGAGACATCACAAGGGAGTAGGGCACAGGGCGTGGCCGGTAACACACACACACACACACACACACACACACGCGCGCACAGGAGCGTTACAAACCCAGGCCCCTCCCCTGTGTGGGCACGGCCTCTGTGCTGAGGGGGGGGGGAAGGGCCGACTCACCTGCAGTGTCTCTATCTGCTTTCTGATACTGTTGTTTGACGGCATCTAGAACCGAGTGAACGTGAGAGAGCAGGAAACAGGAAACAGACACACAACAACAGGAAACAGAGAGAAGGGCGGGGCGACATGCGGGTTAGAACGAAGCGCTGGACAAAATAACTCAACAAACAAAAAAAAAAACACAACAAAAGCACCAAATACTGGGTTAAACACAGAGAGCATCCCCTCGCCCTCCATCACACCCCCGCCCACACCCACGACCTGCTTTCGGTGGACAATCAAACACACAGGACTGGGGTGGCAGAGCAAGCAGGAGAGGCAGAGAGGGAGCAATTGTTTTTTTGAGGGGAGCAGGGGCAGGTGGAGGGGGTCATTGCTGCTGAAGCCACAATCAGCATCACGTTAGTCAGCAGAGACAGAAATCAGACACACGATTCACCCCGCCCGCTGAGCCCTGAGCCCGTTCCTCCCCGGAGGTCTGCAGAGGGCCCCGTCCTCAATCAACCCGATCAGAACCTGCTACATCAGTACCGAGGTTCAACCACAAATCACACACTCTCCAGCAGGGAAATCAGAACCACTACGAGTACACTACACAGAACGGGACAGGAGGGGACAGGAGGGGACAGACCAGGACGGGACAGAACAGGAGGGGACAGAACAGGAGGGGAGGGCGCTACGATCGGCCTTGCCATCAGACGAGATTGGTTTGAGATTGCGCTGTGATTGGTCTACGATTGGAGGAAGAAGACACACCGATCCTCACACTGTTCCACCCAGCAGCGTCACAGACACGACTACTCCCACACGCGCTTCAACAAGTCAACACCGCCCCCTACTGGACACTGCAAAAAAACCCCCACCAACAGCAGCACTGCACTGGCCTGAGCCATTCCCTCCCACGGTGAAATGAGAGTGAAATGAGCATACACTCCTCAGGCTCTGTACTCGGTGCTGTGGGTTCAGTGCGGGCAGGGGACAGGCTGGACTCACCCTACCTTCAGGTGTGACAGACAGTTCTGCAGGAATATGTGCCAGTTGTTGAGGAAGAACTGCTTCTGACTGACACACAGTAGACACGTCACCAGAGGGTACAGGGCCTGGAGGGGGGGGGGGGGAGGAGGCAGACAGAAATCATCACCACAAGTGAAATGACCCTGTATGGGCGGCAGTGTAGCAGTGGTTAAGGAGCAGGACTCGTAACTGAAAGGTTGCCGGTTCGATCCCCGCTGAGACACTGCTGCTGCACCCTTGGGCAAGGTACTTAACCCACAATTGCCTCAGTAAATATCCAGCTGTATAAATGGATAACATTGTAAAGAACTGTAACCTATGTAAGTCGCTTTGGATAAAAGCGTCTGCTAAATGAATAAATGTAAATGTAAATGTAAATGACCTTTGGATTTTTACAGCTCACATGCAGAGCACAAGGACAAGATAAGAGCCTCTTCACTGCTAGACAATGCAGAGGCACAAAGACCAGGGTGCTAAAGATGTGTGAGCACTGCAGACTGAGCTGCAGGAGGGGAGAATGAGCACAGAGGCTGGCCTCGGATGCTCTCTGTGTCCCTATCCGTATGACACAGCACACTAGCTCCGCCGTGCCGCAGCAGTAAAGCGGGTTAAAGCAGAGACTACGGGGAGGGTGCACACAGACACGGAAGAGCACAGGTCAGAGAGGGTTTACCAGAGAGTGCTTCTTTCTGGAGCTGAGGTCCACAGTGGTCTGGTAGAGCATTTCCACAAAGTTCTTCAGACATGGCACGTTCACCTCATTTTTCACTGCCTGGAGAGGACAGGACAGATGCTGGGAGCAGAGCGTCACCGGCCCAAAGTGTGATCACACACCGCGATCGCGTTTACGAGCCCAGCACTCACTGAGCGCTTGCGTCTCTGACCAAAGCACAGTTGTATTTTTAACGCAGTCATGTTTCATACATCCTTCTAGCCTGTATGCTTGCCACAGCATTAATGGTGTAATCTATCAGGTCAGGGTTTTGCAGTACTGGAGGTATAATCTAGCAGGTCTGGATTCTGTGGTACTGGAGGTATAATCTAGCAGGTCTGGATTCTGTGGTACTGGAGGTATAATCTAGCAGGTCTGGATTCTGTGGTACTGGAGGTATAATCTAGCAGGTCTGGATTCTGTGGTACTGGAGGTATAATCTAGCAGGTCTGGATTCTGTGGTACTGGAGGTATAATCTAGCAGGTCTGGATTCTGTGGTACTGGAGGTATAATCTAGCAGGTCGGGATTCTGTGGTACTGGAGGTATAATCTAGCAGGTCTGGATTCTGTGGTACTGGAGGTATAATCTAGCAGGTCTGGATTCTGTGGTACTGGAGGTATAATCTATCAGGTCTGGATTCTGTGGTACTGGAGGTATAATCTAGCAGGTCTGGATTCTGTGGTACTGGAGGTATAATCTAGCAGGTCTGGATTCTGTGGTACTGGAGGTATAATCTAGCAGGTCTGGATTCTGTGGTACAGGAGGTATAATCTAGCAGGTCTGGATTCTGTGGTACTGGAGGTATAATCTAGCAGGTCTGGATTCTGTGGTACTGGAGGTATAATCTAGCAGGTCTGGATTCTGTGGTACTGGAGGTATAATCTAGCAGGTCTGGATTCTGTGGTACTGGAGGTATAATCTAGCAGGTCTGGATTCTGTGGTACTGGAGGTATAATCTAGCAGGTCTGGATTCTGTGGTACTGGAGGTATAATCTAGCAGGTCTGGATTCTGTGGTACTGGAGGTATAATCTAGCAGGTCTGGATTCTGTGGTACTGGAGGTATAATCTAGCAGGTCTGGATTCTGTAGTACTGGAGGTATAATCTAGCAGGTCTGGATTCTGTGGTACTGGAGGTATAATCTAGCAGGTCTGGATTCTGTGGTACTGGAGGGATAATCTAGCAGGTCTGGATTCTGTGGTACTGGAGGTATAATCTAGCAGGTCAGGATTCTGTGGTACTGGAGGTATAATCTAGCAGGTCTGGATTCTGTGGTACTGGAGGTATAATCTAGCAGGTTTGGATTCTGTGGTACTGGAGGTATAATCTAGCAGGTCTGGATTCTGTGGTACTGGAGGTATAATCTAGCAGGTCAGGGTTCTGTGGTGTGCTATACTCACAGCAGCAACAGGGATGAGGATCTCCACAAAGAGGCCTGCCAGAGCATGCTTGATGTCCTTGTCTTTCACCTCCAGAAAATACTGTGCACATTCCTGTAGAAACACACACGCACACATGTACAGAATAACGATAACAGTAAAAAGCAACACCTCTCCCTCTCCATAAGCATTCTGTGGAAGCAGCCATTCCTGAGTGCAGCTCATTAAATGCTCTGGGCACAGCCTGAGTTTGACTGCAAGAGCTCTACTCAAACAGACGCTGAGAGCGAGTGAGTGAGGCCCAGCCAGGGATTCCTAACAGAGAGAGAGAAAGCTCATCAGCTTCCTTCACCTGGCAGTGAGTCAGAATGAAGAGCACTCTCTCCATGCGGTTTCAGAGAGGACCCACATACAGTGAGGCACAGTGAGTGAAGGAAAGAAATCACAGACAATAAGGCACAATGCGACTTGGGAGGGGACACAGTGAAGCATAGAAATATTCAAGAGAGGACTCAGTGAGGCACATAGATATTAAGGAGAGGACTCAGTGAGGCACAGAGATATTTAGGAGAGGACTCAGTGAGGCACAGAGATATTCAGGAGAGGACTCAGTGAGGCACATAGATATTAAGGAGAGGACTCAGTGAGGCACAGAGATATTTAGGAGAGGACTCAGTGAGGCACAGAGATATTCAGGAGAGGACTCAGTGAGGCACATAGATATTCAGGAGAGGACTCAGCGAGGCACACTGAGCTCATTCTCACCTGCATGAACTGGAAGGAGGCCTCGAAGTCCTCCACAGGGTACATTTTGACGCGGAAGAACTTCATGCCCATGATGAGGCTGATGATGCTCTGCACCACATGGGGGCTCTGTTCCTTCTGCCTCAGCTCCTTCAGCTCCGTCATGAACTTCTTCCTGACCGCCTGGAACCTGTGCTCACACACGCGCAAACACGCACACACGCACGCAAAGGCAGACACACAAAGGACCGTCAGTCACTGCCACACAGCCCTCCCTTTGGTTTCTGCAGAGGTCAGTGCAGAAAGATCACAGAGAATCACAGCAGAGCTGCACTGACAGGGCTCTGACACGCTGCTGTAGGACAGTACTATGCTGCTGTGAGGGATTCGGCTCACAGTGGGAGCCACCTCAGGCTTTACATCGCTGTGAGTGAGGGGAATGTGAAGAACAGTAGAGAGAAAGAGAGAGAGGGGAGAAAGAGAAAGGGAGGGGGAGAGAGAGAGAGGAGAGAGAAAGAAAAAGAGCAGAGAGAAAGAGAAGAGATATGGGAGGAGAGGAAGAGAGAAAGATAGAGAGAGACAGAAATGGGAGGGAGAGAGAAACACAGAGATGGACGGGAAGTTACTTTGACTGCGTGAGGACGCCGATCACTTCAGCATACAGGTCAGCGACGATGTGCACATTGCCAGTGTTGGGTCCCGAGTACCTGTGCAACACACACACACACACACACACAACACACACAACACACACACCATTAGCAAAAACTAACAACCCCCTCCACACAATCTCACACAAAACCGTATTATCCACAAAAAAGATAACCCACACAAACCTGAGAACAAACTGGAAATCTGTATGAGACAAACTGAAATGTATAAGCAATTGCTTCATAAACCAGCTCTGCACTGGAGGGACCAGTAACAGAGAAAGCACTCTGAAGATGAGTCTCTCCACCTTTTCCTGTGGTCAGGGAATAATCTTCCAGTTTTTCTCAAAAGGTCCGGGTTTTCTGTTATTTTGATTCCTTCTGTGAAATGCTCTACCTACAGAACTTTGTGCCAATCTTGATTGTAAAAATGCACTATAACAAATAAAACTTCATTGATTGATTGCCTGCCATGTGGCTGATGACATTAAAAGAGGGCTGATTATGAGAGACATGAAAGCTTTATCATGTTTCACTCATACAGAAAATCCTTTAGCAAACTCACTTTCTGGCTTACTAGTGAAGTCTGTATGTATCCGTTCAAAATATTTATTCATAAATGTCTAAGTGCTTTTAAAATGAAATGGTCTTGGGATGGAGACAGCTAGAACACCTGCTAAAATGACAGAGGTTGGTTTTCATGAATGGACAGAGAGGACCGTGGAGACTCAAAAAGCAGATAAATCTGAGGCTGCTGAAGGATTACTGTGCTCATTGCAACAGCAGCCAAGAGAGGTGTGTGTGTGAGTGTGAGAGAGAGTATGAGAGTGTGTGTACCAGTGTGTATGAGTGGATATTAGTGTGTAACAGTGTGTATCACTGTGAACAGTAAAGCAGTGATTCTTACCCTTCCTTGTGTTTAAAGTGCTTGAAGGCCAGGTTGAGAACTTCATGTACTAAAGCATCTGGCACTGGGTGAAGAGGAATCTGTCAAGTAAACATTTCATCAGTATACGGGGGCGTGCAAACTCTCTCCTTCTGCCTCCCTTTCTCCCCCCTTCTGTCCCTCTCTCTCCATCTTTCTCTCTCCCTGTCCTCTCTCTCCTTCCTCTCTTCTTCTGTCTCTCTCTCCATCTCTCTCCCTCTTTTGTCTCTCACTCCTCCTTTCCTCATGCCTCTCTCTTGGAAGTGTGTGAGAGAGAATGACCTGATTTGAGAGAGAGAGAGAGAGAGAGAGAGAGAGAGAGAGAGAGAGAGAGAGAGAGAGAGAGAGAGAGAGAGAAAGAGAGAGAGAGAGAGAGAGAGAGAGAGAGAGAGTCCTGTGGGCAGAGACAGGCAGTCAGAGGCACTCTGCATGCTGGTAGTGCTGTACAGAGCCAGAGCAGCAATAAACTGCTTGACCAGCCTCTCACAGCACGGGCACAGCAGACGAAACACGCGAACACATACGAGCACACACACACACACAGGAGCTCACCTGTTTTAAAACCTCCACTGAAACTAAACAGAAAATGAAATCTATGGCTAAGTCTCGCCGTTCCAGTAGATAGTCTTTGTCCCGATGCTGCTCATCCCTGGGAAAGAGAGAGAGAGGAGGGGGAAGAAAGCTCAGTTTTCAGGCACAGATACAAACATCAGACACACAAACAAGGACGAAAGACATACAGACACGGAAACACGCGTACAGCTGTCAGAGATGTCAGAGACAGCGTGTCATTGTCTGTGGCTGTGCATTAGCTGTGGAGGGGATGGTACCCTAGCGCAGCGGAGAGAGGCAGAACCGGGCCTTACCCTTTGGACTTTGTGCTAGAGCGAGGCCTGTACTCGTACGACTCGTCCTCCGTGCCGCTCTGGCGCCGGTACCAATCAAACAGGGTGCGCAGCAGTGAGGGCAAACAGTGTTCCGCTATTGAGCTCATAGAGCTTATTAACTGCGGGGCAAAGCACAGAGCGTTCATCAGCAACATCATAACCAGCAGACACAGCCAACATCGCAACCAACATCACGCTCAACATCATACCTGGCGTTTCACAACTGAGACACCATAACCAAAAGACACACATTATACCTAACACATCAGAACTAACAAAGATGTCATGAAAGAGACACATTACGCCCAACACACACACACACACACATACATTATGACCGACACATAATAAACACATGCACATCTTAACTATCGGAACTGACACGTAATAACCCATACGGACAAACTTCATAACCAACACGACAATCCACATACATATCTTAAACACACTATAACCAAAACAGACACACATCTGAAAAATACCTCCCAACTGGTACATAATGACCGCCATCTCATAACCGACAGAAACCCAGATCATAAAAGTCCCATAACCGCCACCTGATACCCAAAATACAGGAGGAGGAGGGCGGAAAGAGGGCTCTGCAGGAGACATGCCCTCAGCACAGAGTGACACTCGGTACAGACCCTATCGATCTGACTCTTTCAGTGGTGTTATATGACACATCCGCTGCCTCCACACAGGGAACCTCTATGGTGAGGAGATGCCCTCTCATCTGCACCCTCTATCAGCCAGCACCACAGCACTCACTCGCACGCACACACACACATATACTCACTCACACAAATGTATCAACCCATATATTTTACACAGTACATAAGAACATAACATATGATGACGAGAACAGGCCATTCGGCCCAACTAAGCTCGCCATTTCTTAATTAAAGAGTATCCAGAACTGCATCAAGTCTAGACTTGAACACAGCAAGGGTCTCTGCCTCAACTACATGACCTGGCAACCTATTCCATGTATTGATAACTCTTTGTGTAAAATAATATTTCCTTATATCAGTGCGGAACTTACTCTTAACTAGTTTCCATTTATGTCCTCTTGTTTTACAGACTGAACTCACCCTAAAGAGTCTATTATAGTTGACCTTATTGATTCCTTTTATAAATTTAAATACCTCAATTAAATCACCCCTAAGCCTCCTCTCGCTTAGTCTAAATAGGTTAAGTAACTTGAGTCTTTCCTCATAGCTTTTATATTTCATGCCAGGAACTAATTTAGTTGCCCTTCTTTGAACCTTTTCTAAAGCTTCGGTATCTTTTTTTATAGTGCGGTGCCCAGAACTGCACACAGTATTCCAGGTGCGGTCTGACTAAGGCATTGTATAATTTCAATATAACCTCTTTAGATTTATACTCAATACTTTTGCCTATATATCCCAGCATCCTGTTGGCCTTTTTTACTGCTACAGAACACTGCCTAGATCCTGTTAAGCTTGGGTCAACCATTACTCCCAAGTCCTTTTCAAATTGAGCACATTCTAGTTTTTTTCCCCACCCATGAAGTAGTCTTGTCTACATGTACATTATATACGTATACGTATACGTATACATACACACACACACACACACACACACACACACACACTCACTCAGTGACCACTTTATTAGATACACCTCTCTAATACTGGGTAGAACCCCCCTCTGCCCCCAGAACAGCCTGAATTCTTTGTGGCATGGATTCGAAAAGGTGCTGGAAACATTCCTTAGAGATTCTGCTCCATGCTGACATGGTAGCATCATGCAGTCGCTGCAGATTTGTCGGCTGCACATTCATGCTGCGAATCTCCCGTTCCACCACATGCCCAAAGGTGCTCCGCTGGATTGAGATGTGGCGACTGTGGAGACCATTGGAGTACACTGAACTCACTGTCATGTTCCTGGAACCAATCTGAGATGATGTGTGTTTTGTGGCATGGCGCGTTAACCTGCTGGAAGTAGCCATTAGAAGATGGGCAGACTGTGGTCATAATGGGATGTACATGGTCAGTAAAAATACTCAGGTAGGCTGTGGCATTTAAACGATGCTCGATTGGTATTAAGGTGCCTAATGTGTGCCAAGAAAATGTTACCCACACCATAACAACACCACCTCCAGCCTGAACCGTTGACACAAGGCAGGATGGATTCATGGTTTCTACGCTAAATTCTGACCCTACCATCATCATGTTGCAGCTTCAGACCAGGCGATGTTTTTCCAATCGTCTACTGACCAGTTTTGGTGAGCCTGTGCCCACTGTACCCTCAATTTCCTGTTCTTTCCTAACAGGAATCGTACCTGGAGGGGTCTTCTGCTGCTGTAGCCCATCCACCTCAATGTTCGACGTGTTGTATGCTCAGAAATGCTTTTCTGCATAGCAATGTTGTAACATGTGGTTATTTGGGTTACTGTCGTCTTCCTGTCAGCTTGGACTAGTCTGGCCATTCTCCTCTGACCTCTGCCATTAACAAGGCATTTTCGCCCACAGAACTGCTGCTCGCTGAATGTTTTTTGTTTTTCGCACCATTGTCTATACACTCTAGAGACTGTTGTGCGTGAAAATCCCAGGAGATCAGCAGTTTCTGAGATACTCAAACCACCCCGTCTGGCACCAGCAATCATCCCACGGTCAAAGTCACTTAAATCAGATTTCCTACCCATTCTGATGTTTGGTCTGAACAGCAACTGAACCTTTTGACTATGTCTTCATGATTTTATGCATTGAGTTGCTGCCAAATGATTGGCTGATCAGATATTTGCATCAACAAGCAGGTGTGCAGGTGTACCTAATAAAGAGGTCATTGAGTGTGTATATACACATATATATTTGTATGTATACATATGTATATGATACAATGTAATGTATGTAATGGATGTGACGATACCAAAAACTCACTGTTCGATAATACCACAGTAAAAAGTCCACAATACAATATTTATCATGATATTAAAAAACAAAAGAAAAATGATGACTTGAAAAAATGTCCTTTATTAAATAATAAATCAGCATTTTTTTATTTGTATAAAATTTGTTATTCCTTTTAACTTAGCGTTTCCTCTTTCCTTCTTTAAGAAAATAACATTAAAAACAGCTAGCCATGACCTAAGCATGTGCAAAAATTTGCATTAACTGTCTTTGACAATTGAACTACGTATGTACAATTAAGTGGCAGCTCCTGCCAAATGTCTCGGAGGGGGGGGGGGGGGGGGGGGGGGCGTGCTATCCAACTTGACATTGTCACATTACAAACAAAGCATTAGTTACTTCGCAGCCTCCTAGCCACGTATTCCGCTCATACCAACTCCACGAAAATCTCCAGTTATACAATTTCCCCCCCTTTGTAGATACTTGCTTCATCTTTAAATTTGGTCTGGGTGGTCCTAATTCTTTAGTTTCCAATTTTTCCTGATTACTACGCCAACTGAACGGTATTTCTGTTAATGACACGATCGATTTGCTCTGAGTTGAGGTAACATTAGCCATGCTGACCTTGAATGTGGCAAGATCGCTGGCTGCCCCAGCTATCCCTACACCAGGTTACGTATGATGAAAGCACGTTAGTGCAAGCCCACCCAGAATCCATACAGATTGCATTGTAGTGCCTGCAATTCGAAAAAAATTACCTTAACATGAGAGTCTATCACAGTGATCTGGACCGTTATCAACCAGACTGAAATCGCCCGAAAGGGGCGGTACTCCATGGAACACGACTTGACGCTGATTGGACTATGATATTCAGAGGCAGGACAAACTGTCTCGAACAGTCACAGCTAGCGTAACTGTTATACCCACGCGTTAGTGAGCGGGGCATAATAACTCCTAATGCCTCAGTTTCAATAGTTAAATATTTTATTAATATCACTCATTTAGTGGCATGGCAGCACAATACATACAATTATTTATTTACTTATTTATTTACTATCTACAATCCCCGGGGATCAACTTGAGCCGTTGAAGTGATGAATGTGTATTTCAAGGAGTGTCAGCCAGAGAGCGCAAAAATGAAGGATGGGTTTATTCTAATTATTATATTAGCTCCTTGCGCCTGATTTAAAGGAAAAACAGCTTATTTAATCACACTATACTGCCCAGTGAAAGCATGTTTTAATTTAGGCGCACACATAAAAATTATTTCTAAATCTACCTGGTTTGCACCTACCTCAGTAAATCAGAGGGCAAGTCTTTATTTCTATTGCAAAACTGAGTATTAAAACTTACCTACAGAGCGAACTCTCCCGTTCTCTGCTATACCTGTCTTAAATAATTCCTAATCGTTATATTGTTATTAACCCTTTTTCACCATGTCTCGCACATTTAACTACATTTCATGTTTAGGAAAAGTATAATCAATGATGTATTAATATTGTAATGGCTAGAGGAAACTCTTGCTGATTTTTAGCGTTATTAAGCTTCTCATAGTTTGCAGTTAGCATTTGCTATATTTTTTAATGTTAAATCGCTGTTTCCTCAAAGCTAAAATTAGCTAGAATTTTTACAATCTAGTGGAAAAGGTTGAAAAGATTGAAAAAAAACTTGTCTTTTAAACAGTGGATTTTCTTGAACTTTAAATATAATTCAACTGAAAAACAAATAACCATAACCACTAATTTACAATGCACTAAAAACAAAAATGTTTTGCATTACTGTTTATATATACCTTGTGGTAATTTTACTTGAAAAAGATTTTTATGCTGTATGACTTGATATGATTTTTGAAAACAGCTGTTAAAAAGTTGAAAACTAAAAACAGTTCAAGTCTGAGGGCTTGTATTCTTGTATTAATAAATGAAAAAAAAACATGGAGGACAAAATGCATCATGATGCATCGAGAATCTTTTTGTAATCCCTTTGAATCGTAATCGAATCAAATCGTGAGACCTGTGTGTGTGTGTGTGTGTGTGCGCATATGTATACACACACACACACACACACACATTATATATATATATAATATATATATACACAGATACACACACACACACACACACACACAGTTCAATGCAAAAGTTTGGGCACCCCTGATAATTATCATTATTTCAGTTTATAATCTGCTGGTCTTTCAAAGCAGCAAATTCACTTGGACATAAGTGATACCTTATGGGAAAAGTAACATTTCAGTTCTGTAATAGCATTTATTGAATTGACAGAAACAATGCAGTATGCATCATAACAATAACAGATATGTGCAAAAATTTGGGCACCCCAATGGAATAATCACTTCAATATTTGGTAGAGCCTCCCTTTGCTGAAATAACAGCCTGTAGACACTTCTTATAGCCACTGATAAGTCCCTGAATTGGCTGGCTTCAGGTATTTTGGACCATTCCTCCCTACAAAATGTCTCCAGTTCAGTCAGATTTGATGGCTGGCGTGCATGGACAGCCCGCTTCAATTCATTCCATAACTTTTCAATGATGTTGAAGTCTGGGGACTGTGATGGCCATTCTAGAACATTGTATCTGTGCCTCTGCATGAATTCCTTGGTAGATTTTGAACAATGCTTTGGATCGTTGTCCTGCTAAAACAACCAACCCTGGCGTAACTTCAGCTTCCTGACTGAGTCTTGAACATTGTTCTCAAGAATCTGCTGATACTGGGTGGAATCCATGCGACACTCAACTTTCACAAGGTTTCCAGTACCTGTGCTAGCCACACAGCCCCATAGCATGATGGACCCTCCACCAAATTTTACAGTAGGCAGCAAGTTCTTCTCCTGGAAAGCTGTGTTCTTTTTCTGGCATGCAAAGCGCTTCTGGTTGTGACCAAATAACTCTTAGTTTCATCTGTCCACAGCACTTTATTCCAAAATGATTCTGGCTTGTCAAGATGAGCTTTTGCATACCTCAAGCGACTCTGCTTGCAGCGAGTACGCAGAAAAGGCTTTTTACGCATCACCCTTCCATTGAGCTGTTCCTTGTGCAAAGTGCGTTGGACAATGGAACGATGTACAATGACACCATCAGCAGCAAGATGTTCTTGGAGCTCCTTAGAGGTGGTCTGTGGTTTGTCTGTGACCATTCTCACCATTCAAATCATCTTAGTTTGTAGGTCAGTAGAGAGTTCTCTTGAGGTTCCCATGTTGCTACAGTGCTTTCCAACAGAGAATGAAGGAGAACCTAGCAATTAGCTATGTTAAATGAGCTCTCTCATGATTGGCTGCACCTTTGTTTGCAGTTTAAGGTTCAATCAGCTAATCCAAGGAATTCTGTGTTTCAGTCAATCAGCATTAAGTGACTACAGGTATTCAAACAAACACACTTAAAAGGGTGCCCAAATTTTTGCACAGCCGATTTTTCACCTTCGATTTTATTTCATAAAACTCAATACTGCTACATTAAGATTTTTCATCTGAAAAACATCACATTATCCAGCTTTCTTTAGAAAATGAATGACATATTGCTATGATGTTGCCTTATAAAGACAGAACAAATTAAAATGCAGCCTCACAGGGGTGCCCAAAGTTTTGCAAGAAACTATGTATATACGTGTGTATATATATATATATATATATATATATATATATATATATATATATATATATATATATATATATATATATATATATATATATATATATGTGTGTGTGTGTATATATGTGTGTGTGTGTATATACACATGTACTTATACAAGTGACCTCTGTCCTGCTGGCACCAAGTGGATTGTTTCCAGCACAGTGCTCATTTGCTGCTAAGAATGACACAGCATTAGAGCACAATGTTAATTTACTATTGAGAATGACACAGCTCTACTGCACAGTGCTAATTTCCTGCTGAGAATGACACAGCTGTACTGCATAGTGCTAATTTCCAGCTGAGAATGCCACAGCTCTACTGCATAGTGCTAATTTCCTGCTGAGATTCACAGAGAATGACATAGTATTTCCCTTGACACCAGCAACCACTCTGAATCAGGGCACACAAACTTCTACCCCAGTATATTGTACCCTGCCAAGTAATCCAGAGTGTGTCTGGACATGTTATGCTGCCTGTGGGTGACTTATAAATGTTTCCCATGATGCTGTTGTGTTTCAGGAGACTGCTGAATGGCTGTGAGGAAGTCTGAAGCTCGCCCCCACACCCGAGACCACGAGATGCATTTAACACCTGAGAGCTGTGATCACACACAGACCCCAGAATCCCATTACCCCCCCCCCCCCCCCCGCCCCGCCCCCCAGAGAGAAGAGTCCATGCCGAAGAGTCTATCCAAGATCCACGCTGCTTCCACAAGCACTGCAGTTCAACCTTGGTCTCGGGGGGGGGGGGGGGGGGGGGGGCACTGAGAGCGTGGAAGATCGAAGCGTAACCTCCGGTACGTCTTTTTCATTTAGCTTAATAAACACATATCGATGCACTCACACATTCTCACCAATGACCTTCTCCTGGTGACAGGGCTTACATTCGAATTAGCAGAAAGAGCATTTTTCAGCACCGGCATTCTGTTAAGCGCTCGAGTGGCAGATCGATTGGACTGAGAGAGTCAGTGAAACTCCCACTCACTGAAAAGGACACACAAATACATTTCTGTGTGACTCATGGTCCTGTTCCAGTGGAGCAGGGATCTACAGTACTCACTTACAACCTTTAGAACATTTAGAACAAACCCCTACAGGGGGAATGGTAAAGTGGTATTCATAAAATACTCCAAGAACAGCATGTAAATACACTGGCATACAGGGGAGACTATACAAGTACAACGCTGCCTCTTGCTAGAGTTCAGAATGCACTGAGGTCTGACTCTCACCATTTAAATGAATTAAACAGATTGGTTTTAAAGGAATTTCTAGCTGGCCACAAACGTGCTTTTAAACGAAGAGAGAAGTGCTTCTGTTACGACCTCCCTGGCTAGCTTTGCCCCTCTCTGGGCTCGGTAAGAGAGCGGTCAATCTGAAACCGGCCACTTCAAGCACAAACCCCACCTCCACGGCTAGGTCCACCCTCTCTAGGCTCAGTCCTCCTCACAGACACTCTCCTCGAGGGCAGAGGAAACAGCTGGAGGGCAGACTGTTGCAGACAGAATCTGTGCACTCAGAAACACTCCTCTCACTTCACTCTAGAACAGCAGCTTCGCCATGATCACCAGTAGCAGCCAGGACCAACCACTGACTAAAAGCACAGATGCACTGAGTGAATGTATATACAGATTATTTAGGTTATGTATGTAATCCCCCCTGCACACTAGCATTAATGTAAATCATGTCTGAAACCATTTCAGAGATCAAATTATTCCCCCACGAAACACAGAGCATGACACTCAAATCAGTGAATGTGACTGTTGAGAGTGGCACGCACACACAAGGCTATATCACTCACCTGGTCAAACTGTGCATCCTCCCCCCTCTGGAGAGACCGGGACAGGGGCTTCTCCTGAAGGAGAGAGAGACTGGGTGAGCCGACAAACGCACACACAGGCCCTGTTCACACCTGGCATTAACATGCGTCTTGGATGATCCGATCACAAGTGGACAGCGCTATGTACAGGTGTGAACGCACCAAGATCCGATTTGAGATCTGATCTTTCAGACCACATTCGGAGGTGGTCTGGGCAGCATATGGCCACATTCTTTTAGCAGTGTGAACGCGAATGTGTCCTGGGCCACACTGAAGGACCGCCTACTCAACTGACGTCCTCTGCTTAAGCGGAAGTACTTACTCATTCGCGCGCCAACAGCGTTCACCAGTGTGATTAGCTGTTTCGCACATAGGCTAAAACCAGTGCGAATAGAACACGAGATTGGAAAATTCTAGCTAATTTTAGCTTTGAGGAAACAGCGATGAGAAGCTTAATGACGCTAATAAAAACATAACAAACCATGTAGTAGCCTAACACACACGCTACATAGCATGAAAAATAAGTTATGTGTGAAAGGGTTTTAAAGTGCGAGAACAGGCAACAACAACAACTAGAGCAAGCTACCTCAAATGCTTCCAAGCCCCAAAGGTGTAATGCAATATATTACATGGAGAAATGGTATTATGAATAATATGTGAAGTGTTGTAGTTCTACAAATAAATGTTAGACTATTGTGGGAGTCAAGATTGACGATATCATGAATATCAAGGGGACATTCTAAAACGCTTAACGTGGCTTAATGTTCCAAAACAGTGATCAATGGTCACTAAATTTCTCTCAGACATCTCTTGTGAGAAACACTTCCTCCTGTCAAAAAATCAAAACCGAAATCCTAGGAGTATGGTCGTTATTTCACTACGTTTTCCTCTCCATTGACGCCCATTACAAGGAAAAAGCTTAATGTGGCTTAATGTCCCAAAACAGCAATCAGTGATCACCAAATTTGTCTGACATCTCACATGTCATAAACACTATGTCCTCTCAAAAAAGCAAAACTGAAATCCAATGAAAGGGGTAATTATCTTGCGTTAACCTGTTTCTTCTCCATTGAGCCCCATTACAAAGAAAAAGTTTAACATAGTATTATGGACCAAAACAGCGCTTAACAAAAGATCAGCTGCAGTAGAGTTAAGGGTATTTAATTTCAGTGATTCTAGTGTGCTAGTCAACTAGGTTTTCATTTACAGATATAACACACATTATTTCATAGTGACAATCATAACAAGATTGGTTCAAACAGACCTTTGCAAATGTAAGTTTACGCATCATTTAAACGGAAATGATGTACATGTTTATTTGCATATAGAGCGGGGAAGAGAGATCCGATCACAAGTGGTCACTCAAGACATATGCGGAGACGCATTTTAATGCCAGGTGTGAACAGACGTACTTAGAGCTGTCCACTCGTGATCGGATCACCCAAGACACATGTTAATGCCGGGTGTGAACAGAGCCACAGACACACACACTCTACATGCACATCAGCAGAAAACTCTTTTGTAAATGCACCCCCTTCTAAGGTAAACCTGCCTCTAAGGAGAGAGGTAAGGTGCTATCTCCTTAAGGGATGAGGCTGATAACCACACAGCAGAGAGTGCAGGAGAGCAGGGGACCCATTCTTTAGCGTCTCCCTAAGAGCCTCCTGTTTAAGCGGCTGCTACGTCTACATGTGAATCTGAATCTGCAACTCCAGCTCAGCTGCCTGGTGAAACAGCAGTGTTTTCCATTTTGGTGCAGGTAATCAGCTCACATCCACACCACACTCACACAATGAAACATGATTTATCCGTTACGAATAATGCAGTGACCGCCGGGCTAATGTTACATCGCCATGACAAACAACGAAACATTTTCCCATCAAAAGATTTTTGTAACTGACTTTATTCTTCCTGTGAGTACGTGGAGCAGCCAGGTGGGTAGAGCTGGCACCTGCTGCGAGCTACACCCTTACCCAACTCCCCGAGCTGACACAGCTGTCTATGACACACCAACTACAGATTCAACATGTTTGGCACGTCGGCAGTATATTCAGCAGCATCATCATCACACCTGCAGGAAATAACCCTGTCATAGGGCACTCCTTAACATGGGGGGCTGCTCTGGTGTCACTTGCAGTCACGTCTCTGTGGCTTGTGACTCACTGCTACCCCATTGGGGAGGGAGTCTCTAACCCCACATTTAAAGGATTTTCACCTGTACCACGCTCTCTCAACCAGAACGGTTTCAGGAAGGGCAGACTGTTGTCCATTACATCTTATGTCAGTCCATGGACCCTAACCACACCAAAGGTCTCACTACTGAAACTCGTAAGTCCAGGTGACACATGAGTAAGCACCTCACAGATCTTGATTATGCTGATGACATAGCACTTACAGCTGATCCGTTCCAAGCAGCACAGGACCTTTTAACATCTCCAGAAGATGCAGCAGCCAAAGTAGGTCTTTTTTCATAACAGCCTTGATGGCACCTGCACAAAACTTCTCGTGAGGGTCAAGGACATATCCTGGCAAGAACAACGAAGGAAGCGTGAAATCTACGGTGATTTACCGCCAATTTCCACAATCATAGCATGATGAAGAGCTCAATTTGCTGGTCACTGCTTGCGGGCCAAACAAGTTGTCTCAGGCCTTCTATTATTGAGGCTCCCCTGCCGTAACAGGGGTAGGAGACCTCTCAATTACACCAATGCCATTGGCAGAGACCTTCAGCTGCCAGTGGAAAATCTGGCCAGACTGATGGCAGACAGGGACACCTAGAGGCTTCAAGTGGCTTCGATCTCGGCTGCAGCCGAAGGATGACGAACATAATCTCAGATACCCGCTCAGATTGTTTGTGTGTGCTTGTGTGTGTGTGTGTGTGTGTGTGTGTGTGTGTGTGTGTGTATAAAGTCTGAAGTCTGAGATAGTCTGTTTATAAACTCTCATGCTTTAACAGCAATATAAACCTGAAAAAGTAGAGTAATTTGAGGTGGGGAAAGTGAAGAAGAAAACAGTTTCATTCTAGTATTCCTCACAGATGCGCACGCACGCACGCACGCACAGTGAGGACCTGTGAGCTGTATGGGGGAGTGCTCTTTGCCAATGCATTCTGCAGAGCCAAACGCTAACGGTGGCTGGAAGGAGGTCAGAGGTCAGGGTAGGAGCACTTGTGTGCCCTTCAGCAGGTGATCCTCACGACAGGTGGGCGGACGTGCATGTCAGGCTGGGCTTTGTTGAGCAAAGTGATGAATGTTCTGCAGTGATCATTACCCATAATCACACTCATTCAGGGAGTGCTGCTGTCCAACCCACAGTAATCTCCTTCATTCTCACACACCAGTTCCAGGAATGACAGACACGGGATCGAAGAGGGTCACGCCCTACACAGGATCTCACTGCTGCGTGGCACACAGCTCCCCTCAAACCTTTCCAGAACGCACTAGGCCTCTCCCACACTGCCTTCAGCAGTTAAGTGCTGGGGCCTCACTCTTTACTGAGGGCCTCTCTCCTTCCACAGCTCTCAGCATGAGGATGCTCTGCACCGGGGCCTCCTCATCGAGCCCAGCCTGTTTGACGACATCGGCCTCACTGTCACGCAGCAGCTGCACTGTGGCCTGCTGGGTGACGGCCAAGCGCTCCCTGAAGCTGCTTTCTCTGATCCAGCCGCTTCCTTTATTTCTGGTGGTTTGCCTTTCCCTGATTGGCCACTATGCACTGCTGTCCCACGACCACGCGTAAGAGCAGTGTCCTGCTTACTCACTGCTCTGTCCCCTGCAGGCTAGAGCCAGATCAGCAAGGAGGAGCATGGAGAGAGAGAGAGAGAGAGAGAGAGAGAGAGAGAGAGAGAGAGAGAGAGAGAGAGAGAGGAGGAAAGTGGGTGGTGGGGGAGAGCGGAAGAAAGAGAGAGAGGAGGAAAGAGAGAAGAGGGGAGAGAGAAAGGAGAAAGGCAGAGGTAAAGCGGTAGAGGAGGAGGGACAGAGGGGGAGGTGAGGACTCTCCTCCTTGGCTCCTGGCTAGGCAGAGGCCCCATGCCCACCGGAGAGCTGTTCTTAGCGCCAGGGGATCCATGAGTTCCTGGAGTGCTGTGAAGCCACAGCTGCTGGGAAAGAGCAAGAATGTGCCCCCCCCCACCCCCCAAAACTCCTCCTGCACCTCACTGTGCCCTCAGCTCCACCTCTTTGCACTCCCCTCACACACACACACACACACACACACACACACACACACACACACACACACACACACACACTGGGATGTACCCAACACACACACACCTCACACACACACACCTTTATCCTGAGATATGGTCCTAATAAAGGGGACCTTTAGGGTTTCACCTTGAACTGAGGGAGAGATTAACACCTGTGGTGTTTGACCTGGCAAAGAGGGTGACTCACCAGCGGCTCGGCCATCACCACCTCGATCTTCTTCTCGGCCAACACGGCGAACTCGGCAAACAGGCTCTTGATGACGTACTCCCCGGGCTTGAGCTCGGGGTCAATGGTGATGTTGGACATGGCAGCGGTGCGCTTCTCCCAGGGGGAGGAGTGTGCGGCAGAAACGCGGCGTCTACTCACAGAGCTGACCGGGGCCGAGGCTGCGGGGGCAGAGGGGGGCAGATGGGTCAGACAGGTCAGACGGGTCAGAGCAGTACATACATGCATTAACACAGAAATATGCATGCACACGCGCACGTACTGTATGTACACACAGGCAATATACAGGCAAAGAGCAGGCATTCAGCTGTGAACATGAAACACTGACCCCTTCCCCAGCAGATAAGCAGGCCTGAGGCTCAGAGGGAGGTGGGCTGGTCTCGGGCCTCAGAGGCAGGGGGTGTCGGCCTTGGGAGCCAGCCTCTGAGACCCTCCGCTCCTCAGACTGGGGTGCAATTCCTTGCCACTAGGCACATGCAACCGTCTGAGAGAATCCAAATGCCATGACTACTCTAAGGCTGAGCGCAGCCTGAAAACTGTAGCTCAGCTGCCCTCCTAGAAAACACAGCAGGAAATTGCACTTAATTGAGAGTGGAAACTGGACTCCTAAACACACCTCCTCAATATTTACACACAGCAGTGCACTCCAGGCACACACCTCTACACTGAGAGTTCAGCATACCCTGCATACACTCTCAACACAAACAGTCCTGGCTGGGTGTGTGTTTGCGTCCATGTGCGTGCACGCCCGCCCACCCGCGTGCGTGCGTGCGTCCAGCAAAAGACAGACACCTCCCTTGCTGAAAGAGAACAGAACAGATTTTTCCAAAGCTACGTCATTTCCTGTCCCAGCCGCTGAGCCAGTCCACAAGCCTGTTACAACACGACGACTGCACAGAGGCAGACGGCCGCTCCGACCGCGCAGAGGCAGACGGCCGCTCCGACCGCGCAGAGGCAGACGCCTGCTCTGACTGCGCAGAGGCAGACGGCCGCTCCGACCGCGCAGAGGCAGACGGCCGCTCCGACCGCGCAGAGGCAGACGCCTGCTCTGACTGCGCAGAGGCAGACGGCCGCTCCGACCGCGCAGAGGCAGACGCCTGCTCTGACTGCGCAGAGGCAGACGGCCGCTCCGACCGCGCAGAGGCAGACGGCCGCTCCGACCGCGCAGAGGCAGACGCCTGCTCTGACTGCGCAGAGGCAGACGGCTGCTCCGACCGCGCAGAGGCAGACGCCCGCTCTGACTGCGCAGAGGCAGACGGCCGCTCCGACCGCGCAGAGGCAGACGCCCGCTCTGACTGCGCAGAGGCAGACGGCTGCTCCGACCGCGCAGAGGCAGACGCCCGCTCTGACTGCGCAGAGGCAGACGGCCGCTCCGACCGCGCAGAGGCAGACGCCCGCTCCGACTGCGCAGAGGCAGACGGCCGCTCCGACCGCGCAGAGGCAGACGGCCGCTCCGACCGCGCAGAGGCAGACGCCTGCTCTGACTGCGCAGAGGCAGACGGCTGCTCCGACCGCGCAGAGGCAGACGCCCGCTCTGACTGCGCAGAGGCAGACGCCTGCTCTGACTGCGCAGAGGCAGACGGCCGCTCCGACCGCGCAGAGGCAGACGCCCGCTCTTACTGCGCAGAGGCAGAGGAATACTCCTGCTTTGTTTACCGGGTTACTCAAGCCCAAACGTCACATAGCCAGCTCTCATTAGCCAGTCAGGAGCCCCGCCCCCCTCACCCCACGCAGCTGACTGCTTCACAGGAAGATAAAAAAGCCAGCATTACTCCCACAGTCCCAGTCTGCAACAGAGGAGAAACACGCGATGTGCTCTGTCCCCTGCTCTCTCTCAGGGCAGCAGCAGGACCAGGGTTTGCTGCGCAACTGACATAGTGCACTAACCACGCCAAGCACAGAAATATGACGCACGCGCGCACACACACACACACACACACACACACACACACACACACACACACACACACACACACACACACACACACACACACACACACACAGAGGGATGGTTCTCTATCATGGAAGCCACTTCTCAGGTTCAGGGAACTCAGTGTTCGACAGCTGACAGCTGCAGTCTCTGGGAGTGGGTCAGTGTTTGTGGACAGATGTCAGTCAGTCTGCGCAGCCCCTCCCCTCCCTGAGCCTCCAGCAGCAGGCACATTCAACCAGACTGACCCAGGATGCCAGCTCAACTCCAGCGCTGTGCCACGCTAACGCCACGCATGTGCTGAGCCTATCACAGCCATTTGCTTTTACACTGCATTACAATGAATGCGTCTCCTGTTTGGAGAGAAACTCCTTCCGATCTCAAATATTAAACAATGAGATCTGCCTTCAAGGCAGTCTTCAACTTAGGAGGAAAAAGCACACTCTTCCCCCGTGTCTATGAACCCATTCTCTACAAAATGTTTAGCTGCTGTCACCGCACAAACACGCGCGGACAGCGGTCTGACTGTCCTGCCTCTGGCACTATGTCCACATATCTGCCCCAAATCAGGCAGCACCGACAGCTAAGCAAACGTTCTCCACGCCCACTTTAAAAATATGGCTTAGTTTCGGACGAATTCAAATGAAACCAGCTCTACCACCAAATGAGGCTCAATGGAGCCAGCTGACGCACTGTACAGAGTGTGGTCTTAGCCAACACACTGACACACTGCTCAGAGTGCACAACGGGGGGAAGGGGTGTTGGACTGAGGAGCTCCAACCACTGTGGACCTGTAACAAATATAACGGGTCTTACACCTGCATTACCCTTCAGTAGTAGACTACTGTATCTAAAGGTATAACATAAAAATGCCCACATACTTGGTTGTGAGAAGTCCTATCCATACCACACATAATCACATCAAGGAAACTGCAATGGCTTCAACCATTTACCAGACAGGTATCTATATGCCCATGTATTAAGACAAGCAAACACACAAACCTGAATTTGATCAGTTTTGTATTTTTGAGCAATAGGAATACGTGTGTAACAGATTATCATTCAAGAATTTTATTTGGGCTGTGCAAAGCAACAGTTTCACATACAGTATTTTCTCATTCTTTAGAATGAAACAGAACTGTATTTTAAGAAAAACAATATATACAAAAACTACATTTGATGGACTTTGATAAGCTTCTTGAATCCCTCATTTTCAACAGTGCTAACGGGAAGCATGTCTTTTGCAATGCGATATGCAGTTACATTTGTGATGTCTTCGTCTCTTTGCTTTTTTTTTCTCCTAAGGCACGGTGCTGGAAAATGCTGATAGGATTGTTTGCTGCTGGGTAGTCGCACTGGGTACTGGGCTGGTGCTTGTGGAGGGTCCACTAACAACACTCGTTCGGTACTGTAATTTCTTACTTTCTGCGTGTTCTAACGGGTGATATTGTTTCAAATGATGAACCAGGTGTGTGGTGTTGCCTGTCGTTGATGCCATGTGTCTTCGGCACAGTTTGCAGTGCACGCTGCTCTGTTTTTGTCGGATTGTAAATAGCCAAAATATCTCCAAACTACTGAAGTTGAGTGACCTTTCTTGTCGGCGATGTCTTCATCCTTCAAGCTGGTCATGGGCACTGCTTTTTTTTCGGTGTCGCTCATTTTGCTTATTTTGCTTATTCCGCTCCAACTACAAACCTGTCAGCCACTGTGTCTGTAAACAATACCACGTGCTGGCCTGAATTTATACCTCTCACCGTGCAACCTAACTTGCGCAATGCATAACTCTATTCCTGCAACATGATTGGCAGTTTGTGAATCATTTCTGTGCATGCTGTCTAAGTATGGAAAATAATTCTATCAAACATTTATCGCACATTTGTTATATTTCTATTCATGAAAATTATATCGCGATGATTATTATTTTATTGCCCAGCCCTACTTTTGAATAAAGCAGACCTGGTTTATGAATGAACTTCAATCTTTAGCGCTGTCAGGCGTATCGTAGCAATGCTGACAGCGCTTCTCATTGGTTGCGACTCACGACCAATGAGAAGCGCATTCTCTGTTTGGGTAGTGGACAGACTGGCTGAGGGAGAGCAGCAGGGTTTCCTTCTATCTCATACAAATCACCCTGTTTTAATAGTCTAACCTGTAATATTTCCTCTCCTTTAGATTTGCACTGAATTGATTCTCAAAAATACGGAACAAAGTGCGTCCCGTATCAGTTCAATACGGAACACATCTTTTAGTTTCCAATTATGGGATGATTCCGTATTTTACAGGACGGAGGGCAACCCAAGCCTTAGCCAACACACTGAGCAGAGTGCGGTATTAGCAGCATGCTCAGTGATATGCAGTAACAGTTGTTTTCTGAGGGGTGCATCAAGAGAGGCCTCACTCAAGCAACATTCCGTAACCCCCTGACCTCCAGCAGCTCCTGCCTGTGGCCCCAGTTACACACAGGCCCCCACCACACTCTCACAAAGACTCTTTGTGAACCAGCGATGCGCCCTCTCTCCTCCCCACCTCTCTCCCTGCCCCTCTCCCCCCATCTCTCTGAGTTCTGAATGCAGCTGGAAGTTCCAGCTGCTGAGACCCCCGGCTCAGAACCCCCCCATGACACAGAAACACCAGAGGACTAGCCTATCGATGGAGCATCATTACCATAATCACCATGGTATCTTGTTTCTGGATGCTGTATAGCCAAATGCTTCCACAACAGTACACAGGACACCACACTGACTCAGTACCATAAATATACTACACACTGCATCAACACACTACCATAAACACACCACATACCGCAAATATACTACACACTGCACCTACACAATACCATAAACAAAACACATACCGCACTGACACAGTACCACAAATATACTACACACTGCATCCACACGGTACCATAAACACACCACATACCGCACTGACACAGTACCACAAATATACTACACACTGCATCCACACGGTACCATAAACACACCACATACCGCACTGACACAGTACCACAAATATACTACACACTGCATCCACACGGTACCATAAACACACCACATACCGCACTGACACAGTACCACAAATATACTACACACTGCACCGACACAGTACCATAAACACACCACATACCGCACTGACACAGTACCATAAATATACTACACACTGCACCGACACAGTACCATAAACACACCACATACCGCACTGACACAGTACCACAAATATACTACACACTGCACCGACACAGTACCATAAACATACTACACACCACACAGACCATAAATACACTATAGCTATACTACTGCTAGACTTCAATGCATGAGCACTTGTGAGCACTGCTGACACAGACACAGAGGTGGTGAAAGAACTAAAATTCATCGCATCCAGCTAGAGACCGGCTGTAATTTAACAATGTTTAATTGCTGCAGGGGGAGCAGGTTTAACAGACACACTGGAAAATGGGAATTTGAGAAGATCTGTTCTGATCTGTGCCGCAGGGGGAGCAAGTTTAGCAGATGGTGAATGGGGATCTGTTTCAGGGGGAGCAGGTTTAGTAGACACACTGGTGAATGGAGATCTGTTGCAGGGGGAGCAGGTTTAGCAGACAGTCTGACGCACATGAGAACAGATAAGGGGTCTTCAGAGGACACCACACTGCCACCTCAGTGATGCAGGGAATTAAAAGTGCACCCAAAGGGATTGCACAACCTTTCCAAACACGCCAAATTATTGCAGTAAAACTAAATGGTTTCCCTTTCTCCCATAGTTAAGGCATGTCAGTAAGCCATAAAGTTCTCTTTAATCACATTCATTAAGAGACCCATCCTCACACACACACACACACAGAATCCCAATTCCTTCCTACAATCACACCGGTCAGTCCTGACAGTTCACAAGCCCATGTTACAGTGGATGCTGTGTGCTGCCCCTGTCAGCCTCTGGGGGACACAGAGAGAATGGCATGTTCTACAGAGGGAGGGCCAAAGCAGCCAGCACACTGTGTGTGTGTGTGTGTGTGTGTGTGTGTGTGTGTGTGTGTGTGTGTGTGTGTGTGTGTGTGTGTGCGTGTGCGCATAAGAGTGTCAGAAACAGGTCAGACATGTACCCATTCCCACTAAAAACAAATACACTAAAATGCAAGATGTAAAATCTCTGGGTCTCTACGACAGTGCTAACGCTTTACATGGTAGCCTAAGAACTGAACTCTAAAAAGAACCCCTTGAGTTAACTAGCTCTGAAACCCACAAATCCAATTACGAACACTAAGTGTTTCTGCGCTCAGACCTGTTCTCTGCCGATAACCCCAATTTAGAAAACTAGGCCTAAACGCAGAGAAGCTGCGACGGCCATCAGGCCCTCAAATGCGGGCAGATGAGCCGATTATCTCCTCAGTGCCAGAATATGGCCGCTCAGATTGGCCCAGGTGAGAGGCGAAGGCTGCGGGAGGAGAGGTGCTCTGGTCACCCAGACACCCAGAGATAGGCGAGGGCTGAAAACACACCTTTGTCCTGCACTGTGGAAAAAAAAGTGCAGATGAACATCAATGTGCCATTTTGTACAATCATTTTGTTTTAATGACTTAGGCCTATTTGCATTGGCAATGTTGTAGAACACAGTCATGTGTTGACAGTCATGTCAACAGAGCTGATTTCAACCTGAGCGTACAGGACTTGAGTGAGGGTGCGTTGGGCGTGACACACTGTACCCCGCATCTCTGCTGCTCAACGGAGACCTGCCTGCTGTCTCGGCTGAGGGTATGACAGTCAGCGCACCGGAGACAGGGAGTGAGGGAGTTACTGAGTGAGAGAGTGAGTGAAACTACGAGAGTAACAGTGACCGAGAGAGAGAGAGAGAGACAGAGTGAGTGAGCGAATAAGTTACTGAGGGTGAGAGAGAGCCAGTTACTGAGAGAGAGAGAGCACAACTGAACGTGACTGCAGGGGAAGGTGCTCCACTGTTTCAGTCTCACAGATGTGAGCTGCGTGTGGAATCCGGACGAAACGCAAAGGAAGCGCTCACTTCCAGAACGTTATACACCTCACTGTTCCACCTGTAATGTGACCATTCAACATCCTTACTGAGGATGTTAACTGTAAACTCAGTTGTTCACAATTCCTGACATTTAATCCTAGTAAACATTCCCTGTCTTAGGTCAGTTAGGATCGCTACTTTATTTTAAGAATGTGAAATGTCAGAATAATTGTAGAGAGCAGAATTGTAATGATTTATTTCAGCTTTTATTTCTTTCATCACATTCCCAGTGGGTCGGAAGTAGCATTGGTAGCGCTGCCTTTAAATTGTTTAACTTGGGTCAAATGTTTCAGGTAGCCTTCCACAAGCTTCTCACAACAAGTTGCTGGAACTTTGGCCCATTCCTCCTGACAGAACTGGTGTAACCGAGTCAGGTTTGTATGCCTCCTTGCTCGCACACGCTTCTTCAGTTCTGCCCACAAATTTTCTATGGGATTGAGGTCAGGGCTTTGTGATGGCCACTCCAATACCTTGACTTTGCTGTCCTTAAGCCATTTTGCCACAACTTTGGAAGTATGCTTGGGGGTCATTATCCATTTGGAAGACCCATTTACGACCAAGCTTCAACTTCCTGGCTGATGTCTTGAGATGTTGCTTCAATATATCCACATAATTTTCCTTCCTCATGATGCCATCTATTTCGTGAAGTGCACCAGTCCCTCCTGCAGGAAAGCACCCCCACAACACGATGCTGCCACCCCCGTGCTTCACGGTTGGGATGGTGTTCTTCAGCTTGCAAGCCTCCCCCTTTTTCCTCCAAACATAACAATGGTCATTATAGCCCAACAGTTCAATTTTTGTTTCACCAGACCAGAGGACATTTCTACAAAAGTAAGATCTTTGTCTCCATGTGCAGTTGCAAACCATAGTCTGGCTTTTTTTATGGCGGTTCTGGAGCAGTGGCTTCTTCCTTGCTGAGCGGCCTTTGAGGTTATGTCGATATAGGACTCGTTTTACTGTGGATATAGATACTTTTGTACCGGTTTCCTCCAGCATCTTCACATGGTCCTTTGCTGTTGTTCTGGGATTCATTTGCACTTTTCACGCCAAAGTAGCTTCCTGAGCGGTATGGCGGCTGCGTGGTCCCATGGTGTTTATACTTGCGTACTATTGCTTGTACAGATGAACATGGTACCTTCAGGCGTTTGGAAATTGCTCCCAAGGATGAACCAGACTTGTGGAGGCCCACAATTTTTTTTCGGAGATCTCGGCTGATTTCTTTTGATTTTCCCATGTCAAGCAAAGAGGCACTGAGTTTGAAGGTAGGCCTTAAAATACATCCACCTCCAATTGACTCAAATGATGTCAATTAGCCTATCAGAAGCTTCTAAAGCCATGACATCATTTTCTGGAATTTTCCAAGCTGTTTAAAGGCACAGTCAACTTATAGTATATGTAAACAACTGACCCACTGGAATTGTGATATCGTGAATTATAAGTGAAATAATGTGTCTGTAAGAAGTTGTTGGAAAAATTACTTGTGTCATGCACAAAGTAGACGTCCTAACTGACTTGCCAAAACTATAGTTTGTTAACATCTGTGGAGTGGTTAAAAATGAGTTTTAATGACTTCAGCCTAACTGTATGTAAACTTCCGACTTCAACTGTGCAGGAGAGGGCCCAATGCACTATCTGCGCATGCCTGCGCACACACACACGCGCGCATGCCCACACACACATACACACACAGACGCAGCCCGCAGAGGAGGCGAGGCTTACTTTAACGTTTATGAGGACACACAAACAGGAAAGAGGCCTCCTGCAGACAGCAGCTGCTCAGGAATCATTCTCAGAGGGTAACCTTGCTGACTGGACATCTGCTTTTGCTGGAAGGAAATTCCAGGTATAGATTTAGCCCCACAAGAATGCTTTTATCTGCTGTCCCAAGGTCCAGAGGTCACGTACAGCGGCTCCCAGAACCCTGGCTAATGAGCCAGGTCCTTAACTGCACCTCCACTGCTCCCTGACACCGTCAGATCCACTTTGCCTTCAGTCCCCCAAGCAGGCCAACAGCATGCGTTTAACACCACCGAGCCCCGGGGGGCGCTGTTGTGCTGGCTGCTGCCAGTGGAAGACATTATCAAAACAGAGCAAAACAATCCCCACTGCAGTAAGAGGCTGTTGACAGCCAAACGGCTTTGCTGTACGCGTAACCTGAAAACTGAGCCTGTGATTGTTTAGACAGGAAGGGCTCCCCTGCTGATGGCAGGTTCAGAGCCACAGCAGCTCTGGCTGGAAAAGGCTCTGGAGCTTTTTCGCTCCATTGTCTGCAGGAATCCGCAGCAGATGTGCGAGCTCGGGCTGGGAGGGGGCAGCAGGATGGCTGCACGGGGCTCAATATTCTAGAAGGCTGGCAGAGAGAGGGCAGAGCTGGCACCGGGCCGTGGGGGGCGGAGGGCAGCTGAATCTAGGCCGCTATGATGTCTACCTCATTGTCGGAGCTGAAAGGCGCAACCGAAACACGCCAGCGGCCGGAATCTGGCGAGCGGCGGCTGCCTAACTGCTGCCAGAGTGCATGGTCTGACTGCACGGCCCCGTAACGGCGTGACCGTAACTCCATACTGACTGCACGGTCCTGTAACGGTGCGACCGTAACTCCACACCGACAGCACGGTCCTGTAACGGTACGACCGCAGCCAGAGCACACTGACCACCTGTAACAATATGACCAAATCCCCACACTGGCCCTGCGGTCCTGTCAAGGACAAAGTGTATGCGGATTATTGTCATCTTCAGCTAACTTACTGCACTGAATGACACTGCAAAACTCAAATGGGCTGCACCACACTACACACTTCACCATAACAGCTGAGTAATTGATAAAAAGTCACCAAGGAGCTGCAGCTTAGGGCTGGAAACACATTTCACTCAGATTTAGCACAGACCTAACCCACAGTGACTTATCAAGCAATAGCAGAAGATGCCTTTCGGTGCAGCTCACCTGACCGGTGCTTCTGCATCTCACCACATTGTACAGCTAATAATGCTGATCAGTGGCTGGCCATCATCCATCTGATTTAAACCTGGCTCAGCAGATATTCGCTAGCTATCTGCTAAATCCAATACACATCAGAAATGAATATTTAACTACAAAAGTAGCATGCTAACTGGCTACATCCACACATCTGTGTCCTACATTTTACTGTAGCTGCAGTTTCACTGAGAAAAGCCACTGATGAGAATCTGTCACGGTGAGACAGCATCCTACATGACGATTTCCTGAACCAGAACCAGAAGACTCTCCTTACATTAGACCACCAGCAGTTGTGGTGCAACCACATTTGTGTAATCAAACTCCTACTGTTTTATGTGTGAACTTAGGAATGAACTCGTGTGAAGCTGACGCAACCCTCTTGTGGGCTGAACAGTCTCGTTACGGTTCTGTGCTGCAAACAGGTACTCCCATTCTGGCTCCACGTGGTGTAGTGACCGCCAGTGAGCCTCTCCGGTACTGCAATACGAGGAAACTGCTCCTGGAGCTCAAACAGCCCTTGTACTGTGTATGTGATGTATGCACATTCGTGCATGTTCATTCATACAAGTACATTAATGCACACACACAAACACACACACACAACAGTGTTACAGAGGGTCTGCTGGGAGATGATGCCCAAGGTCAGAGGTCATGAGGGGACATGGAAATGAGTCCCTTGACGCTGCAGCGTCTCGCAGACACAGGACGCTGTGGGGTATACATTTCAGAGTTGGCTCAATGCCTGAGCACAAACCACGCCCTTTCTAATGGAGTATGTTCAATAGAGGCCGGATCGATGGGAGGAAGTACAGCCATCCCAGAGGAAAGAGAGAGAGAGTGAGATAGAGGATGAGGCATGGTTAGCTGAGAGTTCCAGGGGCCTCATCATCACTACTGCTCTCAAGTTACAGGTACGTGCTGTTCTCACTGTCTGCCTCTCTCTCCCTCTCTCTGCAGTATCCAGGTCCACAGCAGCGTGGAGGTCCCAGTGTCAGAGGCCTACTGGCGCTGTGTCTCAGGGTAAAAAGCACGTTCCTGCGGCCAGTGGCTCGGAGCAGCCTATGGCGGTGCGTGAGGATGCCAGGAGCGATGATCGCACTGCTGCTGCACCTCCTGCGAGATCCAACCACCTGGCCGTACAGGCAACCTGCAGCACGGAGACGCCACAGCACGGAGACACTACAGCACATGCTACAGATACTACTGCAGATACTAGAGAACAGAGACACAGTAGATAACTACAGTACTGAGGGAAAAAAAAACATGGCTCCACCACAGCGCAGAGAGGAGCACACAAACACTACAAGGGCTGAGCCAGACCCTGCTCTCCCGATCGCGACCTGCACAGCCCTACTCTCCCCTCCTGCTGACCTTTCACCCCCCGCCAGCACCCCCATTTCAGGCGAGATACTCACAGGCCCCGCTCCAGGACTTGAGCAGGGATTTAATGCTAATCTCGAAGAACACAGAATCCTGGAGGCTCAGCATGATGGTGCAGGGTACTGGGGGAAGGCAAAGGCACTGGAGTCACAGAGCAGTCCTGCAGCGTCTCTCCTTCACGTGCACTGACAAGGCACAACCCCCCCTCCTCTCCCCCTCACTCTGAGGAAACCGGCCTCCACGGATGCTGGCTGGCCCTCAGCGTGGAGAGGCGCATGCTGGAGACCACACACACTCTCTCTCTCTCTCTCTCTCAGGCAGCTGAATGCAGATGAATCGTGGCTCTGAAGGACTCCTGAGCCGTAGTGGAGGCCTTTAGCGGCGAGAGCGCCCCGCCAGCAGCTCCGTTAGGGGGTCCGTGTGTTCCTGCATTCTCGCCTTGGGGGGGGGGGAGAGGGCTACGCTGGCAAACGCAGGGGAAAAGTTTGCTCCGCAAGCTTGTGTTTGCAGTCCTGACACAGCGCGGATTCCTCCTCCTAGTGCAGTGTCCCCGCGCCTACTTCTCTGGCTCAGCTATTCTGCCGCTCCCTCCCTCCCACACACACACACACACGCACGCACACACACCCCTCCCCACTGAATCACTCTCTTGCTCTCTTGTTGGCTTGCTCGCTCCTGATGACTGTTGACCTCCCTCCCTCTCTCTCTCTCTCTCTCTCCCTCTCTCTCTCTCCCTCTCTCTCTCTCCCTCTCCCTCTCCCTCTCCCTCTCTCTCTCTCCCTCTCTCTCTCCCTCTCTCTCCCTCTCTCCCTCTCTCCCTCTCTCTCTCCCTCTCTCTCTCCCTCTCCCCCTCTCTCTCTCCCTCTCTCTCCCTCTCTCCCTCTCTCTCTCCCTCTCCCTCTCCCCCTCTCTCTCTCTCTCTCTCTCTGATGTGAAAGTGTCGGAACAAGCTCTCGTGCAAGCAAACACACACGCACACAGAGCAGACCGGTGCAGCACATCATCCCGGTTACACCTGAGAGGGGAGGCCCTGGGGGGAGCTGATGTCATCAACACGCGGCGAAACAAGCCGGCCCACTGCATCACACTGCAAACACACAAACCTGCCGGATTATCAGACTATCAGAGCACCTCCTTTGCTCTGCCACAAGAGCTCTGCTCCTCGACCAACACGCACACCAGAGAGAGGGAAAGGGGGGGAGAAGAGGGAAGAGAGGAAGACGGAGAGGAAGAAGGAGCGAGAGGGAGAGAATGTCATGCAGTATGAGGTGGCTAAGATCAGTGAGCAGTTGGTTGAGGGTGAACTTTTAAAAACGCTGGGCTCTGAACAGAAGGCCATTTGAGCTGATTAAACAAACTGCCCAAAAGAACATTCCCTGGATGCTTTTCAGCTCTCATCTTTTTTTTTTTTTTTTTTTAACCTGACGTTTTGCATTTTTCAAACCGGGCTGTTTTTCCCTGGCAAAGGGAAAGAGCAGCTGGCACAGAGAGCTTCCCCAGGTCAGCAGAGGACGCCCTGCGCTGCCGTTCAGACCAGCCCATTCGATCAATGCAAACTGCGGCTACACCAGCACGCAGCAGCCTGCGTCCTGTGCCGAGACCCGTGTCCTGCCTGTCCCAGGAGCACGGGGGTATGAAGACGTTGCTCACGGTGTTGAGTGACCCGCAGCTCAGAGCTCCCCCACAGAGGTGACAGAGCCGCAGAAGCACCGGCTCCTCCCTCCCTCCCTCCCTACCGCCCCATCCCACCAGCACTGAGGGAAGCAGGGGGGTGAAACACTCCACTCTGCGCCTCTTCACACAGATCTGTGCACTGCACATACTGCGTACATTTGGGCAGGGTTTTTTGGCCATTCCTTTAAACGCTGGTCACATGACCACCAGATGTTCCTTTTAAACGCTGGTCACATGACCACCAGATGTTCCTTTTAAACGCTGGTCACATGACCACCAGCTGTTCCTTTAAACGCTGGTCACATGACCACCAGCTGTTCCTTTAAACGCTGGTCACATGACCACCAGCTGTGCCTTTCAGAGCTGGTCACATGACCACCAGCTGTTTCTTTAAAAGCTGGTCACATGACCACCAGCTGTTTCTTTAAAAGCTGGTCACATGACCACCAGATGTTCCTTTCAGAGCTGGTCACATGACCAACAGCTGTTCCTTTCAGAGCTGGTCACATGACCATCAGCTGCTCCTTTCAGAGCTGGTCACATGATCATCAGCTGCTCCTTTCAGAGCTGGTCACATGACCATCAGCTGCTCCTTTCAGAGCTGGTCACATGAGCATCAGCTGTTCCTTTCAGAGCTGGTCACATGACCATCAGCTGCTCCTTTCAGAGCTGGTCACATGAGCATCAGCTGTTCCTTTCAGAGCTGGTCACATGACCACCAGCTGTTTCTTTAAAAGCTGGTCACATGACCATCAGCTGTTCCTTTCAGAGCTGGTCACATGACCGCCAGCTGTTCCTTTCAGAGCTGGTCACATGACCATCAGCTGCTCCTTTCAGAGCGGGTCACATGACCATCAGCTGTTCCTTTCAGAGCTGGTCACATGACCATCAGCTGCTCCTTTCAGAGCTGGTCACATGAGCATCAGCTGTTTCTTTAAAAGCTGGTCACATGACCATCAGCTGTTCCTTTCAGAGCTGGTCACATGACCACCAGATGTTCCTTTCAGAGCTGGTCACATGACCATCAGCTGTTCCTTTCAGAGCTGGCCACATGACCATCAGCTGTTCCTTTCAGAGCTGGCCACATGACCATCAGCTGTTCCTTTCAGAGCTGGTCACATGAGCACCAGCTGTTCCTTTTAAACGCTGGTCACTTGACCACCAGCTGTTTCTTTCAGAGCTGGTCACATGACCACCAGATGTTCCTTTCAGAGCTGGTCACATGACCACCAGATGTTCCTTTCAGAGCTGGTCACATGACCATCAGCTGTTCCTTTCAGAGCTGGTCACATGACCATCAGCTGTTCCTTTCAGAGCTGGTCACATGAGCACCAGCTGTTCCTTTTAAACGCTGGTCACTTGACCATCAGCTGTTCCTTTTAAACGCTGGTCACATGAGCACCAGCTGTTCCTTTTAAACGCTGGTCACTTGACCATCAGCTGTTCCTTTTAAACGCTGGTCACATGAGCACCAGCTGTTCCTTTTAAACGCTGGTCACTTGACCATCAGCTGTTCCTTTTAAACGCTGGTCACATGAGCACCAGCTGTTCCTTTTAAACGCTGGTCACATGAGCACCAGCTGTTCCTTTTAAACGCTGGTCACATGACCATCAGCTGTTCCTTTTAAACGCTGGTCACATGAGCACCAGCTGTTCCTTTTAAACGCTGGTCACTTGACCATCAGCTGTTCCTTTCAGAGCTGGTCACATGAGCACCAGCTGTTTCTTTCAGAGCTGGTCACATGACCACCAGCTGTTTCTTTCAGAGCTGGTCACGTGACCCTCAAAGGGCCAGCAAACAGGATGGTGCAAGAGAAAAGCTGCTTGGTTCTTCTTCACTCTTTTTTTCACAAGCAGGAAATGATTTCCTAAAAATACACATGGCAGCTAATACACTCTTTCTCCCGCCCCCCTACTACTCTCCCTCACTCTCACACGACCACAGACTTCACACGTGCACAAACACCCATCGACTTCGACCCCACAAAGGAGGAACCACTCAGCAGCTGCTGCAGAACACAGCCTGACACCTGGTGCCTGTGGGACGGAGTGGGCGGGGCTCTGTCGCTGGCACCAGACCCATTATTACTGCACACACCCTTCGCCCAGAGGTGTCTTCCTCTCTTCAGCAGGGCACATACTGAGTGCACTCGTGGGGTGAGGTCATGTGCAACACACACTCGCCTTAGTGAGTCTTAATTTCTGCTTGCTTAACTCGTACAACAGGAATCGCACTGCGAGTCACCGCTACCGCTACTTCTGCAGGTCTTCTGAGACCCTGTTCAGGGTCCTGCGTTACCCAGCTGTGTGCTCAGTGAATGGAGCCCGTTAAACTACGCGGCAACTCATCACGACAGGAAAAGAGTGACCCGCCCTACCAACACCATGACACCATGCAGTGTGGAGAATACGCCCGCTTTCAAATGCAGACGGGATTTTGCTAGCCCAGCAGGGGGCGATGTCTGGTACGCTACCAGCACTCATAATTCTGAGTGATCAGTGACTCCCCGTAAGCAGACCTGGATTCACCAACATGCTGAGGCAGAAAGAGTAACAGGATCCATGATCCGGTCCTTACTTTACGCACTCTTAGGCTGAGGCATAATATCTATGGCCCTTCAGCACAGACCAGAGGGAGTAAAGCTTTTCCTTGTTAAGCATCTGAGCACCGAAGCAAGCAGTCAGCGATCTCATGGTGCAATGCTGGGATTATTCAGTATGTGCTCTGTACCCTAAATAATACAGCATTCTAGGAACTGCATTATTCTGGCTTTTCCAATCAAGGATGTCCGATTGTAACTCGTGTATGCTGCAGTACAGGACGAGGTCACAGTTTGGTTAGGAAACTGAACACAGGAGGGACAGCACCAGTCTTACGGCTCTACACTGTACACAGTAGTTCTGCTTTGTGCTGCTAACCCCTACACCAAAGCACACCACACACTGACTAACTCAGCACACTCCCTGAATTTCCATTACAGGGGCTCCGGTCCACCCTGGAAAAAGAGAGCGCCAGAACTCTCCTGGCACGGGGGGGGGGAAAGCTGGATTCTTCTGGCAGAGAGAGGTACATACAGTTGTACATACACTATATGGCCAAAAGTATGTGGACACCCCTCCTAATCAGAGTGTTTCAGCCACACCAATTGTTAACAGGTGCATAAAATCAAGCCCATTGCCATGCAGTCTCAAACTGGAAGTAGAATGGGTCGTACTGGGGAGCTCAGTGACTTTAAACACGGCACTGTCATAGAATGCCATCTTTGCCACAAGTCAGTTCGCAAAATTTCTGCCCTGCTAGATCTGCCCCGGTCAACTGTAAGTGCTATTGTTGTCAAGTGGAAGAGTTCCAAACTGTCTCTGGCTGTAACATCAGCACAAGAGCGCTATGGCCCAGGTTTGAACCCGGCTGTGTCACTAGCCGACAGTAACCAGGAGCTCACAGGTGGAACATGTTGGCTTCGTTCCGCCGGGGATAGGGGTGGGTACGTCGGCAGGGGCTTCGGTCCCATTAGCAACAGCAACCCCTGCTGGTCGATCGGGCGCCTGTGGTCCATGTGCCAAAGCTGTATATGAAATGTCTTCCTCCGACTCATCTCTGTCCTAGCTTAGCTTGTGGACCACAGTGCGAAAAGAAGCAGCGGCTGACATCACGTGTCTCGGAGGAGGGCACGTGCTTGTCCACAGTCTCCCGGATTGACAGTGGGGGTTGTGCAATGGGACCGATGATGACAAATTGGACATTCCACATTTCAGGGAATTGGCCATTCCAAATTGGGGAGAAAATGAGGGAAAAAAAAAATCAGCACAAGAACTGTATGTCAGGAGCTTCATGAAATGGGTTTCCATGGCCGAGCAGCTGTACACAAGCCCAACATCACTATGCGCAATCCCAAGCGACGGCTGGAGTGGTGCAAAGCACACTGCCACTGGACTCTGAAGCAGTGGAAACGCGTTCTCTGGAGTGATGAATCACACGAATCTGGGTTTGGCAGGGCCAGGAGAGCGCTATCTACCAGAATGCACAGTGCCTACTAGGGCTGGGTGCTATATCGACTTTTTAATCAGTCTGTTATTGTTGTTGAAATCAACTGAAGGAGCATTCTCAGAGATAGGCCTGTTTTTATTTAATATAGGCTATTTATTTTGTATAATTTTTCATTTACATGTTTTGCAGCTGTATATTTTCAAACAGGGAAGGAAACCCTGTCTTTGCATTTTATTTTGATCACAGTCTGTTTTAATAAACATGCTTGTGACATCTCACATGTGGCTTTGACTTACAACTGAACATTTAACCCACTTTGTAGAAAACACTGCGATATATATCGTGTATCGCCATTCAGCCTAAAAATACCGAGATATGATTTTTGTTCCATATCGCCCAGCTCTAGTGCCTACTGTAAAGTCTGGTGGAGGAGGGATAATGGTCTGGGGCTGTTTTTCAGGGTTTGTGCTAGATCCCTTAGTTTCAGTGAAGCATAACATTAATGCCACAACATACAGACATTTTTGACATTTTTTTGCTCCCAACGTTGTGGCAACAGTTTAGGGAAGGCCCTTTCCTCTTCCAGCTTGACTGTGCCCCTGTGCACAAAGCAACGTCCATAAATGGTTTGATGAGTTTGGTGTGAAGGAACTCCAGTGGCCCGCACAGAGCCCTGACCTCAACCCCACCGAACACCTTTGGGATGAATCAGAATGCTGATTGTGCGCCAGGCCTTCTCATCCAACATCAGTGCCTGACCTCACAAATGGCTCTTTTGGCTGAATGGGCACAAATTCCCACAGACACACAAAATCTTGTGGAATGGCTTCCAAGAAGACTGAATACTTTTGAGTAAAGGCTAATATAGCTGCAAAGGTTGGGGGGGGGGGGGACAACTCCATATTCATGCCCGTGGTTTTGGAATGGGATGTCCAATGAGCTCATATAGGTATGATGGTCAGGTGTCCACATACTTTCAGCCATACAGTGTATGGGCGGCAGAGCCAAGCGCAGGACAATGGCTCCCAAACATCACAGGAAAACATTCGTTCTAGAGTGAGTTCACAGTCCAGCGAAGCACTGGGGATGGGGGTGGGGCTGGGGTGTTTGCGTGTGAGTGCGCTGCCTGTATCACGCTCTGCTCCACTCAGAAACCCAGGCAGCACAGACCCCGAGCCCCCCACCCCCCCACCGGCCCCCGCCCCGCGGTCACAAGGCTCTGCCTCACAACACAAGTTATGCAAAGCGGGAGCCCTCCTGCGCTGTCAACAACAGCAGCACAAAGACTGCCACTGTCCCCAGGCTGTGTAGCCAAGGCTCGTCACACGCTTGTGTCACCCTCGCCGCCGCAGTGACATCAGCCCCAGCAGCGGCACAAAAAGCCCCTTTTATTCACAACAAACAAGGAAAAAACATAGGAGAGCAGAAGCTGCCCCCGTGCAAACGCCTTCCTTTCACATGCACCCGCTATCTGCCCACAGGCCCCTCCCTCTGTTATTCAGATGACACCTCCCACCAACACCGCCCCTCCCTCTTTACCTTATACACCTTCTTCCTCTTTATCTGGACCCTCCCAGCTCAGCCCCTTCTTTACCTTATTTGGGTCCTCCCTCTAACTAAGCCAACCCCTTCCATGCCCCGTCGTCTGGTGCCTCCCCCTAAAGCAGACAGCCCCACCCCTTCCTCTCCTGTGGGCAGGTGCTGGAAATTTCAGTCAGCACTGTGATTGGCTCCTCAGCCCTCAGGAATGTACTCAGGACACACCTCATCGGCATACCAAACGCTGCACTCGGACGCACTGCACACTCCCATACGCTGCCCTCGGACACACCTCACACTTCCAAACGCCACGGTCACACAGACAGACACGTAACAGCAGGGTCCCAGGCAGACCCAAGGCTGCATCTCCCTCAGAGTTTTCTAGAGTGGGTCCGGGTTTCTGCAGAGACTCTTTATGGTGGTGTGGAGAACCCACAGATCTTCACAGTGACACTCTCACAGAGCATCATTACGCCCCGGCCTCTGAGCATCATGGGAGTGAAGGGGCATGGATGAGCACCACACACAGCACGAGGCTGGGACTGGCCTCTGCACTGCAGCCCGCAGAGTGTGAAGGATCTCCGCTCAGAACCCAGCCACAGTCTGCCTCCACCCTCTCTGTGGGCGGAGACACCACTGCGTCCGTAGGCCAATCCCAATGGACCACTGACAAAAATCCATTTCCTGTCAGAGTCCTGGGTGTACGGGACGACCCGCCAACAGCAATTGATTCTTGCAGTAATTATACCCCACCTCCGGATGCCAGTGACACGCTCAGCAGCCACTGTACAACATTTAGCAGCTAATGTGTACACCAAGGTGACTTACATTATTCATGACCATTAACAACCACAATATTCCCCAGGGACTACATTACCCATGAGCACCGGTACAGAACACAATCCATCACTCTTATTCAACCTGGGAAAGTGCTTTCATCATCCTGACACCACCTCCTGAATCTGCCCTTTGTCTACACTAGCACGCTCTGGGTGGATGGCGTCTGGGTTTTATGGTGGCGGAAAAGCTAGACACTACCCAGCCAGTGACTGACAAACACCCTACATCTCTCTGATATACCAGCAATCCTGCAGGTCCAGCTGGTTCCACTAGTTATTAAATTCATTTCAATAATATGGAAAATTAAAGTACGGGTTTCCCTCCCATTTCAAACACATTATTCTCTAGAGCTGCACTGGAACCCACTTCTCCATTGCAGCATTTGGTGTTACCAGGACGCCATTCTTACCAAGCATATGCACTGTCCATCAGCAAATACAACATCCATCAGCACTAATACACAAGAGGAACTGCAACACTCATTAGTACTAGGCCATAGGCATCAAAGCATGAGGTCACAGGTAGAAATCCCAGGTACATTTTATACTCATACTCGGTAGGGCTGTGCGATATGACCAAAATCTCATATCTCGATATAGATCATTTCATATCCTGATAACGATACATATCAGGATACAGCACATTTTCGGTAAATTCAATGAATAAATAGTTTATATAATATGACCACATGGAAAGGCCTATCTCTTGTTACATTTTGAATTATATACTCGACAAATAAAAGGAACTTACTCATATTTGATTATTTTTCTCCTTTTATTTAGAACCTTTGTGCAAATTTTCAATTTACGCCTCGTTTCCATATGGCTCTGTGTACGTATGCGAGTCAACCAGAAGTCCATTCACTCCTATGGGAACCTTTTTTAGGTCCAGAATTTGCCTTCGAGTGCATTTAAAAAATTGAACTTTTGCGGCGGATGTCAGAGAGACCGTATGCTCTGTGTGCCATGAAGTTAATAGCACTGGAAAAACGAATTAGCTAACGGGTTATTTACTTCAATTCAGTTGTTTGACCAGTGAGCAGAGTTCATTAAACATATTTTGAAGAAAGAAATCAGGCAACCTTTTGCATCGACATAAACACCGTGCTTTAACCAATAATCTTAAGAAATACAGATCACCTTTATCACTTTGATATGAAAACTTAATCTCCCTCCCATTCTACTGCTGTGATTTCCCTCCATTATACTGCCGCTCATTTGACATATAAATAGGGGATGCTTCACCACTGCATTCTGGTGTGATTAGCCGTTTCGCGCGTATGCTAAAACCGGTGCGAGTAAAACACTATATTGGAAAAATTCTAGCTAATTTTAGCTTTGAGGAAACAGCGATTTAACGTTAAAAATAGCAAATGCTAAATGAAAACTATGGAAAGCTTAATAACGCTAATGAAAACATAAACCATGTAATGTAACACGCACGCTACCACAGCATAAAAATAAGTTATGTGCGAAAGGGTTAAGCATGTAACAAAATATAAAATATTAATTATAAAATATTAAAAGGCAAATAGAAAACACTTTTCAACTATAGTTCTGTCATGTTCACTCTCCTCCACGTTCGTCGCTTTGGATAAAAGCGTCTGCTAAATAAATAAATACAAATGTAAATGTAAAGTTTGTTTGTGTTGCCTTCATGCAAATTTCCTGCCTGCATCCGTGCCGTGTGGAAGAACGCAAAGCGTCATCCAAATGACGAAAAATATTGCCGTAAAGTGTGTGATTTGCGACACAACGAAATAAACGATAGACGTTTTTCTATCGTCACACGATATATATCGTCATATTGCACAGCCCTAATACTAGGCACTATTTTTTCCCCTGTCCTAGAGTTATCAAGGCATGGATTAGCTTGCTATGATTTGTGGTGGAAGCAGAATTCCTCAGAGTAAGGAAGATCACTCTTGACACAAGTCCAAGGCTGCATCCGAATACTCAGTATGGACTAACATTGGTTAAGAACGTACTACCCGACCGTTACTGTAGTACGTACTATTGAGTATGCAAGCGAGTAGTAAGGACACAATTCGGACGTACTCCGCCATCTTACCTGTCCTCTGACCCGGATGTTTAAATGTTTACATGTTTTAAAAATCAGTCTGCTTTACTTAGCTGACTGTCAACCTGAGGTAAAACGAAAACCTAACGTTACATAACCAGTCAATTGATTTGTTAGCTTAACCAAGCTGTCTTCTTTCTCCTTTTCCCCGGGGAATTCCTCTTCTTCGGTTATTCAGGCTCCAGCTGACTTATGGGATAGCGTAGTGTAGTACGTTCGCATACTTCAGATGTAGTAGGTCATCCGGGTACCGTTCGACTACTATTAAATGCCTACTAGGTATTCGGACACCCTACGGATTGTGACGTACTGCTTTTTGCGTACTATATAGTATGGAAGTATGAGTATTCGGCTGCAGCCCTAGACTCACTCTGGGCTAGACAAAATGTTGAGCCAAGCTGGGATGAATGGCCTGCTTGTCAAATTTACTGTGTTGTCCTGTTCTTATATTACCACGGTCTGCCAACTCCACCAACTACCCATAAGGCACAGGGCTAACTTCAAGGTGCTACTCTTAGCCTGAAGGACTACAAACACCACCAGCAGCAGGGGGCTGAATGAGTCAGTCACTCGTGCTGCTGACGGTGTGGGCACACACACGCACGCACACACAAGTTCGCAGGCACACAGAGGCAGGCTGGTGTGTCTACACAGTTTATCTGCAAAGCTTTCAGGTTGTCAATCACTGTTCCCAGCCATCACACAGCACATGAATGTCCCCCCAGGGACAGGCTCTCCAAGGTACAGTACAGTACAGTACAGTACTCCAAAAAGGCGGGTTACCTCCCAGCAGCTGTGCTCCACATCTGACGGACATATGCACAGTCAGAACAGGTGTGTGAGGTACACCGTGCACGCGTGCATGTGTGTTTAATGGCACATGTTTGGTGCAACCAAATTTAAATCACTCCAGCTGTGATCATAACTGTTTCAACACTACCTGTGCTGTCTGCACCATTGAGCTCCTGTTGGGTACCCCTCTGTCAAAGCTGGAGGGAAGACTCACCGCATCTCAATCATTCCTCTACCATCAGTCTTCCTGAACTGTGTACTGTTGCTGTGGTGCCTGTGCATGTGGTGTGAACCTGCTGGCTCTGACAGGCTGCAGGCCATGTGCATAAGACCAATGAGCATCAGCCACAGGCCCACATCACCCCAGCTGCCACGCCCACCATCACCCTTGCCGATGCCACGCCCACCACAGCTGGAATCTGACTGCGACTGCTCGAGTTATTATCTGTGTGGCATGCTTTCACCAGCAGGGGGCTGCAAGGAGCCTCACATCTCCCAGTGCAATCCAAGAGAAACACAGCGCAGGCTGCCGGAGACTACAGAGTGCTGGGGTCTATTTGACTACCAAATACAGGGAGCCTAGTCATAGCAGCCTGGAGTGTTAAACTGCACTACAGAGGGGACTCTTCTGCCCTGTGCAAGCTAAGGGCCAGCACAGCACTGTAGTGTGTGTGTGTGTGTGTGTGTGTGTGTGTGTGTGTGTGTGTGTGAGTGTGTGCGAGTGTGAGGGAGAGAGTGAGTGAGTGTGTTTAAGAGGCCAGACAGACAGCATCTCCACCCCTTGAGTGAACTCCTCAGGCCTGCTGTTGCACCCCAATCGACCCCTCGCCTCCCCTGTCCTTTGCACCCAGCCATCTTCCAAGGGCTGCTGTTCTGTGCTGGTAGGCGATCTTCTTCTTCCTTTGGCATTTAACGGCAGACTAGAACACTCGTAGGCGCATATGCTGCCCCTGTCAGGTCCTGAAGAATTGCATCCCCGGTACAGTACTGTAGAAAAACGAGTACCGCTACGTTTTCAGATTTTTGGCACCAACTTGGTACCAAAGCATCGGTTCTCGTGACATCCCTAACTGTGACACAGGGCCTTCCACTCAGCCCCTTCACTGACTGTTCCCTGAGTGTGAGGAATCAGGGTTATTAAACGATGACTGAGGGCTCGTGTATTGACACGTTAGCAGAGTAACCGTAGACACCCTTTAAGCAAAGCTTGCTGGCTGGGAAGGGGAGGCCAGCACATGCCACTCCACAGTGACAGGCCTGTTTGCCTGAGTGACACACCAGCCAGCACCACCTGAAAAGCAAACGGCGGCAGCACCAGACCAACAGGCTCGGGCTGATGGGAATTATGGGGAAAAGGGCGTGTATGTGCTGGGGAGGAGTTTACAGAGCCAGTTACGTGATGTGATGTACGGCTGTGTGTGTGTGTGTGTGTGTGTGTGTGTGTGTGTGTGTGTGTGAGAGACAGAGACAGAGACAGAGACAGAGACAGAGAGAGAGAGAGAGAGAGAGAGAGAGAGAGAGAGAGAGAGTGTGTTAATTCTAGAGCCTGTTCACACGCTGTTCACATGCTTCCAGTAACAGCTGCTCTCATTTACCTGCCCATGAGTTCTGCCCATGAGTTTTGCCCACACTCACACACACTCATGTTATACAAGCACACTCACACAGACTACTACACACATTTGCATTAAATGCTTTGGCTTAAAGTTCACATGTAGATGTAAATAGAGCCCAGAATACAAGGAGTATCAAAGCACCCCACCTTACCATACACCATCATCATTGTAACACAGCACTCCACCTTACCATACAACAGGGGTCAGCAACCTTCTTGATATGAAGTACCAGTTTCAAATGTTCTTGTTAATTAGTGTGCCATTTCAACATTAAACATAACATTAGGCCTGCACGATGAGGAAAAATCTGCGATGTGCAATAACATTGTTCAATACTGCGATGACGGTATATTGAACAATATTGAACAAATATTGAAGTATGCATATTAGCTATACGTTTCCTATGTCTTTCTGCTTTAATAGGTACACTGCTAACACAGACCCTAAACATTGAATAGCTTATACCCACTGAATAAAGAAATGAAATAAATTATTTTGAACATGCTTTTATTGAACAAATTGCACATGAATGCCCAACCAATTAAACAGAACATTAAAACAACAAAATCCGCTAACCCGGGCTGCTAGGTTTGGCATATATATTTTGCCGAAGTGGTAGTGATTTCGCACTGACTTGTGTGACTGAAATAGCAATAGTTTGGTTTCCTTACTGAGATCGGGTCAAATTAAACAAAGTAAAACATGCATTTTAGCCATCAATTTCAACACTCGTTCCTGCGCAGAAATACCCACGGTTTGTTTCCACGGTTAGCAGTTTATTGTAAGTAAACACATGGCAGAGTGTTGTTTTAGTGCTTTTTCCACAGCGAAACTTGTTGGGAATCAGTTTTGAGAGCATGTAACAGGATTTCAGTTTTTTATGCGAGGCCACTTGAAATCAGACTGGCAACCCTGTCAAAAAGGCCGATTATCGCAGTTTATTGCAACGACACGCTTCTTTAGTGCATTTTATTTTCTATTCAACCAGCGCTCGCTACGCCCCTGCCCCTTTCCGCTCATTGGTGGAACGTCAGTTTTAAGGGGCGCGTCATCTTATCCGGAAGAACCTGGCGGCGGGAGCTAACTGAAGCTTAATAATGCTACTGAAAACCTAATGAAAACATGTAACATAACACGCGCGCTACATAACATAAAAATAAGTTACGTGCGAAACGGTTTAAAAAATTAATTAAAAATCTTCTCCCGCGCTTATTGCCAGTGTGCCAATGATTACGCTGCCTAAGGTTGCCGACCCCTGCCATACACCATCACTGTAACACAGCACTCTGCCTGGGAATACTCCATCATCACTGTAACACAGCACCCTGCCTGGCAATACTCCATCATCACTGTAACACAGCAGCCTGCCTGGCAATACTCCATCATCACTGTAACACAGCACCCTGCCTGGCAATACTCCATCATCACTGTAACACAGCAGCCTGCCTGGCAATACTCCATCATCACTGTAACACAGCAGCCTGCCTGGCAATACTCCATCATCACTGTAACACAGCACTCTGCCTGGGAATATACCATCACCACTGTAACACAGCAGCCTGCCTGGCAATACTCCATCATCACTGTAACACAGCACTCTGCCTGGCAATACTCCATCATCACTGTAACACAGCACCCTGCCTGGGAATATACCATCACCACTGTAACACAGCACCCTGCCTGGCAATACTCCATCACCACTGTAACACAGCACCCTGTCTGGCAATACTCCATCACCACTGTAACACAGCACCCTGCCTGGCAATACTCCATCACCACTGTAACACAGCACCCTGTCTGGCAATACTCCATCACCACTGTAACACAGCACCCTGCCTGGCAATACTCCATCACCACTGTAACACAGCACTCTGCCTGGGAATATACCATCACCACTGTAACACAGCACTCTGCCTGCGAATATACCATCACCACTGTAACACAGCAGCCTGCCTGGCAATACTCCATCATCACTGTAACACAGCACCCTGCCTGGCAATACTCCATCATCACTGTAACACAGCACTCTGCCTGGGAATATACCATCATCACTGTAACACAGCAGCCTGCCTGGCAATACTCCATCATCACTGTAACACAGCACCCTGCCTGGGAATATACCATAATCACTGTAACACAGCAGCCTGCCTGGCAATACTCCATCACCACTGTAACACAGCACTCTGCCTGGGAATATACCATCACCACTGTAACACAGCACCCTGTCTGGCAATACTCCATCACCACTGTAACACAGCACCCTGTCTGGCAATACTCCATCACCACTGTAACACAGCACTCTGCCTGGGAATATACCATCACCACTGTAACACAGCACCCTGCCTGGCAATACTCCATCACCACTGTAACACAGCACTCTGCCTGGGAATATACCATCATCACTGTAACACAGCACTCTGCCCTGATGTACACCATCATCAGCATTTGATCTCACTGCAGTCTGAATACTGTAGCAGCGATGACCTCAGTACTTTAATCTGAATCTCTTATCACTAAGTCTTTGCATCTGGGCATGCCTCTCCCTGTCAAAACCACACAGTCGAACTACTGATAAAAGGTGACAGGGCTTCTAACACAGGGATTCCCGTTCTTAAGAGACAGAGCCCAGCGCCAGACTGCCAGGGAAGAGCACGGAGCGGGACCAGGAGAGTTCAGCTGCCACATGTAGTGACAGCTCTCTGGGGTCAGGAGTCAGGAGTCAAACTGTCAGCTGTGGGCACTGTGCTGGGGTAGGGATGTACGCAGCCTGGACACAACCCCGTCAGTACGAGAAAGAGAAAGATTTCCCATTTACTGTTTCACTGTTTCAGTAAAAGAGTGCCAATAAAGCAGAGTTTGAATGCTGGATCTCGAGAGAGGGGCAGGGCGCTGTGCAGCTGCAATCCCTGCTTGTCCTGTCACAACCTGTCAGCTGCAGGTATTTCACTGCAGGCCAAGCACTGCGCGTCTCCAGTGCCCCACACACACACACACACACACACACACACACACACACACACACACACACACACACACACACACACACCAACAGCTGCTACAGTAACAGCACACTGCGCATCAGTCCACTCCTCAGTATAAATGCACTCCACAGTACAGACCTCTGCATTAACCCTGCATCAGCCCTCCACAGTCCAAATGTATGACCAGTGCTGCAGTTTGGGTGACTTTTGTTGTGAAAATGACCCTGGAGGTACAGCCAGCTCAGCACTCTGCACTGCAGCACAAAGCTGACACAGTCACCGCTCCATGCCAGCAGCAACCAGCAGGGACCTGCTGCACGCCGGCGGCGCGACCGCAAACGGGAAGCCGGCGGCGCGACCGCAAACGGGAAGCCGGCGGCGCGACCGCAAACGGGAAGCCGGCAGCGCGACCGCAAACGGGAAGCGAGCGGCACAACCGCAAACGGGAAGCGAGCGGCACAACCGCAAACGGGAAGCCGGCGGCGCGACCGCAAACGGGAAGCCGGCGGCGCGGCCGCAAACGGGAAGCGAGCGGCGACCGCAAACGGGAAGCGAGCGGCGCGGCCGCAAACGGGAAGCCGGCGGCGCGGCCGCAAACGGGAAGCCGGCGGCGCGGCCGCAAACGGGAAGAGAGCGGCGCGACCGCAAACGGGAAGAGAGCGGCGCGACCGCAAACGGGAAGCCGGCGGCGCGACCGCAAACGGGAAGCCGGCGGCGCGACCGCAAACGGGAAGCCGGCGGCGCGACCGCAAACGGGAAGCCGGCGGCGCGACCGCAAACGGGAAGCCGGCGGCGCGACCGCAAACGGGAAGCCGGCAGCGCGACCGCAAACGGGAAGCGAGCGGCACAACCGCAAACGGGAAGCGAGCGGCGACCGCAAACGGGAAGCGAGCGGCGCGGCCGCAAACGGGAAGCCGGCGGCGCGGCCGCAAACGGGAAGCCGGCGGCGCGGCCGCAAACGGGAAGCCGGCGGCGCGGCCGCAAACGGGAAGAGAGCGGCGCGACCGCAAACGGGAAGAGAGCGGCGCGACCGCAAACGGGAAGCCGGCGGCGCGACCGCAAACGGGAAGCCGGCGGCGCGACCGCAAACGGGAAGCCGGCGGCGCGACCGCAAACGGGAAGCGAGCGGCGCGACCGCAAACGGGAAGCGAGCGGCGCGACCGCAAACGGGAAGCCGGCGGCGTGAACACACTCAGGTTTTCAGCAGACTAGGTCACCTCTCTCTTCTTCACACAGCTCTCCACCAGAGCCCTCCTCAGGCACACCATCATCCCATAACACTGCACCCCTGCAGCCGTTTCAGCCAACAGCGTTTCGCCACCTGAAGCCCAGGCATCTCACCACAGTGCCCCCAGATCCAACCCTGATCTCAGCTGTGTTTCTGACCCCTCCAGCCGCTGTCTACAGTCATATTAACATCTGCCCACAGAACAGCCTGGAACACACACTAGCATGTACAGCAACTACGTACCAACGCAGGCATAGTAAGCAGAACTGACTTTAAAAATGCTGCTACTGACACACACACACATTACGTGCATTTGGCAGACACTCCTATCCAGGGTGACTTCCAGCACAACACAACAGGAAGTGTATCCATTCAAGTTCAATGAGCAACAGTGTCAGACCAGAGTAACAAAACTCTCAGACCAGCGAGTGTGAGCTTAACTTGTGGTAGTGCTTGAATGTTGTTAACTTGTGCAACCTGACTAGACAACGGAAGCAAAGTACGCTACCATACATCAGTCACTACAACACAGGATCCAAAACACATCGCAATACTACACACATGAGCATGCACAGCTTACACACACACTCACAGACACACGCACGGTGTGCTGAGGAGGAGCCACAGGTACGCTGTGCTCCGCTGCGGGGGGCTGAGGAGCGCGACAGTGCTACCTTTCAGCCGGCCGCCGTGCAGCCGCGCGGGGCGGGAGCCTCTGGCCAGGCCCTCGGGGGCCTCGTCGATGGTCGGCCCCATGGAGAGCAGATTCAGCCTCTTCATCCGGAGCAGGCGCGGCCCGATCTCCCGGGGCAACACCCCAGACTCCGGCGACGCCTCAGCGGGCGGCGCAGCCGGGACCAGGCTCTTCAGGAAGTCCATGTGGAGCGTCAGCGAGCGTAGCGTCTCAGGCCCACCGCAGCACTACCATCTCGCCGCCTGCTCGCCGAGTGCCACAGCCGCCTCACGCGAGCCTCCCTCAGCAACGTCGCCCTGAGGATGGGCGGTGCCTTCAACAGTGGGGAACTACACCTGGCTGCACACCTGGGCAAGCAGCAAAATCAGAAACGGAGCTCTCCGAAACCCGCAATTGAGAGGAGGAAGAGAAGGAGGTGAAGGAGAAGCTGCCGAGCGGCCGAGATGAGTGAAAAAACAGGAAAGACGGCTGTGTGCGTTGCTGAGAGCCAGAGAGAGGAGGGGGAGGGCGTGGCCGACTCAGAACTGCTGCACACACTGATAGAGCTTATCATGGAGAGAAAAGCCCTGCCTTACTACTGTTACTCCCACTGACAGACACACACACTCACAGTATACACACACTCACGAACAGAGTTTCACTTCCACTTTCCCCTGCTGAGAGCGGGAGGCAGAGGGAGTGAGGGGTGTAGTGTCTGTGGCAGCCCTGTCACCAGGGTGCGAGAGGGAGGAGTGGATGTAGGGCCTCGTGGGTGTCAGGGCATGCGTGTAGTCGCTGCAGCACAGATATTCAGCGGCTGAGATCCGAGGGGAGCCACAGGGCACAGAGTAACCGTGTATCAATCTGTATAACAATCTGCATCACCTGAACGGCTCGTGTCATTCACTGCGGCTGCATCAGCCTATCCACACCGTGTATAGATCAGTGGAACGGAGACGAACACAGCCAGACTTGCCTTGCTTAACTCAGTGCCAGAGGGAATCACACACACACACATACACACACACACGCGCGCGCGCGCGCAGACCGTAAAACATCCATCAGTCGCAAAAAACGCCACTCATATATTCAATGTTGATATCACAGAAACAGCACTATGCTGCTTCCATGTGGTGGGTAGAAACACATGGCTACAAAGATAAAGAGTGAAAACATATGCTATGTGCTTTTCAAAGCTAATAGGTAAGTTAACAACATATAGATACAAGTGATATTTTTCTGCCCCGGAAGCATTTCACTGAACTTTAGAGGTGTGCTCCCGCATCAGGTACGACTAAAGGGAAAAAAAAACAGGAAGAAACCTAATGCCACATACCAATAGCTGTTATTGCGCTAAAAATAGCTATTCAATATATCGCAACGGCTATATCGGCTATAACGCACAGCCTTGATTAATCGTATCAAGTTCTCCTCCAGCAAGCAGGGGAGAGGGGCTTTAAACCGTTATGCAATGCCTGCGCTGCCCGCACCCCATGCCCCTGCGTGCCGGGCATAAACAGCAGCTTCGCAGGTCAGCGCACGCTGACAGCGCTGACACACCAACACTTACATAAAGCCACGCTCAAAGCGCCACTGTTCCACATGGCCCACTTACTTTGTTTTGTAAATCTGACACGGAGGTTTACAAAGCCAGGCCAACACCGCCCCCTGGAGCCTGCAGGGGGCACTGCAAGCAGAGAAGAGACTGAGAGCATGATATGTGAGTGAGTGAGTGAGTGAGTGAATATGTGTGTGTGTGTGTGTGTGTGAGAGTGTGTGTGTGTGAGAGAGTGTGTGTGTGTGTGTGTGAGAGAGTGTGTGACGTCATTAATGGGCAAAGCAGGTCCTGGTAGGGGCGGAAGGCTCTCGCTGCCTGGCCTCCATTCTCTGGGAAAAGTCTTAGCTAATCAGCCTCCATCCCCATTCCGGAGCCACCGACGTGCTACAGAGAGAAAAATGCCACAGACGGGCGCGAGAGCTCCTCTCCTGCAAGGATCCGAGGATGCTCTGCCCGACAGCGCTGCAAACCGCTGGCCTCTAGGACAATCGCAGTGACACTCACTGACACCATTCAGAGAGACCATTTAACACCTCCTCCATCTCTCACAGCAAGCCAGCTCCACCCTGGAGCTGCTACGGTAAAAAGGTTGCACATTTGAGAAGTAGAACTGCACTGCTGCTGTACTCTCGAGAAAGACCATTCAAATTCCATAAGTCAAATTCAAACACGCTTACACACTAACTACTTTAAATGCATTTTGTAATATCGCCAAGGCATGTTACATAACATGTTGTGAAAATAAAGAAATAATAAGTAACAGCTATAAGAGCTTTTAAATAACAGCTTTTAACACATATAAAGATTGAGCACTGCACTTCTAAACTGAGACAGTTAAACCCATTAATGCTATAATCTGTAAATGTAAAGTAGATAAATATAAAGGTTGGTGTAATCCCTTCCGTTTCCTCACTTACGTAGTTACTCACTGTCCCTCAGGCAATGGGAAGTTAAAATGAACTGCTCCACTACTGGGGCTGCTAGCCCTTCCCCCAGCAGGATTTAATCGGATTTTCACTGCCAGGACACCGAAATGTTCGCTAATTTGACCAAAGTTATTTAAATACAGATTTTGTTTTTTTTTTTTTTTTTAAACATTTTTCACACAGCGTGAGGAAATGCATCTGTTTGGTCCCTGACCTACCACACGCAGGGACAGCAGGTCACAGCGAGTCTTGGAAAGGCGGCCCTGGATGACGCCGACATGTTAACGATTTATAGCGGCTGAGCTTTCCCAGGCCATGAGGAGGGCCCAAGCTGCCCTCTAGGGGCCAATCCTGGGAACACAGCAGGAGCTTGTCAAGCTGCATGGAGAGAAGGCTAGTGCTACAAACCCCACCCACTGTCACCTGTCAGTTTCATTTCTGTTCACTACTAATTCAGCAGACAGATGCAGAGCGTCCTGGAGGGCCATGATGGGGACATGCGTTAAATGCAAAGGAGAGGGCAGGTTCAGCAGCCAGCGACACCATACCCAAGCAGCAAGCCGTGTGTGGGATATGGCCATTATCTGCAAATGATACATAGTTACACAATGTCAGTGTGTGCAACTCAAGTATGACAAAGAAATCCGCTTTCGCAAAACCCTGTCCGCAGAGGCATCTGAAGAGTCCTGCTACGGTGAGCCAATTGGTGCTCTGTGAAGTTCTGCAATGAAACGAGCCGTTTCAGAGGAGCTAGACTATGAGAAAACTCTGGTGCAGTCGTGTGGTTTTCTGCACTTCCTGTGTGAAGACGGCTCAGGTGAGGCTGATCTCATACCGAGCCAAGCATCACGGATGTAACATACACTTCTCTGCACAGAAATGTGTGTCAGTCTCCTCGCAGGCCTCCCAGCCTGCACCACCCAGCCTCTGCAGCTCATCCAGAATGCAGCTGCCTGACTGATCTTCAACCTCCCCAAATTCTCCCATGTCACTCCCCTGCTTAAATCCCTCCACTGGCTTCCTGTCGCTGCCAGGATCAGATTCAAGACCCTGACCCTCGCCTTCTCTGCAATCAGCAGGACAGCCCCTGCCTACCTCCAAGAACTCATCCAGCCCTACACACCAGCCCGACCCCTGCGCTCAGCAGCAACTGGACGCCTCGCTCCCTGCATGGTCAAGGCAGGAGGTGCTCGTTCTGCCAGACATCGGCGTTTCACCTACATCGCTCCCCAGTGGTGGAACGAACTCCCTGTCCTGCTACGGACAGCTCCTTCACCCCATTCCTTCAGACGGGGCCTGAAGACGCACCTCTTCAGACTCTACCTGGACTGACCCAGCACACAATTGCTGCCCCCCCCCAATCAGTGCTGTCGTAAATTGCTGTGCTTTTTAAATTGTTTCTTGTTGCCGCCTTTACCCTGACGCTCATTGCTCTCAGCTGAGAACTGTCTCATTGTGGAACTGTACACATCCTGTCCCCGTACTGTCCCCCCTCCCTGCTATACTTGCTGTATGCACTTTTGTAAGTCGCTTTGGGTAAAAGCGTCTGCTAAATAAATAAACGTAAATGTAAACGTCTGAGAAGGGCGATTATCAATTAATCTTTGAAATATGTTCACAGTAATGAGCGCCTTTTCCTCCCTTTGGATAGGATGTCACAGATAATTCAGCCGATCATGACAGAAAAACAAAAAACAAAACACACAAGGCCTTTCACACACATTTGAGTGTTCTTGTGTGCGCTGTGCCGGGAGGCAGGGAGCGGGGCAGCCAGCGCTTCCACCTTCCGCTGAGCAGCACAGGTCTTTGGGGCAAAGGGTGCAGCCATTTATCTGGGTTGACTTTGGTGGAATCTGGCCAGCTCTGCCAAACCAAAGCCAGGATCTGCGTCCTCCCGGCGCACAGGCTCAGCCGCAGCGCGCTCACAGAAGTCTGGCTTTTTCTGCTGGGAAGGAAATTCAGATTTATCGCCGAGGTGAAGGCAAACGACTCGGCCCGACCTTTGACCTACCCGGTCTGACGCTCTGATGATATGACAGAGGGATTGGGGGCGAGGTTTGCGGAGTCCGCGCGTGGGCTGCAGTTTGTAAACGTGCCCCTCAGCCTTCAGCGGTGACACGTTAACAGATAAAAGCTCTCTCCACTTCCCTATGACCCCCCCTCATCATGAGAGATGGCACCGCTCTGAGCAGGAGGCCACGCCCGCGCTCATCTCCACAGTGACCGTACCTGCATGCGCGCCGGGAGCAACACTTAGAAGCACTCATTCTGAAGCGGCTGCCGTTTTTCCCAGAATGCCTCAGGCTCTGCGGTGGAAGCACCTGGCTGAGACAGAGGCCGGCCGTGTAGCATCTGCTACAGTTCAATCTCAGCAGGCCTCTTACAGTCAGTCATTCCGGCACTTACAGACAGCCAATCAACATTCAGGCCCTGGTGCTGACGGCTTGAGCAGCCACACAGGGAGTTACCGCCGTGTCTCACAGCCCGGTCACTGGCCACACTCAGGGCCATCCCCTCAGGGCTTCAGGTTGTGAGCTACAGAGTTGCTGAGAGACTGATCACCCAAATCCATCCAACACAGAGAGAGAGACATAAAGAGGGAGAGAAAGAGAGAAGGGGTAGAGAGAGAGAGAGGCTGAGAGAGGGAGAGTGGAGAGGGAGAAACAGAGAGAAACTGAAATGTATATAGTAATCATAACTAATTGATCAAATTATAGTTTACTGTTAGATGTACCATGTAGGGTTGATTACTGCTTTATATATCAATTTAACCTGTATGTACATGCGTTTTCTTTTTATTCACAAGGTTGTTTGATTAATTAATGCAATTGTTCGTCTTGCTGCTTTGGCAAAGCAGCGATTGTCTGCCCTGCTAGTAACACACCTTTAAATTGAAAGTGAGAGAGAGAGGAGGCAGAGAAAGGGAAAGGGGGGGGAGAGAGAGAGAGACAGACAGAGACAGACAGACAGACAGGGAGTAACAGAGAGGAAGTAACAGAGAGAGAGACCCCAGTGAGAGGCTGAGAGCAGAGCTGTCACACAGTGACGGGCGAGCGGGCCCTGATCTCTATCAGCGCAGGAATGTGCCAGAGGAAGCGCAGGGAACAATGGCGTTTCTGCACAGCCGCCGCCGCTCTCCCCACGCGCTGAGAAAACAGGAAGCGGGCCGCCCCTCCCCCCTCCCCGGTGCTCTGCCGAGCAGGACCGGCCGTCTCTCCCCCGCCGCGCCGCGCCGCGCCAGGCCGCTCGGGTCGGCTTACTCCGTCTCGGAGTGAGCAGGGACGACGGGCGGAGATGAACTTCCTGCCGGTCTGCGAATTCGCCGCAGCTCCTCCCTGTACTTCCTGCCTGCTCCGCTCGAGCTGCGAGAGTCTCAGCCCCCCGCCAAACTGTGGATTATGTGGTAAACATATGACATATTGCTTGGGAGGTGCTCTGAAAGCAAAAATGAAAGGGGCCACACAAGTGCAACGATTATCATCATGTAATTATTATAACATCATCTCATCTCAGTTATCAGTCAAGCACATACTGGCCATCACAGCCCTGGCCCAATCAGCAGCCAGGTCCCGTTGGCATACACAGCCCTGGCCCAATTGCCATCCAATGCATGAGACTCCCCAACACACAGAAGGCAACCAAGAGCAACCAATCCATAATGCCAACCTATAGGCAAACCTATACACACTCTGTATGAGCTACTAGTGTAAGGGACGAGCCTGTACCACAATCTCGCCAACAGCCGAACCCAGCATGAGAGGAAGAGGACGAGGACGAGGACAGCGCAGCAGAGCATGCCCTTTTTAGAGCAGCCACAGATCTGAAGCGTAGAGGGTTAATTGTGTAAGCGCACACAGACCATGCCGAGCAGCGGCACACTCTGTTCAGTGGGCTAAAGCTCTGACCCTGAGAGAGCGCCTTGCACACATTCGGCAGGGCTGCAGACGGAGCACGCTGCTAATGGTTGCCTGTATTGCAGCCACATAACAGCTGCTGCAAACTAGCCATCAGCTTTTCCCAGGGGTTGCTCCTTACCCTGCTGTAGTGTCCAGCACTGTACTGCTGCACCGCAACACTGTCTGCATTGCACTGAAATGCACCACTACACTGTCTGCGCTGCACTGAAATGCACCACTACACTGTCTGCACTGCACTGAAATGCACCACTACACTGTCTGCGCTGCACTGAAACGCACCACTACACTGTCTGCGCTGCACAGAAATGCACCACTACACTGTCTGCGCTGCACTGGGGGTGCAACGAATAATCGACGTAGTCGACTAAAATCGATGACCAGATTAGTTGCCGATGAATTTAATTGTCGATTAGTTGGTGACGTCATCATGTGTGTTTGTCGTGCTGACTCGGAATGCTCAGCCATGTAGCCTAAGCTACATTGCTTTACTGGAGTGAACAGTAGAGATGTAAACACCTTCACGACCAAAGACCTCAAAAGTGTGGCAGCATTTCACTCTTAACCCTTTCGCTCGTAACTTACTTTTTTATGCTATATAGCGCATATTACGTTACATGGTTCATTATGTTTCCATTAGCGTTATTAAGCTTCTCATAGTTTTCAGTTAGCATTTGCTATATTTTTTAATGTTAAATCGCTGTTCCACAAAGCTAGAATTTTTCCAGTCTAGTTTTCTAATCGCATCGGTTTCAGCATGTACGCGCTAAACGGCTAATCACACCGGTGTGACCGTATGCGCAAGAAGGTTGTGAACTGTAACATTTGCAAACCTGACCTTGCCCGGCATGGGAGCACATCAGTTATGCTCGAGCATCTGTAGAGGTGGCACGTTGCCCCTCTGGATGATGAAGACCTCGTCTCGTTAAGTTAGTTCGCGAGCTAGCATAACTAATGTTAATGTTAACAGCCATGTTACTTCATGTTATGAGTTGTAACGTTTTTTTAATTTGAAATACATTTTCTTTTGATCAATAAATTATTAATGACGTTGAATATACAGTGTAGCAAATAATAACCTATTATTCACAACGATCCTGTTCACATTCCAAATGTGCTCTGACTTTACAATGTTAAACCAGAGCTCGTTTGCTATTTAGAAATTCTCTGCTTAAACACTGCATCATTGTCATGGCGAAGTTTATGGCTGGAGATAGTGTTGCTGCCGAGTGCACAAGTTTAGAGAACACCGGAGAATTTGATACTTTCGAAATTGCGAAAGATTTCTACAACTCGTGTCTACGTGTGTGTGCCCAATGTGGGTTGCAATAGAATTAATTCGAACAAGTTATGGGTTTGTTGGATCTCATAATGCTACCATGGATGGCTTTCTTCAAAGGAAGCAGACTTGTACTCCCCAGCAAACTTGTAGCAGACTTGTACTCCTCTTTTAATGAATGGTTACTAGGACTAATTCAGTGAGGGCAGTTGCCAGGCAATGTGCTGGAGTGCCCCCAGGGTCCTGAGCTCTGCATCAGAGAGATCTGACCCATTTCGAGACAGGTGACCAACTGTGCTGTGCACCTGATATCACATCAAAGCTCAGAATACTCCTTCAGCTAAGTGATAAAAGGTTCAACTCACCACAGAGGAAACGTCAAGTTTCACAGTAATGCCACATACACACATATACACTGATGAGCCAAAACATTATGATCACCTGCCTAATATGCAGTTGGTCCTCCGTGTGCCGCCAAAACAGCACCGACCCACCGAGGCATGGACTCTACAAGACCCCTGAAGGTGTCCTGTGGTATCTGGCACCAAAACATTAGCAGGAGATCCTTTAAGTCCTGTAAGTTGCGAGGTGGAGCCGCCGTGGATCGGACTTGTTGGTCCAGCACTTCCAACAGATGCTTAATCGGATTGAGATCCGATTGAGCAACACCTTGAACACTTCATGTTCCTCAAACCATTCCCGAACAATGTGTGCAGTGTGGCAGGGCGCATTATCCTGCTGAAAGAGGCCACTGCCATCAGTGAATACCTTTGCCATGAAGGGGTGAACCTGGTCTGCAACGATGTTTAGGTAGGTGGCACGTGTTAAATTGACATCCACGTGAATGGCCGGACACAGGGTTTCCCAGCAGAACATTGCCCAGAGCATCACACTCCCTCCACCGGCTTGTTGTCTTCTCACAGTGCATCCTGGTGCCATCAGTTCCCCAGGTAAACGGCGCACACATACAAGGCCATCCACATGATCGAAAAGAAAACAGGACTCATCGGACCAGGTGACCTACTTCCACTTCTCCAAGGTCCAGCTCCGACGCTCGCACGCCCCTTGTAGGTGCTTTCGACGGTGGACAGGGGTCATCACGGGCACTCTGACCGGTCTGCGGCTACGCAGCCCCATAAGCAGCAGGGTGCGATGCACTGTGTGTTGTGACACATTCCTCCTGTAACCATTCAAATTTTCTGTGCCTTGTACCACAGTAGACCTTCTGTTGGTTTGGACCAGACGGGATAGCCTTCATTGCCCTCAGGCATCGATGAGCCTTGGACACCCAACACCCTGTCGCCGGTTTGTGGTTTGTCCCTCCTCAGACCACTGTCAGTAGGTACTCACCACTGCTGACCGGGAGCACCCCACAAGCCTTGCCGTTTTAGAGATGCTCTGACCCAGTCGTCTGGCCATAACAATTTGGCCCTTGGCAAAGTTGCTCAGGTCTTTACTCCTGCCCATTTCTCCTGCATCCAACACGTTGACTACGAGAACTGATTGTCTGCTTACCATCTAAGCTACACAGACCTTGACATGTGCCCTTGTTTGGAGATGATCAATGTTATTCGGTTCACCTGTGAGTGGTCATAGTGTTTTGGCTCATTAGTGTACGTGAGTGCATACACGCATGAACGAGCACACACATGCGCGCGCGCACGCACGCATGCACGCACACACTTACTTCATTAACACTGTAAGACAGTTCTGGACTTTCAGGTTCTACTCTGAGCTTCACACAGCGGGATGCAGAGAGGCCAGGCCAGCCCAGCGGGCCTCAGGTCCAGGAGAACACACTTTACAGTAAGAAGCGCATCTGTCTACACCCCTCCCGCCTCAGCAGCGTCCCGTGGGCTTATCCCTTCCTCTGGGAGGTGAACAATGGAACAGGTTCCGGCAGAGGAAGCCCACTCCCTTTCCAGACCTGCAACACTTCCACACAATCACAGAGCCTGGCCGCACACCAAACACCGCCCGCAGAAAGGCGCACATTTACTATAAAAGGCAACAGGCTTCCAGAGGCAACTGAGATGCCGGCATGGACACAGGTCCAGGATCAGCTTAGAGGGTCAAAGTCTGGACTCCCCGGCCAGAGCAACAGCCACAGACCATGAAAAATAACTGCAAACTGGCAGTCTAAAAATAACCAGCAGAAACTACGTGAGCACAACAGAAACCACACACACACACACACACAGACACACAACAGTAACAGCGCACACACAACATAAACTATGTATACTAATACATCTGGCCAAACCAGCTGGTGTAAAACAGCAAGACCACAAGCATACAAACACATCCAGCCACACAGCATACAGAGAAACGCATCTAGCCTCCAGCCACTTCAGGCTATGTCAGTCAATATGCTCTTCACTGCAAAGAAATGCCTGACATTCTGAACTGAGCTACAGCCAGACATCCACCAGCAGTCACCTCCTATCCCCACTGATCAGCACAAAGGCTTTCTGCCCATGTTGCCCAGTGGTTAAGCAACTGGCCTTTTAAACAGGACGGGTACAGGTTCAATTCCAGGGTGGAGCTCTGCTGTTTCAGCCTTGAGCCTATTTAACCTGAATCGCTACAGGACACGTTCAGCTGTGAAGCAGATTATCCAGACAGAGACCTGAATTGCTGACATTTTTCCATATCAATCTTTATACATTTAATATGTGAAAAATGGAAGCTGTACAAGCAATGCTGGACAAAGGCATGTTTTATTCGAACACATGATAATTAGGGATGTCCTGATCCCGATGCGAGTCATTTAATATTGAGTATCTGCCGGATACCGAGTCCTGATCCGATACTTGTATTTTCCTAGATAATACAGTTGCACAGTGCACACTTAAAGAACATTAAAGTTGTTAAAATCAATCCTATGTATATGCTTGACAACTGAATAGCTCTGCAATGCATTAAGAAAAATATTGCCTGCATCCAAGCTGTTCCTTAATGTTTTTTTTTTTTTACAAAATAAAGTAAACTAAAAATATTTTTATATGGCTCTTATCACAATTCCACTTAGTGCAGCACTGGTTTTCATTTGGTTTTTAACAAAAGAACCAAGTAGCCAAAACAAACTAATAGCTGTAGAGTAGAACTGTGTTGACCTGTTTGTTGTATTGTTAGAAACATTGGTTTGCTAATATTACAGTGTTGCACGGGTAAATTTTGTCTTTTTGTTCCATATGCTTACACAGATTTAAAAAAGAAAAAGAGAGCATCTTAAGACATGAATTTTCTTCTGCTTTATTAGTATCTTTCAGATGTTAGTATTTCGGTTTTAGATATGTATATTAATGAAACTGACATTAACAGTTGGTAAAGCTGTAGTTATTCGGAAACAATGTTCCATATTTTGCTGACCTGTCATGTTTTATTTGTTGTCCTACCTTGTGGACAAAAAATAAATTTGTCATTGTTTGACACATAGTCTCATGTCAGTATTCATATATAATTTGACGTGTGTGTGTGTGTGTGTGTGTGTGTGTGTGAGCCTGTGTCTATCGACTGATCTGTCTGTCATATATAATATATAATGGTATGGTTGGAAAATATATTTGTTTCATGCAACATATGAATTAACTTTGCACTAATTTATCAGACTTTTATAGCAAGTAGAGCAAGTTTCTAACAACTAACCCTGTGTCTGTTAAAATGAATCCCACCTATGGTGTATGTTGTAGCGTGGCATTTTACATGAACGGTAGGCGCTAGAAACAAAGTTCAAGTGTTCGTAGCAGAGATGTATATGTTGCTTATATAAAGCATGATTATTCCGGCTTAAATGTTTTTAAAATGATTTCTCAAAAAACCAAAATGTGTTAGGTTGTGCCCCGCTCTCTCGCACTCTCTATTGAACGCAGCTCTGTTACTACTGCCTGGAGAAATGCTCGCATTGCAGACATTACAAGTGGCTGTTGGACTGCTTTCGTTTTCCAATTTAAAATATTTCCACACTGCAGACATGTTAGCCACGTCCTGCCACAAGTTGTGCTCTCCGTTTAGGACACCTGTGTGGGCTTAGGTTCGTGCTCAAAGCCGATACCGATCGGTTAAACAATGCCTTGGTCGGCCCCGATACCGATCTTTGAGGACATTATTAATGATAACTATAAAAATAATATTACTATTCAATGTTCACAGCTTTTAAGAGAGCCAGAGGAATGGCAAGTGTTTCATTAATCATTCATACTGCTTTATTCAAGATGAAAACTCTTTACATACCATAGTTCCATAGAGAAGCGGTAACAGGCAGTCGGGTCCAAAACTCCAGAGACGTTTGTACAAGAATCTGCAACCAGACAACATTTTTCACATTACAATCGGCAATCAATCACTGAAAAGGACCGTGACCAATGAGCGAGAGGCTGAGCAGTCCCTGAGCGAGCAGGAGGGCACTCCCATTCACTGCCTGTTTGCTCTACGGCCTTGCGCAGCCACGGAGGGGCCAGAGGTCAGGTCATATGTTAACTTTTGCCCTCTCAGCTGACAGCCTCACAAAGGTGCTGTGACATCACATCGGTGTAAGCAGAATCCCCACTGCAATTGTGCATGAAGATTTACTGGATGGTCAACTTAAATGATTCATGTTTCCAACAACTCCGCAGGTCCGTCAGAGGCCCTCAGGAATTAGTGTGGAAAAACCGCAGGAAGCTCAACAGAGGCAGGTGTGCCTCTGAGACTGGCCACTTCATTGCCAAAGGAGGTTAGCGGGCAGGACACACCAAGCACGTGCAGGAACCAGCGTTAATTTCATTGATGAAAACTGTAATGAAAAATGTTCAACAAACCTTTATCCGCGACAAAAACGAGACACTAAAATTAAAATGCACCCTTGGATTTTGGTCCCTCATTTCAGTGCCACTTAAATGCCTGAGCACTGTCGACTGAAATATTTGCCCTCTGGTGTTCTGAAACTGATGTTACAGTAGGCTATTGTACCTGTTATTTAGTGTTAAATTATTGTAGTTGGGTTAAGTTGTATTTATTATGTGAATTTGTTACGTAAATTTAAGTGTTTTGTATTTATTTATACATTGAAGTATACTTTAAAGCACTGATTCTCATTCCTGCTCCTGGGGCCCCCCTGCTCTGCCTACCTGACTGAACTGATCAGTGGCACTTTTTGATTAGCTGGGCACACCTGATTTAATCCAGAGCATGCACAGTAATTTCAATCAGGTGTGTTTGGAGCAAGAATGGATAGAAGATATGCAGGACGGGGGGCTCCAGGAGTAGGATAGAGAAACACTGCTGTAAACTGTTAACAGTTAATATATTGTTCAATTTCAAGTTCAAACCTGCCTTAGCAATGAAAAAGCCGTTCTTTAATGTCGTCGACAGTCATTTTGTGCTTTTTTTTTTTTTTAACCCTTTTGCACATCGCACTGGTTTTAGCATATGCGCTAAATGGCTAATCACACCGGTGTGACTGTACGTGCGAAAGGGTTAAGAATCGTTTCAGGCGCTGTTTAGGCACCGGTACCGTTTTAAAAGTATCGCTTTAGCGCCAGTATTGGAAAAAACCAAACGATACCCAACCCTAACGATAATGTCAGAGACAGACGAATGGAGAAGCAATTTAGCTACCATATTTTTTAAATCAAATTACGTGCAGGCACTCACTTTACAAAATATGTGTGTACTGCATGCTTATGATTGGTTGATATACAGGTCCAGGTCGTGCTGCCCTGCCAATGGAACACTCGGAAGAAAAAAAAGAGCTCTGTTTAGGCTGTTTCAGGCGCTGTTTAGGCACCGGTACCGTTTTAAAAGTATCGCTTTAGCGCCAGTATTGGAAAAAACCAAACGATACCCAACCCTAACGATAATGTCAGAGACAGACGAATGGAGAAGCAATTTAGCTACCATATTTTTTAAATCAAATTACGTGCAGGCACTCACTTTACAAAATATGTGTGTACTGCATGCTTATGATTGGTTGATATACAGGTCCAGGTCGTGCTGCCCTGCCAATGGAACACTCGGAAGAAAAAAAAGAGCCGATTTATGGAGAAACTGTATCCATATCACTAGTGCTATTGACAATAAAACACAACACAGACCGTGCGGGTGATAGGGTAAGTTCTATAGCAGTCAAAATCAACTTGAACGCTTGACTGTTAGCTAAAAGCAGACGGGCATCTTTTCTTATTCACTCAACTTGTTACTGTTAATTGTGCATATTAGGCAAGTTGTTTGGGTACAGGATGAATGTTAACATTACATGAACAACCTACTAAGTCAATGTTCCTTGCCTCTTGGACTTCCTCTTACTTCCCCACTCTACAGCATAGATACAAAGAGTGTTCACTCTCGCTCTTGCCATTTGGTATTAGTAAGTTAGCAAGCTTATAACTAGGATATCCAGCAATGCTAGCGTTGTTCTGAGCTAGGTCCTACGCTGTAAGATAAAGTCAGTGGAAATATTGTCTTTTTTCACTGTGTCGTTAGGAACAGTATTGCAAATGAAGCGGTGGCCAATATGTGTTACTTGTTAGTATTTAGGTTAGCTTGCACTGCAATAGCGATCATTGGCGCTGTTTGTTTACAGGTCAGCTAGTGTACAGTGTCCTATTGTGCTTGTGTCATAGAAATATTGTAAATTCATAACCATTATTATAATCTTCGGTTGTTTTCATGTACCATGTAAATATTACGCTAGTTAAGTTTTATTACTGTGTCCGCTTCCACTCATGCTAATCCTAGTGTGAATGTGGTAACCGCAAGTGAGAAGCACCACTCTGATAATAGCCTGCTTGAGTTTTGCTCGACTCACTTCTGGGTTGAGACTACTGCTAATGCTATGTTCCAAATGCACAGTAACAATGCCCTTATCATTAAGTCTCGTGTCCCTTATTTGTGCAGCACTATAGTATGTCCTTGATGGTCATTTTTCACTACTATTTCAAACATATAAGTGACTTAATTATACTATATTTGCACTGACTTTGTCTTACATTGTGGGTAGGTTATATGCCCTGAGTCTACTGTACTTCACTGTAGTCGTTTTTATTTGTCATTTGCACTGCAATGATAAACAACCGAGTGCAAAAGAATATTCTTAAATTAAATAAATGTCAGATTTATTTGACAGCCAAAGAATAAGTCATATTCCTTCCACAGTGCAAAAGACACATATTACGTCTTTATACAGCATACACTGCATGACACAACCTTTGTGGATGTTACTGTATTATTAAATGCATCAAGTTTAGGCTACAGCTAGGAGTCCCTGGCCCTGAGAAGAAAACCTAAGGGCATGTAGCTGTGTGTTTGATGAAAGGTCACTATAATGATTTAATTAAAAAAAATGATTAAAATGTGACAAAAATGCATTTGCCTAAAACGAGACTAAATCTTCTATAGTTTTTGTCGACTAAAACTAATAATTTGAAAGACTAAAATGTGACAAAACTAATATGTCAAAAGACTAAGACTAAGACTAAATCAAAGTCAGATGCCAAAATTAACACTGGCAGGTGCAACAGAATGCGACAGAATCAGCCAATGAGGTGCTTTCCCTATGGGAATGTGACCCACTGCATGGTTATAAGTCAGGGAAGGTGAGCGTGTCGGCGAGTCAGATTGTAGCGCTGTAGTCTGGAGGCTGCTGAGGTAAGGCAGCAGTTGGAGGGTGATTTCACAGGCCGTCAGTGACTATTGGTTTAATGCACTGATTCTCATTCCTGCTCCTGGGGCCCCCCTGCTCTGCACGTTTTCCATCTTTCCCTGCTCTACCTACCTGACTAAACTCATCAGTGGCACTTTTGATTAGCTGGGCACACTTGATGTAATCAAGAGCACGCACACTAATTTCAATCAGGTGTGTTTGGAGCAAGGATAGATGGAAGATATGCAGGACAGGGGGGCTCCAGGAGTAGGATTGAGAAACACTTAATGAATGCAGGCAGGGGTTTGACACAGTGCACGACTCCTTTAGGAGCAGCACAGGTGATGCCGCTCAACCCCGTCGGCCTCCAGGCCAAAAAAGTGTCCCCCTCGGTAGGCAGATGCACTGGAGGCAAGTACACACAGATACCAACGCTAAAGTAAAACCGAGAGAGAAACAGACCAGCGAGCTGAGCACAGATCACGGATCATGTGAACAGATCAGCAAGTCAAAGCTGCAGAACTGGGGGCCCCCGCCCCACCGCGAGTCACACCACAGACACATTCTTCAGTGTATTCCCAGAAGAGCAACACAAACACACAAAAATAAAACATCTCACGCTTTCAATTTCCCTTTCACACCTTGGGTTCTCTCTGCCTGCCCAGTGAGTATGTGTCCTTGTGCAACTCTCTCGGCAGCCTGCACTCAGCAAACTGAGATGCACAGACGGTGCTGCAGACTTCACTATGCAGACTGGCCTGCTCGGAACAAGCTGCAGACTGCACTAGGAAGACCAGGGGCCTCCAACACATCGCTCACGAGCTACCGGTAGCTCGTTGCCCGTTTCTGAGTATCTCGCCAAAAGGTTCAAAGATTATATACAAAAAAATCCGACAACAAATAAATGCAACCTGGAAACCTCTTCCCATTTCAGTCCAATCAAATACACAGATGTCCCACCCCCCTCCAACACAAAAGGGTATCAGCTGTCAATCAAATAAGTTAGGCTACTCAAGTTTGCCAACACGTCATCACGTCAGTTACACTGTAGGCTAGCTACTGAAGTAGCTACTGGGCTAAAGCAAGGAGTTCAGTGGTGTTAGCAAACCGGTTTAGCTTATAAAATAGCCAGATTTATGATGAACAAAGTGGCCAGGCCAAAAAAAAAAAAACATGCTACTTCCATGAAGACTGGGAACGTGAGGTTTTTTTCCACAAATGGGAAGGACAGGTGTGTGTGCTTCATCTGTGGTACCAGCGTTTCAGTCAGGAAAAGATGCAGCGTTCAGCGCCAATTCAGGGACATTCTTAACGTGAAAAGGCTTAACATGGCTTAATGTTCCAAAACAGCGATCAATGATCACCAAATTTCTCTTGGACATGTCTTGTCATAAACACTTCCACCTGTCAAAAAATCAAAACCGAAATCCTATGAGTATGGACGTTATCATACTTTAAGTGTTTTCCTCTCTATTGACGCCCATTATAAGGAAAAGTGTTAACATGGCTTAATATTCCAAAATAGCATCCAATGATCACCAAATTTGTATAGAAGAACACATTTGCAGACTGGAGCAGCTCCGGTGAGCGAGCGGAATTCTGTTTCGAAGACAAGGCAGCAGATATTGCCGAAGTTGTAATAAACATCACAATCCTCTACGCTGAAGTTGCAAAAACACCACAATCTGATGATCTATTTCTGTGATGACAAGTAGTGGTGTAACGGATCGTAGTTGATCCGTGATCCGTACAGATCACCCCCCACGCTTCGGCACGCATGTGAACCGCGGATTAATTGCAAAGTACTGTATTTCACACTATTCACTGCCGCTGTTACTTTTTAAAGTAATAATTCCCTAAATCTTGATGCAGAGTTGCAGTGAAAAGATACAAGTGCCATTTTAAAAACCAGCAACCTTACTTAACAGAAGCATTGCGAAGATGAAGGCTGCTTCTGAAATCACTCACTCAGTCACTCTCTCACTATTCACAGTCATACAATAAATTAACAATTTTCTGGATATAGTTGATATATGTTTACAAGTTTATTCGAACATTTGTATGAACACCTTTGTGTCTAACTGTGCCAGCTAGCTAGCTAGCTGACTAGCTAGTTGCAACTGACATTAACCTGCTAGCTAGATAATAATAATAATAATAATAATAATAATAATAATAATAACCTTAATAATAAACTAACTTAATGAAAGAACTAGCACCCAGCTTCATCTGGTCAAATTAGTTGAAACTAATGTTAGCAAGCTAGCTGGCAGTTAAGTCCAACGATCAAGTGTAAAATGTATATATATGCACTATATAGTGAATAGGGAGCGATTTCGGACACAGCTGAAGAACAGCAGAACAAGCTGGAAATTATAAGGTTTAGTATAATTACATTGAATAATTTAAGCGATATATGTGCACACATACCAATCATAGGTCATAGGCTGAATTATAAAAGCCAGAAGTGGTACTATATGAAGAGCCATTTGGGAGCTGGAAGAGCCGGCTCTCATTGCTGAGCTGAGCCCACTAAAAAGAGCCGGAATTCCCATCACTAGTTCCTACACCGCAATGGAAATCATGGCTACTGCAAAAGCAAAAGTTCCTTGCTTTAAGTGTTCTTTAAGTTCTTAGTTAATCTAAGTAATTAATGGAAAGCAAAGTTATATTTGTCTCTTCCCCCCCCTTCTTTTCTTTTGGTGATCCGAAAAATGATCCGATCCGTGACTCAAAAACCGAGGTACGATCCGAACCGTGAGTTTTGTGATCCGTTGCACCCCTGATGACAAGCATGCCCAGTTTCCCCAGTTACACTGAAAATGCCCGAATAATGCACTTTATTGCAGTGATATACAGTCAACTATAACAAGATAGTTTATTTATGTATTGATAGCTATATCTTTGAGTAACGTTGGTGCCAGTGCAACTGGAACTTATTTTAGCTACCATACTGCGTACGTTACATTACTCGCCCATATGAGTTGGTGTTTCTACATGTTACAGGTAGGTGATGGTCATAATAATGTAAGCTAATGTTGGGTCTTGTAGAGCTAACCTGAATGCGATAGGGAACATCAACAAGTTCATTTGTTGATCCATAAATTAGTCAGCTGACTAGCAAAAAAATTGATAGGCTATAACGTTATTTCTTGCATGTCACTTACCAGGGCCGGTCATACTATCAGTCTCAACCCACAACTACTAGTAATGTTACTAATGTGTGTCCTGAAGCGGTCTCTGACTCGGTTTCTTGTAGAGAGGTGCTGGATATTGTTGCTCGAGACTTAGATGGAACTGCATCTAAGGCCCGTGTTACCCTTACGTGGACTGCATAGATGGTGTACAGTTGTCAGAGTCAAACAGTCACTTCTATTGCTTATTGTACATACTAGTATTGTACATACTGGGTGCTATATCGACTGAAGGTATATCGATATATTTTTTCTAACAAGATATAAGGTGAGACAATACCGTTTATATCGATAGTTTGATGTTGCGTTATGTAACCTGTTTTTTCTGTAAAGCCGTGCCAGTGTTTGCATCTCTCCTCTCTCACACTCTCCGCGCAGCCCCGCCCCCACTCTCCCTCTGCATCTGCGCGCAAACCCAGTGTTCTGTCGATTTGTCCTAGCTTATCGAAATCTCCTACCGTAGCGTAGATTGATAGTCATAGCTATTGATCTTTGCCACCCTATCGGAAAATACTACCGCAAGTAGGTTGTGATACCTTAGAAGCCAAAAAAGGTTGGTAATTCTTTACCTTTTCAGAAAATGGTTCTAAGCTAATTACACTATTGTTTTCATTAATTCATCCAACGGCAATTTCGAAAATGCTGTCAAGTAAATTTTAATAGGCATAGCCTACTTACAATTTATCCATCACATAAACTGTATGGATTTCGACAGTTGTTTACATGCTGACATGTAAATTTGTAGTCTAGTTTGTCCATCAACACACTAATCAATACCAACGTAAAACTGTAAGTAGCATATTTTGATATTCTAAATCTTATCAGAAAAGACTACCAGAATATAACTATAGAACGTTCTGATAGTCTGAATTACCTTATCAGAAAGTGCTACCAACATAAACCTATTTTTATTTAATATAGGCTATTCATTTTATATATTTTTTCATTTACATATTGACATATTGTGCAGCTGTATATTTTCAAACACGGTAGGCCTGTTTTTTTTTTTTGCTGATGTTTACATTTTTAAACAGCTGTGTGTTTTGTTAAGCAGGAGAGAAAAAACTAACTGTTATTGTTGTTGAAAACAACTGAAGAAGCATTCTTAGACATAGCCTATATTAAATAAAAATAGGCCTATTTATTTTATATAATTTTTCATTTACAAGTCTTACAGCTGTATATTTTCAAAAGGGAGGGAAACCCTGTCTTTGCATTTTATTTTGATCAGTCTGTTTTCATAAAAGTGCTTGTGACATCTCACATGTGGCTTTGTCTTAAAACGGAACTTTTAGCCCACTTCATTGGAAATACCGTGATATATATCATGTATTGCCATTCAGCCTAAAAATACAGAGATATGATTTGTGGTCCATATCGCCCAGCCCTAGTACATTTTCAGCTATAGTAATCATTAGTAATGAAGTAGCCTAGTTTTGAAGGACAGGCTCCCTGCTATCACATGTTGTTAATATATAACATCGGCCCTGAAAAAGCCGTCTCACTGGAGAGCACGCTGAGCAACTCTGCTTTCTGCAGCACGGTCTGGTGCTGCTGAATTGGGACTACTAATTCAGACTCAAATTTCAGTAAAAAATTAAGTTTTATTTATTTTTAATTTATTTACTTTACTTAACTTCGGGGAGCTGTTTTGTTTATTTATTTATTGAAATTTTCAGTTGAATTTATAAGAAATGCTGCTGGGAGCTCCCTGCACTTTTTCTTTGAAGATAATGTTGAAATGTTCTCTTTTAATTAAACATATGCTTAAAGGCATTTCAACGAAGTTTTATTTTGGAGTTTGTTTGTGTTATTCTAAAGTTTGACATCGAGATTTTCATTTTTACTGCAAATGTGTATCGGTTCCAAATATCGGTTATCGGTCTCCTTGATTAATAATAATTTGTATCAGCTCTGAAAAAACCATATCGGTTGAGCCCTAGCATAGATGGCTTGACCCCACACAGCATCATGGTGAGAGCCCAGCCGAAGCAGAACAGAGGCGGGCGTGTCCCTCTTACTGCTCCACTGCACAGCACTCTGCCCCGCCTGTCCTCAAACCTGCAACCTCCTGACCAGAGGCCCAGCAATGAAAATCCTTACCCTGGCTCGCTCTGCCTTTGTCATATGAAAGGTGACGTGACAGTCTGTTTCCTGAACCTCACCTCAGAGACGTGACTGGTTCTCGTTCTCTCTCTCTCGTTCTCTCTCTCTCTCACACACACACACACACACACACACACACACACACACACACACAGGACTGCCTGGCTCTTTTAGTCGTGACACCATCAGGGGTTCCAGAGGAGAGAGCGCACTGAGAGAAACTACACTTTCAAGCCAACCAACAGCAGCACTGACACCATCATGAGAGAAACCACCCACTGTCCAGTATAGGGCTCCAGACTAACTTTTTCCACTAGCAGCACTGTGAAGCACTTACTGAAAACTTTAGGACCACCAGCACAAAATTTAGGTGCACCACTTAAATTGACATGCAATGCAACAACATTCATATTTTTTCCATCTTAACTGTTTAACTGATAAATGCTTTGGTAATAAATTGTTATTTCTGTAAATTGTCTATGTGCTGTTTTATTTTAAAGGAAAAAGTCACAAAGTGAAATAATGCTTTAAGAGAAAAAAATCATTAAGTTAAATGGTGCTTTTTTAAACAAATAATACATTTATAGATGTAAACACAGGGCTCCAGACTAACTTTTCCACTGGTAGCACTGGTGCTACCAACTTTCTCAGTTGGTCCCACCAGGACATGATTTGGTCACACCTTTTATTGTTACAGCATGGTATTAATAAATGACCCTGCATGCTGATGAATAGTTGTCTTAATTTTCATACCCTCGTTCTGCATCAATGTAAAGATTGACAGCGACTCAAGACTTGATATCTGCAAAATATTTTAATCTGAACATTAAGTTTCCCTGGTACCGCAACCATGGGTACCGCGTTAGCCATTGTGGTTGAAAGTAGTACTGCTTCTTCACTGGTTCAGTCGGTCTCTCCCTGCCTGCACCTGCACTCTCATCATCAGTTGTGTCTGAGTCGGGACCTCTCGTTGGCTCTCCCTCTCCACCAGCCTCCTCCTCTCTCTCCTCATTTTGGTTTTTAACCCTTTCGCGCGTACACAATCTAATCTACACCGGTGTGATTAGAACAGAGGAGCTAATTAGTGAAGTCACCTTGTTTCATCATCAGTGCGCGTGTACAGGCAGGGAGAGACCGACTGAGCCAGTGAAGAAGGAAAAAGTACTGTTTTCAACTACAATGGCTAACGCAGTACCTGTGCCGGAGGGGCACCAAAACAGCCTAATGATCATCACGCACTCGCACGAACGCATCGACGTGAAATTTTAACTCGCACACTCTCAAAAAAACGGTCGCATATGAGGGCATATTTGCAAGTCGCACTGGTGCCAAGTTATAAAAACTAGTCACACTGTCTCCAAAAATGGAGTGCAGTCTGTAGCCCTGCAATAGGGCTCTATGGCAGACAGAGGCTTTCCTTCCTGCCTCAGACAAACATCCCCACAAGCAGAAGGGACAGAGGGACAGACAGGACTGCACAGAGAACATCATCAGGCCCACATAATGCACGCAGTCAAACCTAATGCCATTTCAGCAGCCTGAAAACACTAAGGCATGAGGAGTGACAAAAAACACAGCATGCGTTTGCCTATCAGTCTGCCTGTGTGTGTGTGTGTGTGTGTGTGTGTGTGCGCGTGTGTGCGTGTGTCTGTATGCGTGCGCACAAGGCTTCATGCCTCCACATGCATCCTCAAGTCAGCATGCCAGTGCAGACTTGCTGACCTTTTTGTTATGTGGATGGGCTGACATTGTGGACTCAGGGAACATGATGCCATCCCACTGACATAACGATCAGCGAAACTGCAGTAGTGCCGATGCAGAAAAAAAGGAGGCCTGCTGGCCCGCGGGCCGGGCGTTCACACAGAGCTCCAATCACAGCGTGCCGTTTCAGGAGGAGGGGTTTGTGGGGTGACCTGTGCCTATGAATCACACTACTTTCACTGGTGGCCACTCGTCACTGTAATACACTGTCTCACATGCACCCTCGCTCTTAATTAAATTCATTAATGTAATACACCTCAAAGCAAAAATTTACATACAACCTAACACTCTTCTTTCATTCTTGCCGATTCACTATCCCAAACTTAAATGCACACTTGCAATAATATAATTTGCACAAAAAAGGCAGATATTTTCTATAACTGTCACATGGATGGTGTATGAACGGGACTTTAACAAACAACCGCAGACCATTTGAGGAGGCTTAACAGCAGCTTACAGTACAGTATTCTGCGTTTGCAGACTGCAGTGCGTTGAATGGCAGTATTATACGGAGCTCTTGGGCCAAACCCTCGGCGTGTGAAGCTTTCGGCAGTGGTTTTTCAGCGGTCTGAAGCGTCCGACACACAGCACGTAATCCCTGCACTCTCCTGACGCGGTAATCCCCTAAACCGCTTTCTGTAGACGCTACCTCCACTTCCACAGCAGTTCACACAACGCGCGCACTTCTCATGAGAACATCTGCTCTCAACACCCGTGACCCTGTGACCTTTACACAGGTAGTGCCTGTAGGGTTCATCGGTCACTCCCAAACTCAGAGCCTGGGGACACTTTTCCCAAAACTGGGAGCAGGGCGTTTTCTTTGCTGAAGCCTGCCTCACGCTTCAATTACCCAGCGCTCTCTGCAGCCAAGAATAACGTGCTTCCACAAGGTGCAATTACAGGCTATTTCCAGCCGGCCTGCCCTGACAGCTCTGCGCGGACATGCAGCAGGGTGGGGCCAGGCGCGGGGGCGTGCCGGGTGCACGTTGGGGCCTGCCTGTTTAATGCCCGCCATGCATCGGCAGCGGCCTCTCAGAGCACGAGTCATGCGGGTCGCCCGCCGCAGGCCTCCAGCACAGGTACGCAGGCAGAGAGGGGCTACGCTGGCACGCTGGTCTATCACAGGTGCACTGAGCTGAGGGGGGCGTGCAGTGCAGGTAAATGGGGGGTGGGGCTATAGGGAGAGCATGGGCAGAGCATAGTTCCAGTCAGGTGGTTGAACAGGGGGTAAAGGTTAATAGGGTGGGAAGAGGAGGAAGCAGCACACCAGGAAGAAGAGCAGCACAGTAAAACATTAACACACACACTGCACTCCTGTGCCTGTCCCAAGACCACATCACTCCCCTAATACGCTGCAGGCCAAGCGCAACCAATCAGATCAGCTCCCCCTTTACAGACAAATCAGGGAGTCTTCAGCGTTCATACATCATTTAAACAGGCTGATCACTTGATTTTAACTACCATCAATTAACTTTGAAAACATCAGAACATATCTGTGATGTTTTATCAAAGGACTATTCATGGAAACTTAATACCAATTTGTTACTCATTATTCTGCTTATGTTAGAGACATTAAATTATTAATTTTCACAAGGCAATTCGGATTATTTTGTTTTTATCACCTCACATGTAACTAGACCATGTTTCTAGGTATGCAAAAATTAATACTTCCCCTTTACATGACAAAAAATGACAACCTATTTTTCCTGAGTAAATGAGCAGCGCAGTGCTCGGCTCTTACGGAGAACTCTACACCAGCACATTCAACACTGGACACGGCACTGGCAGGGAAACACACTCTGCAGTCAGACAGCTTTCCCGTTTATCACAGAGAACTCAACAGGTAAACCAGCTCTCAGAGAAAAGCTAAAGATTAATAGGATGGCTGAGGTCTCGGTGCCAAACAGACAGCCCTGATCTCCTGATAAGAAAGGGAAAACAGTCTCCAAGGGGCCAAACCAAGACAATCCTCTGTCCCAATTTGACCCAAATCTACATTTAGCACTCGTGCAGCAATCTTTTCCCAGAACGACCTCAGGGGTGGGGCTGAAAGCATTACAACATCTGCCAGCAAAACAAGCCAATGAGAGAGATCGAAACAATACTGCTGGGTCAAATCAGTGAATCACTGACGGTACGTGGTAGTGCCACTCAGTGTGGGGTTCCTGCTAGGGGTCGACCGATACGATAATCATTAATCTGTGACAAAAAGAGGACGATAAAAGCAAATATTGGCCTGAAATATTGGTTAACATATTTTTTTCCAGTGTGAAAAGAAATAGGTTGTGACAACATGGACTTAATTACAAATCCTCTTTACTTAGTCATATGTTTTCAGGCATAAAGTTAAATAAAGAGCCAAAAGATCAAATGAAAATTCTCTTAAAGATAAAAACAAACTGAAAATTGCAGTAACTAAAATGATTACCTGTGAGGGTCACATTTGAGCTGCAGCGTGTGTGCGAAGGTGTGCACGTTCGAATGAAGCGGTGTAGGAGAGAGAGACAGGGCCTACTAAAAGGGAGCTAATATTGACGTTGCGGGTAAATTTATCTATGGTTACCTTATTTTGGCTACGCAACAGATGCCTACCACCATTTCAAAAGCATTCAATTATCGGACGAACGATAATCATTGTGTAAGAAATAAAACAGTTGATACATCATTTGGACAGCATTTTCATAATAAAGTATGAAATATCAAACTTTAAAACTAGCCTGTGCGTCCAAGCTTTTTCTGAAGCTGCGGGGAGATTCTAGGAGCCCATTTGCTCATAAGTCATTTATGTGAAAAATGGACGGCTCATACAAAAGTAGGGTACTGTGTGGAAGGACTGTGATAAAGTTAGCGAAAATACTGTGAAGTGCAAACTGTGTGCTGCAAATTTTTTATTCTAATAACTCGACTTCCATGATGATGATGACGCCAAATGAAGAAACATCAAAGCGGCAAACAGGTATTTTCAGCTTTGCCGTGATGTTCCGTGCCGTGCAACCGCAACCGAGCTGAAGTTTAATTTCGTGAACGGCTGCTTAAATGACGACTAATTTAGAAGGGCTGTGCTTTAGGGTAAATTTCTTAATTTTCTAAATTTTTAGGGTTCATTTGAAAGAAAAAAATATACATTACTATTTGTTAAGTGTGCAGTGTCAAACTGTTGCAACTTATAGCATAAGTGCACCAACTAGTCCTTATTACAATTTCTTTTATATGCCAAGCTTGTTTTTTTAGCTTAAGCGTAGACTACTTATACGGATTCAAAAAGGTCCAATTAGCCTAGCGCAATTTGGGTAATGGCATGGTTTGAGCACAACGACCCTTTTACTGGATACTTACCTTTTTCCTTGTTTCCAGCAGATAACGTTGTCTGTCTCTGCCAATGAGGGAATTTTGTGGAAAGAATGCTAGCCAAACCAATTGCATTTTTTTCTGACAGAGGAGATGCGTCGGGATAGTACACGCATTGCTTTTAAAAGGTTTTCTATTGGGAATTTAGATTTTTAAAAAAAATATACCGATGACCAATAATCGAATATTTGGAAATATCGGCCCCGATTATCTAACGATCAGATAATCAGTCAACCCCTAGTTCCTGCAGCCTCAGTCTCCCATCTCTAGTATCTGCTGGACTGAACAAGAACATGGATCCACAGTGAAGCTCTGTGACATAAGCAACCCGTTTGCAAGCCCAAACGAGGCTCTATGTTATGACAGCAGCAGAAAAAGGATCCTGGGAACCCAAAGAATGCAGCTCTTCTCTGAGTAAGTATGGCCAGTTATCAGACGCCTGTGACAGCATCTCCTTTTCTGCACTGAACATAACCGTCTCCGCAGTGTAAGGGGTGAAGGAAATCAAAGGGGCAGAAATAGGAAGGAAAGGACCCGCTCCTGACTAGCAGCAGGGCAGTACCGAAACACCCCTGTGAGACAGAGCGGGTCGCCCGAGTCTGCCTGCTGTCCGTAACCATGGCACATGAAAAAGGGTCCAGACTTGGTCCGGAATGGCTGACGCTGTGCCGCTAAACGCACTGCTGGGTCGCACAGGGCCTCTGCGCTGCAACCTGCACAGCCTTCATGTAGAGAGCTGTGCAAACCGCATTCTCGCGCGAGGCTAATCTAATCTACGCTCTAACAAAACGATGAGGCCAGCCTGACCGCACAGTGAACGGGTCAAGCACAACGTGGAGAAGGCGCTGATGGAGCTGAGAGCTGATAGACTTGGGTTCGAGACAGGCCCATACGCTGATGCAGGGTCCATATGGTCCAGACTCCCGCCATGTCAGACCCTACAGCTACCTCAGCCACAGAAATTTGTCAAACCCACCAGACACACTCATCATCTGCTACATATCCACTTCCACAAGCACACGTCACCCCACACACACACACACACACACACACACACACTGCACAATTTGCACAAACATGCTTAACTCCACACACATATGAGAGCTAAACACATTAACCTACAAACATCTATACATACACTCATTCCTCCACAAAAACAGAGACACACACACATCTATACAAAATGTACAAGTTATACACACAAAGCATATACTTAATATCCTCTTTCTCTCTCTCTCTTGCACACACACGCCCACACACTCACAGAGAAAAATAAGCCATCCCTTCAGCACCACCATGGCATGAGCAGTCCTGTGGCATCATGGTTACAGAATAGAGCCCGACCTATGAATCGCCGTGCCGATATTATCGGCCAATATGAGCTAATTGCAATCAAATCGTTATGAACGTTTATAACGGCCGATAAATGACAATTAAAAAAAGAAACGGAGAGACGGAAGATGGATCCTACAACCATGTTATGAGTGTTGTCGTTACGTAGTTTGTCCACCAGAGGGCACACTGCAACTCCACTGTTTTCAACACACGGGGTTGGAATGCCACAAATCACAACAATCTGCTGATGCAAGCAGAGTAGCACACGATGGAGATCTTCTGTGTTCATGGTAAATTGATAATTGTCACGTGAAATATATTACTTAAATAATAATAAATATACCCAATCACCTCTCCTCTTAGCCTAAGTAAGCCTGACAACAGTCATGTCAGCCATGCCTGGTTTTGCTGCAGTAACGTGAAAGCAGGCACCGTCAGTCAAACATCAAAATTACATTTAACGTACCAGTAGTTGAGCTGTTGACAAACTTGATTGTAGGTTTATTTATGAAACAGTGTGGCAGTTCTAGCGAGTAAGCAAACAACGGTCCTATCATTTCTCCCTCGTCACTTCTAAAAATTAGGTTACCCACAAAGCTAGCTAATGCCATGTTTATCAATGGAAGACCGCTAACGTTAATGAGCGGTTAAACTATAGCGTTTAACTTATTCTGCCTCAATGAAGCAATGGTAAATATACCTGCAACTTGCATGTCTGTAGTAGTTACAGTCAGTGCATTGGAAATTATTAACCCTTTCACGCGTACGGTCACACCAGTGTGATTAGCCGTTTAGCGCGTATGCTAAAACTGGTGCGATTAGAACACGAGATTTTAGCTTTGAGGAAACAGCGATTTAACTCACTATATAAATATATATTTATAAATATAAATAAAATATGTACATTTATAAATATAGCAAAAGCTAACCAATAACTAGGAGAAGCTTAATAACACTAATGAAAACATACCAAACCATGCAAGGTAACACGTGCACTAGAAATAAGTTACGTGCAAAAGGGTTAAACCAGAGGGGACACGTAAATAAACGTGAGTTGAACAAGTATCTAACATGGCTTGTTAGCCAAAGAAAGTTATCTAGCTTCTCTTTCAAACATGTGGTGTGAAATCCCAAAGTCGCAAGTCCTCCTTGCAGACAGTCATGTAGTATTAGGGTGTACTCACACTAGGCAATCCGTATCGTGCCCGAGCACGTTTGACCCCCAATGTCCAGTTAGTTCGTGTGATCGCTCCGTACCGTGCCCGGGCCTGCTTGAAGAGGTGGGCTCGGGCACGGTTCAGTTGGACTCGGGCACGGTACGCATCAGTGTGATCGCTAACCGTGCCCGAGCATGGAACTCGAACAAGACGTCAATAACGCGACTGCCCCATTTAAAAAATATATCCGTTATAGCAGCAGTTAGCTGGATATCTGTTAGTTACACGGCCAGTCATAATTCATTTAAACCATCATTTGATTAGCCAGCTGACTTCCTTAAATATAACAAGCTGGTTACCTCCAAAATTCAACTGGTTAGTTCTGTAGATCTATACCTAAAAATAACTCTGTGGATCTCCACATTAGCTTGATTACCAGCAAGCAAAATAAAACTAACCATACTTTACACGGCAATGTACACATTGCTGTTGTTAGGGGCTTAGTCAGAGTATCACAAAGGAAGCAGCCAACCTGTTCAAGTAGCTAGTCTTCAACAATCGTTCAGATAGGTAGCCTGTTAGCTAACTAGCTATGTTTGTCAAATCTATCACTCGATAGCTATACGTTAGCTCCCCAGCCAGTTAGCATCGATTATACAACGCAGCGATTTTCAAGCTGCAATTCACCTTCATCAATAAGGTGAGAACCAGACCCGTTATTAACCCAAATAATCTCGAATGAATTGAAAAGTGTAGGCTACTATCCAAGCAGTAATGGAAGATGCTTGTTGTTGTAATGATGACAGTAGCGCATACACAAGTAGTAGCCCTAACTGGTTAACATTAGCTAACATTATTGTGATTAGGTTACTGTAATCTGACACAAAATATTGGTATGTCCCTTAGCATAATGACTGAAACGTCAGCTGCCTCCGTAAAAATCTTCTTATACGTGTAGCACGATTAAATGAAAATTGCTGCACTGCATAATCGATAAATCTATAAGGCATGTGAGAGGGCCGTGTGTCACTCCAAATAAGCCACAAAGTAAGTACAATCATGAACTCCATTGTACTGTGCGAGAGCACTTTTGTTCAACACAAAAAGTTGCATCGTGATGACGTAAGCGTGCTCGGGCCTGGAACGTTAAGCGCAATGTGAGCACAGGCCAGCGGGGGAGTGGGGAGGGGGAACAATCGTGCTCGGGCACGGTAGAAGGCAACCGGGCCTAGTGTGAGTATGCCCTTAGATGCATTCAACAGCAGCGTTTACTCTCGGTCACTGTATCAGTTTACCGCATAGTTTAAGATGGCATAATATTTTTAAAACTTTTTTCTATTTTTATACATTTGACTCTTACTTATCAAAACTTTAATATACTTTGTTGTACTTTTGTTCAAAGTACTATTTATGACAATAAAAAGTTTATTTTTAAACTGCATTATGTCATGTTATCTTGGTGACGACTTTTAAATAACTACACATAACAAAAGTTAGGGAAAATCTTAATGTTATGTGTTTCTGAAAAAAAACATTGGCCGATATATCATTATCGAATCATCAAATATCGAAATCGGTATCGGTCTAAAAAATCCTATATCAGTTGGGCTCTATTACAGACCTCTACACGAGCAGGATGCTGGGTCAATTCCCAGTTGGGCTGGTGTCACCGCACCCTGATCTGACCCTGTACAATGCACAGATGAATGGAAAGATAATATGCACCACACAAGTCTTCCTGCATAAGAGTGTATCCATGGCAACTCTATGATAAATAATACAATGAACCCTGCCAGCCAAGAGCACACAGGGCTCCTCTGGGGAGCACAAGCTTCCAAAAACAGCTGTCGCCCCTGTCCTGGCAGGAGCGGTCTGAGAGAGACTGTTGTCACGGCCACAATGCATGCTGGGTGGCAGAGAAGCTCTGTGGTCATGCTGCAGGGGATGCTCTCCAGCCGGAGACACTCTCTCCACCAATGGAAAGACACCTCACCTCTCACCTACTCCCCAGCTCCGGCCCTGCCAGACAGCCTGGCCTTGTAAACCCAGCCTGGTCTGTAAACCCACACACTTCCACTCACACCAGCCCTGCTCCTGCAGCACGTGCCAATGACACAGCCCCACTGCATCATGGGAGCTGGGTCCGCACAGGATATATTACCGCAGGACAGATTTCTGCGGTACAACATTAGCAGCACTGACCTCTGGTTATCGTGAAGCCAATCACTGTTTATTAACCAATGACAATGGCACTGAGACAGGGATGTTGGAGTGGGGATTTTGTTTAAGCAAAACTAGCGACTGGGCCAAGAAGACCAACGACAATGCCAGCTGAGGGGGAAAGAGCTATCTGGGGCAACCCTCCGAAATGCAGCTGTCAGTGTGTGTGGGCTTGTATCTGTGTGTTATGCACACACATTTGCGTATGGACATGGGCGTGCGCGTGCATGGGTAAGTACAGTGCCGTGAAAAAGTATTTGCCTCCTTCCTAATTTCTCCTATTTTTGCATATTTGTCATACTTTATTGTGTCAGATCTTCAAACAAAATTTTATGTAAGACAAAGACAACCAGAGTAAACACAAAATACAGTTTTTTAAATGATCGTTTTACTTATTGAAGGAAAAAAAAGTTATCCAACACCAACTGACCCTGTGTGAAAAAGTAAGTGCCCCCTAGTTACTCAATTAACCAATTAACCAAGTCCAATTGATAATTGGGTTTAATTAGACTAGACACACCCAGCCTTGATTACTGCAAGGCCTGTTGAATCTAATCATCACATAAATAGAACCTTTCCAGCAATGTGAAGTAGGCTAAAAGGTCTCAGCAAGCAGCACATTGTGCCGCGATCAAAAGAAATTCCGGAAGTGATGAGAAAGAAAGTTACTGAAATATATCGGTCTGGAAAGGTTACAAAGCCATTTCTAAGGCTCTGGGACTCCAGCGAACCACAAAGCCATTATCTTCAAATGGAGAAAACTTTGAACAGTGGCGAATCTTCCAAGGAGTGGCCGGCCAACCAAAATTCCTCCAAGAACACATCGAAAACTCGTCTGGGAAGTCACAAAAGAACCCAGAGGAACATCTAAGGAACTGCAGGCCTCACTCGCCTCAGATAAGGTCAGTGTTCATGATTCCACTATTAGAAGGAGACTGGGCAAAAATGGTACCCATGGAAGAGCTGCAAGGCGAAAACCTCTGCTAACCAAGAGGAACATAAAGGCTCGTCTCACATTTGCCAAAAAACACCTTGATGACCCCAAAGCCTTTTGGGATAATGTTCTGTGGACTGATGAGTCGAAAGTGGACCTTTTTGGAAGACATGGATGCCATTACATCTGGCGTAAAGCTAACACAGCATTCCACTATAAGAACATCATACCAACAGTCAAACATGGTGGTGGCAGTGTGATGGTGTGGGGATGCTTTCCTGCTTTAGGGCCTGGGCGAATTGCCATAATTGACAGAAACGTGAATTCTGCTCTCTAACAGAAAATCCTGAAGGAAAATGTCTGGTCATCTGTCCGTGATCTGAAGCTGAAGCGCAACTGGGTTATACAGCAAGACAACGATCTGAACCACAGGAGCAAGTCCACCTCTGAATGGCTGAAAAGAAACAAAATTTAAGGTTTTGGAGTGGCCTAGTCAAAGTCCTGACGTGAACCCCATTGAAATGCTGTGGCAGGACCTTAAACGGGCAACTCATGCTCGAAAACCCTCCAATGTGGCTGAATTAAAGCAATTCTGCAAAGAAGAGTGGGCCAAAATTCCTCCACAGCGATGTGAAAGATTGATCTCCAGTTATCGGAAGCGATTGGTTGCAGTTGTTGCTGCTAAAGGTGGCACAACCAGTTATTAAGTTTAGGGGGGGACAATTATTTTTTCACATGGGTGATAGGTTATCCAACACTTTTTCCTTCAATAAAATGATCATTTAAAAACTGTATTTTGTGTTTACTCTGGTTGTCTTTGTCTTACATTACATTTTGCTTGAAGATCTGACACAATTAAGTATGACAAACATGCAAAAATAGGAGAAATCAGGAAGAGGGCAAATACTTTTTCACGGCACTGTACGTGTGTGTATGTGTCTCTGGACAGAAGATTAACCCTCTCTCCACCAAATCCAAGGGTTTAGAGAAGGCTTCCTTTCATTATAACACTCGTCAAAGCCACTGTCCCAGTGGATTAAAGCAAACATGCAGTCCTGAAAGTTACACTGCTGTAACCGCAGATAGTGACCTGCTGTACCCTAGGAGGATTCCCCTCTTGCCAGTGTGCACCTCTACAAAATCCGGCAGTGACTTATCCCAGTGGGGAGCAGGACAATCCTGCCCAATCAGAGCACGCAATGCACGGTGCAGCTCAGGGGAGAGGGGACGCTTAGATCTGTCTCAGCAACAAGGGAGCTGGACACGGGTACCGCCAGGGCGCTCGGTCTCCGCTAAAGAGTTGGTTATTTGTTGAAATTTGGAATTAACAAGAAATACATCAGACTGGGAGCTGAATTTCAGCATTTTTACAGATTGGAAAACAGGCTTGTTCTTGTTGTTCGAGTTGCACGCAGGCTGTGACAGTGACACTACCTCTGCCTCTGAGAGGGGCCCGATGGGCCCCTGCCATTTACAGGACTCGATGGCTGGCCAACAATCTGGGCTACTCTGATCGTCAGGCCACCAGCAACACTGCTGCCGTCCTGAAGCTGTGTGCTACGCAGCTGGGAAATTCCCAACCAAACAGCGGCCAACGCTGCTGACAGACTATTCGGGGCCTGCTCTTTCAATGAAAAAGATGCCTGAAGTCCCTTGTTGGAGAAAACCCTTCTAATGGTGGAGAGCTGTATTGTAGGCCTTTGTGCGTTTCCTGCCCACATCTGAATTCACTCTCCACCCACAGCACTGCTGGAATACTGGCTGGATTCTTTTCTGTCCAGATCCATCAGAAGGCAAAACTACCAACAGCAACAAGAACAAAAGCCCTCATTGTCTCTCTTATGAACATGCTATACAACTGATAAGCTTTTAAACTACAGTACTGCATTTCGCCTGGAACAAAACCCTCTGTGACACATGTGCGTCTGAGCTGAGACACTGCCGTGTGTCAACACTTTCAGAAGTGCATGAACAGCTGCCTACAGAACCGTGGTCTGAGCTTGACTCCGGAGCACTCACAGCACGTTGCAAAACAGAAAAAAGACAATGCATGCAAGGAGGAAGGCTAGCACCGCGATCAAGGAAACATGGCGAGCTGGTTGTGGTGTGTAAAGCTAACCGTTCACGTCTATCCGGTAGCTGACCCTACTTGATTCATTTACATTCTCAGGCAGCACACAGCCACCAGATGAGACGAATGACCCCCAGTGGGAATCTGACAAAGAGTTCCTTCTTTCCTTCCAACTTGTTACACATATTCATTAATAAATTATGCAACATTGGCCCTTTGGGTAAATGGACTCTGTACCTGCTGTTATTCAAAATTAGAAGGTTATAACTATTATGCTGTCTAGCAAGCATGATATATTGAACACTGATTGATGGTATACACATCACTATATACACACACATCATATATATACATATACACACACATTAAACAACCAGCACATCTTTATCCAGCAACACTGGAAGGCATCAACTGGCATCTGGCTGCCTAGCTGACTCTCCGCCTAGATATCTAACGTTAGCTATCTGGATAAACACAGCAACAGAGCGATCGTGTTGTTTTACATTTATTTACTCATCTGGCAGACGCTTTCATCCATAGAGACTTACAAGTGAGGTACAATACAACCAAACGAAAAACCATTAATTGCTCAGGTGAGAGCAGAAGAGCTGTGTCTTCGGCTTTTTCTTGAAGATAGTAAGGGGCTCAGCAGAACGGATGAAGTGTGGAAGTTCATTCCACCATCGGGGGGACAACGGCGGAGAAAGTCCTGGATAGAGACTTTACACTGCGATGCGACGGGACCACCAGGCGCCGTTCGGTAGCAGAGCGTAGCGATCGGGAGGGGAAACATGGTTGCAGTGGTGACTTCAACACAGCACCGACTGTATTTTAGAAAACATCCTTGACACAAACAGCACGATGCACGGGATGCACACTTGAATTAATAACCGGACCCATCTTTACACACGACAGCGTGAAAATCACGCTATCCATCCGCACAAAAGCTGTCTTGTCACGCCTTCCTGGAGACCACACTGCACGTCGATGATCAGCTAGCCAACGCCGCTGCGGAAGGCACCAGGCTCTGCAAGTTTCACAATAATATCCTAGCTTAGTTTCAAGCAACTTTAAGTTAAACAGTAAAATTATGTCAGATGTGTTTTCCAGGCATGCTGAACACAAAAGGTCTGCCGTTTCACTGAAACGTCAGCCAAAGATACAGTAAGCTATCGCTAACTCAGCGCCTCCGATTCATACACAATCCAAACAGCTAGTTTGTGAGCTTTGCCAAAGACATGATCAGCTACTTTAGCTTTAAGCAAACAAAGCCAACACTAAGGTGTCACAAAGCTCTAAGCTTAGCTAACGTTAGATCGCAACACAAACACTCCTTGAGTATTTTATCTAGGCAGCTAACTAGCAGTTAGCCATATGCACCCAGTCAGACACTGTAGCAAGATAATGCTAACGGGGACGCAGATTTATTCAGCTCGCTGGCTCACGGTTCTCGTAATTGTGGAAAACTGGTTAACTGGCTAACGTGCTGCGTTAGCCACAGAAGCTAGCGAACGACTAAAAGCAATGTTTTGTCAGAACGGAAAGGGAACGAAACGTCTCGCGTCTTGCTTCCCGTTCAACCGCCAGGATGAAACGGCTAATTAGCTAACGTTAGCCGGAGAGCTAGCCAGCTTCGCCGAGCGCTTTGGTTGTTGGGGTTTGCAACGCTCATTTAGCCACAGCTAGTCAACTGTCTGGCAAAACGTAAGCAGGTAACCAGTTAACTTAATTAGTTATGGCGACTCGTCATATAGGCATGTTAATCTTTCTAAACAAAAGCAGGTCAGTGGTGTTAGCGCTAGCAGGCTAGCTAGCTGGTGCTCATGAACGGCGCCTGGGAGCTCGCGCTAGCTCGCGAGGTTAGCTATCGAACCGATTCAAAAATCTGGCCGTTCTTACCTTCCAGTAAAGTGCGCTTTCGCTAGCTATCAGTAGCCAGCTCTTCGGTGACTTACAATTTCCAAGGTGTTAACCAGCTGTTAGAATCGCAACGGAGCAAATCTTTAACAAATGGGGAAACGGCCCCCGCCTCGCTATTTTCCCTTCGTTATTTTAGAATGTTCCTTTTTTTAAACAGCTAAAAACTCGACGGCAGCAAAAGTGTCCGCCTCCCCGTCCGCAGGATTGGAGGAGCCCGAATTTATTGTACCGTCGTCTTTCGCTTATGATAGGATAGAAGGGCTGTCAATCTCACACCGCTTTGTACCGCCTCTGTTCTTTTGCGGTTGGTGCAAACTAGGGAATGCCCGCAATGCTTTCATAGCACTATTGGTGCAATCTCCTGACAATCATACGTTGTGATGGGAGGGCGTTAGACTTATGACAGGCGCTTGGTTGTAGACCTGCAGGAATTCATATCTTTGATTGGTCAGTATAAATGTCCATCCCCGCATTTTAACAATCATTTTCATTTTTTTGTGTAGAATTAGCTATGACTATTTTGAACACTTGTTTGTCAGCTAATCAAAGACCATCCTGTGAGAAGTTGAGCACTGACAAAGCAAATACATGTTTTCCTCAGATTGGATGTGCCTTGTGTATCTACCAACGGACAGACTTTCCAGCAACATGTACGAACAGTCAAAGGTCTCTCCTGAAAGACTGCTTAAAAGTCAGCTCCCGTCTTCATCTCGGGTTCAGTCAGTGATCTGTCTGCTGATTTAAAATCAGCTGGATATAGCACCGATCTCTATCAAGAGATCAATGGACCGGGATCGCAGAGCTTTGGTATTTTTTCTCGGAATGACTGCAGCTTGCAGCTCATTGAGAATGAATATTAGAAGTGTCCACCAGCAGTATTCCTTATGTCACGATTCACATCGTATTCCTAACAGTAATAACAGATCATCTTTAAACCGTAAAGCAGCTATCAGTATGGAAATGGTCAGGCCAAAGTACACAAAAAAATAAATGAAACAGCCTCAAAACATGGCGAGCTGATACGTCAGGGTCAAACGCCAAACCTCAATGCGGTAAGATTATAGAGATCTGGGACGCCCAATCAGAATCTGAAGCTAAACCCAGTTTAGTTCCGGGATGAGAGACTACATCCCGTTTCAGAGCAACAGCATCCGGGTCGTCACTGTTTTTTTTCTGTCTGGAGGTCATTTGGGAGCTGTGTGCTGTTAGCGGGAGCTTCACTTGTGATTCCCCCTACAAGACTATTATTGTTATCTGATGGGTGGTAGCAGAATCTGAAAGTATACGACACACCCTGAAATATGTCTCAGGCTTCTTCGGGGTTCCCGGGTGCCCCGCAACAACACGGGGTCTCTCCTCAGGTAACTGGCAAGCTAACTCGCCGAGCGAGGGTAGACTTAGTATTTTTCGTAGCGATCCTGCTGACGTTAGTTGGATATTGTTATTAGGTAGCCAAGTAACAACAGTTTGTTGTTGCAAGCAAATATTTTACTAGCAAATTAATAAATCGGATTCATGGTACAGCGTTAGCCACCTGATGCCAGGTAGCTATTATACGCGATTTTCGTACCGCAAGCGAACAGTTTGCAGACTTTGGCTACCCTGGTTAGCACTTTTCATTATTGACATTTTTACATTACATTATTTTCGGACAAACCGCTTTCCCTCACAGTGTTCTCCTGAACACCATGTGGTTAGACCTGAAAATTGTGGTTAGCTATCAGGTAATGACGTGAAACTGTGCAATTTAATGAATCGCCACTGTCAGTATAAATTAAAGGATCCATTATAGCTGGAAGATGGAATCTTGATTAAAATATGCATCTCTGCAGTGGTTAACAGAAACATAAACAGTCAAACCGTGGTGGTTTTGTGAGAATGATGTGTGTTGACCTGAAGTGACATCTTTACACCCCATCTTGACCAGGGTCCGATGGGACTAGACTACATACCCACAGAGGAGGAGAGAAGAGTGTTCAGGGAGTGTAATCAGGAGAGCTTCTGGTACAGATGTGAGTTGGATGAATTGGCTACCTCCTAGCAGGGATTCTTCCTCATCCACTTTTCCGTTATGTTGAGACGTGCACACAAGTGATGTGTGTACTGACAGCTGCATTGTGCCCACTTGCAGCTGTGCCATTCTCTGTTGCGGGCATGTTCCTCACCCAGGGGCTCATTTCCAGAGGTGAGTTCAGAGCCTGTTAAATAACATCGTTAACACGATGCATTCGGCTGTCTCTGTGTCTGACCTTCTTTCCTGCTGTTTTTAAGGGGTCCTGACGTCATCCACAAGGTTTGGCTCTCTGCCCAAAGTGGCATGTAAGTACAGCACTAACATTGCACCATTGGTTGTTTTGCACATACTTTTCTGCGCTGTGTAGTCTGGATTTGTAAGCACCTTGCCCTGTCTGAAAAGCCTCTTTTGAAAGGTCAGAGCATCTGTTGCTACTGCTAAGGTAACTACAGAAGAATCTGAATCTTAAATAGGGAAAAGCGCAAGAGCGGGCAGCGTTCATGGTCCGCACTGTTTGGGTGGATCGCCGCCTTAGTGGTGATAAGGGAGAGAGGCTTCATGACCATCAAAATGAGTGGAGCCATTGTGTGCTGTCAGCCAGTCTCCCATTTGAGGCAGATGTAGTGGTTTGCTGTTGCAAGCAAAGCCGCCTAGTGGTATTGCCGTGTCTCAGGGGGAGTGGCCTGCTCAGTGACTGAGGGAGGCCTGAGCTTGTGGTGGCTGAAGCTCACAGAATCTGTGTTTCTGAAGGGCTCACAGCAGAATTAATGGATGTCCTTGTTCTTGTTCCAAAAGCTAATGAGACAGAAAATTGATGATGTGTATATTGTGTGTGTTTGCGCACATGCATGTGTGTGTGTCCTGTCCCCAGTCGCTGGGCTGTGTGGGTATCTGGCAGGGAAGATGTCCTACATGAAGACATGCCAGGAGAAATTCAAGAACCTGGAGAATTCTCCTCTGGGAGAGGCCTTGCGCCAGGGCCACCGCAACCTGCCCCCTCAGTCAGTCCTGTACCACACACTCACACATACAGAGACACACATTCTCTCACACACATTCACTCACTCACACTCACATACAGATACAGACACACACTCCTGGATTTTCAACTGTTTAGTGTGTACTTTATTTCTGAAGTTTACTGTAGAAATCATTTATGAAAGGTTTCCACTAAGACATTGTCATTGAACTTTGAGCATTGTGTGTCTAATCATTAAGTCTGCAGTTGAGGAGATAATTCTAGAAACCATTGTCTTAGCAAAGATCAGACAGTTTATGAAGTAAAACTATATGCTTTAGGGTAGTTCAGAGTGTTTTGAGCTGAACATTCCAGACAGTTCAAATGGGAGTTACATTGGCAGTTATTTGAGTGACAGTTGATCAGTCTGGTTGAAATGGTTGTCGTCCTCCCCAGGTTCAGCCCCCAGAAGCAGTTGGACGAAGCAAATCAGACGGCATTTGAGTCAAACTCTCAGCCCTCATTGGACCTCCAAGGGCCCGCCCACCCTTACAGCGACTTCTCCTATAGCGACTCGTCCTACCAGCCCGCCCCTTTCAGCTCCGCCCTTAGTGACTCCGCCTACCAGCCTGCCCCGTTTAGCTCCGCCCTCAGCGAGTCTGCACCCACCGGGGCTGCGGATGACGTCAGCCCGCAAGGTAAGGGGGGGGGCGCACGCCATCGCCATGGAAACTGCAGGGCTTCAGTGGCCTAGCAGCTCTCTGAGTGAAGGCCTCAGCAGTTTCAGCCAGGGATAGCGGCCTTTACTGTGGGTTGCTGGGGAGCTCAGCTGGAGCTCACAGCTAGCGGGGTGTGGCATTCGAGCGTGCCAGTTTTTAGGGAGCCTGAGGTACGAACAGACTGCTCTAGCCTAGCCTAACCGCTCCGCCTCTCCCCCCCCCAGCCCCACCTTACCTGGAGGAAGAGGAGAAGCCGAAGAAGAGGAGCATTCTGTACGAGGAGCTGCGCAGTAAGAACCGCGAGAACTACGAGGTGACCCTGACCCAGAAGGCCGAGACCCTGCTCAAACCTGCCCCAGACAGGGCCGCGCCCAAGAAGGAGGGTGAGCGCACGCCCCAGGGAGGAGGGCCATCAGGGGTGGGGACCAAGGGAGGGGAATTCCTGGGAGAGTGTTAGCACTGGTGTCTTCTTGGGGGGGGTGAAGGCCAGGCGGGCAAAGGTGTCCCTGGCTGCTAGCAGTTGAGGGGGGCCTGGACATTGACCTACCGGGGGGGGGGGGGTTGGATTCCAGAGTCGGGGAGCAGGTAGTGGGGTGGGGGGATGGTTCTGTGAGCTATGTCTCATCTGTGTAAGAGTTTGGAGAACATACATGTGAAGTCACTTAGAGAACAGCATGCATAGGCAGGTTTGAGTTTACAGAGCATCACCTTTTCAGAAGTAACATCAACAACAGATGGAAGCAGATCAGCATATGCTGTGATGCAGCTGACATTTCTTCGCAGAAGGATTCATATCTCCCAGGTGTGTGTGGCCCTATTTCTAACCGCGCCTCTCCGGGTTTTGTTTTCCAGTGAAGAAGAACATTTACGGAGACACCTGGGAGGAGTGATCATCATCAGCTGCGGGGGGGGTTCGCATGCGCAGCTCTGCGCAGCGGTTGCAGGGGAAAGTGTCTATCTGGCACGCAGAGTGCTTCTAGAGCCAGCCCTTTGTCTTCAGTACTTGTGAGTCAGCTTCTGTTGCTTCACTGCAAGGCCTGGAGAGGGAGGTGTGACCACACACACATCTAAAAACAGCACCTCTCTTCTGTGTGAAATCTTCTGTCGAGAAATTAATGTGACGCGTTTGTCCAGAATACCATTATTAAACCAAATTGGTTTCAGCTCACTGATTACGTATGTCCGTGAGGTCTTGCTCTGTAAGGCGGGGCTGTTGAGTATGATTTGTTTTAATGACTCGATTCATTTCACTTGATTCAGTATTCAGTTTCCTTTGGGGCTGATTTTCAAGCGGGGCCATGTGAACAATATCACATGACCTGTATGGGTGCACGCTGAATCTGAGTGAGTACACACTAAAACTGAGGATTCACAGCTGCTTCAAAAAGAACATTTTAACCAACATTACAACACTCCACAGTTCACTCCACTCACAGTATCAGTATAACCAGGTAATCGTAGTTGGTAATTATTACAATATGTGTATATAATCACATTATATATTCATATATTATTATGCCATAGATTTGGTGTAAATTAGTACAAAATTGACTCATTACATTGAGGAAGTATGGCAAAGTTTTGGCACGTTAAAAGAAGGACGCATGTTCCTCACAGAGTGCTTTCTGATGCTCTGTGTGTTGGTCTTTACTCAAACCCAGCCTGCTTATACACAGAAGTGTCTGCAGGCTTCATGTGTCCGGCAGCGTGTTTGTGGCCGGGCGCTGAGGTTCAGGGAAGGGAAGCGTACGGGGCGGTTTCCGTGGAAATGAGCAGAGACCTAGGGAGTCTTGAATGGTAAACTCAGAGAGCACTCATCTGTGTGTCTGTGGTCGCAGTGTCACAAAGGTCATTTCTATCACGTCACTCTCCAGAGGAGCACTGGAGGAGATATTCATTTTTATTATTGTCTCACAGTACTAGAGGCTCTTTTTTCAAAATGCCCAATCACACAAGACTGCATGGAAGAATTCTCTGTGAAACATCGGATCAATCATGAGTGATACAGTCCCCTGGGAAAGGACTCCTTGCGCTTATGCTGTGTTCAGTAAGGACGCCCCCCTTAGCCCTGGGAGGGCATTTACAGCATGGCCATAGTGAAGTTCATGCCTGTGTGTGTGTGTGAGGTGGAGTCATGGGAAACTGGACAGATGGAAGGTTCCGCAGAGTTCCGTACAGTAAGGACTGGCAATGAAGTGTGGTTTTTTTTACGTGGCTGCCCCCAGGCTCATGTGCTGAAGAAAGACAAGTAACATGCTTATCACGTCGCTGGGAGGAATCTGAAGAACAGGCAACCCGTAAGACGAGCTGTTCTACAGCGAGTGCGTATATCATCAGTGTTGGGGACGTAGTGGTCTTTAGTCACCGCAACACCAGCATTTTCCTAGTTCTCTGGGTCCGCTCTGACATGCTAGCAGATTTCAGTTAAACCTGTAACATCTCAGATCTTTATGCAGATGTACTTCTTAGAAGGTTATACCCTACATTTTAATAAGATAATGGGGTCTCAGATGAGAACATCTAAAATTAGTTTTTTACTTCTTAGTTTTACAGTACTTTATGTAAGTGATTTTAAGCCTCTGAGGACATTAGTGGATTTTTGCTCTGCTTTTGCGCCCCCTTGTGGCAGCAGGGTTTGGTGTTCAATGTTATTGTTTCAGCTTGCATCAGGTGCAGGTAGTAAGAGATGCAAAGCTTTGCACTTTTACCTTTCCCGCTTGGAGAAGCGACTCATGATTTCAAACTCCGGCTAGCCGAAGAGGTTTGTTCATGTATATGAAGGTGAAGCCATTCTCTTACCCTCAGAAAAAAGTGAAACTAAAACCAACCGAGAGACCTGAACCTGTCAGGTTGTGCTGAGGGAGGGAGGCTGGAAACCACAGCTTTACAGGATGCGGTTCTCAGTGCTCACTTATGTATGTAAGGGCATGACTCCAATTATGCAACATGACATTAATGTTTCAGAGCGGAGAGGTGCGATATCCAATACGCAGCCATTGGTGACACACACCTCGTGCTGGGCCCTCCCTCCTCCATATGCTCTCGCCCGGGTGGCCAGGCTAATTCTGTGTGATTTGTTTTAGAACCACACCCCTTCTAGAATTTTCAGAAAGAGCCAGCAGGTCAGAACACCGATAACCTCAGAGACAGAGCTTTCATGGTGGAGCCCACAGAGGGCCATCTGCCTGCTCATTGTGAAACTGTATCTGAACCTGTGCTCTTGGGTGATGCTGTTGTGCAGCTATATTGTAAGAATAAGCACACACTTTTGAAGCACAGTAAAAACTTTGAGTTCTGTTGTTGAGTACTTGATGGCCTTTGCTTTTCCTTTGTTAAAGGGACTGGATCATGGATGGAAAATGACAAATCAGACAGGATAGATAAAGTGGAAAAGTTTATTTGTATTATCTGGGGTAAACTTTTTGTGAGCACCACAAAAACACCTGTGCACAACAAGTCCTTTGTGGTCATAGCTGCATCTGATACATGCTGTAAAAACAGTAGAGATGTTAAAAAATTAATATATAAAATAAAATAGTTTTTACTCTACTGCTCTGCAGAAGGAGAATAAAACACTGTTCAATACATTGCATAACATTAAATTTTGGTCGTTTAGCAAACACTTATCCAGAGCCACTCATATACTGCATCTCATACAGTGACACGAGAAGCTGCACAAACAAGACACCACTAACCACACATGAACGAACATCAGTGCTAAACATAGCGCTGAGATCACAAATGCGTGCCAAGATTGATATATGTACAATTTAAGGACTGTGCCATTACAAATATAATGTTAACACACACAACATGCATGCTAGTAAACCTCCATATACCCAGTGTAACACTGCTATAGATTTTACTGTAATGCTGCAATACATTGAGAGCGAGTGAGAGGGTGTGTGTGTGTGTGTGTGTGTGTGTGTGTCTACTCGCTTCTGTGTTTGAGAATGCGCATCTGTCTGTGTCAGCCTGCCTGTATGTGTACACGTGTGTGTGGGTGTGTGTGTGTGTCTGCCTGTCTGTATATACGCGTATGTGTTTGTCTGTGTGTGTATGTATGCATGTATGTGTGTGTCTGCTTGCTTCTGTCTTTGGATGTGCGTGTGTCTACCTGCCTGTGCATGTATGTGCCTGTCTGTCTGTGTATACGTGTGTGTGTGCATGTGTATGTCCGTCTGTCTGTGTATACGTGTGGGTGTGAGTGTACCTCTTCAGCTCTGTTCTCTCTCTGGAGTTGGGGGTGCCTGGTTCTTTTCACACTCCTTACACACGTGGTGACACTGCCTGTCAAACAGAGCTTCCTGTCACAGCATCCATCACCAAACCAGGCTGTCAGTCAATAACATTAACAATTCAATAACAAAACAACCAATCAGCAGAGACTACATTCAGTTGTAGTTCCCACAGACTCACTCACAAACATAATGGGGTAAATATAATGCTCAAAGCAGCCATTTAAAATCCTAATGAATTAATAAACACAAACACTGCTAGGGGTATCAAGAGAGTTCTTACTTCTATTCTGACGTGAATAAGGAGCCCATTCAAGTGAATGTGATCAACAGAAAAAGCTCTGATTGGTCACTGTCACACAGTAGACCAATTAGCCGAGGGCATACACACCTCTTGTGTTCCGGGTGGAAGCCCCTCCTGAATCTTGGGCTGAACCCGGGGCCAAAAGGCTCGAACCCAAGCCTCTGGAACTTGTCTCTGCACATTCTCATGTAGGAGGCCTTTCCTAGTATGTAACCAAGGATGCCAGCCACTGGGAGAAGAGGCGAGAGGTGACTGACTGAGCCAGGCTGCGATTGCCTGAGCAGAGGAAGAACCTGGAGGCTGAAGTGAGCTTCTTGCATGGCTTACCTGCAAGCTTCGGGAGGGGTCCGAACCTCTTAGAGGGATGCAGGACACCTGGAAGAGAGCAGAGATGCACGAGGACCAGGTCTGCGTCATCATTAAGCCTGAATGTAATGCTCTCAGAGTAACGCACAGTGCTGTCAGACCATTAATGTCTGATGGGATACTCTCGGAGTGACACACAGTACTATTACCTGTGCCAAGGTCTGTCTGCCTACCAGCAGCAAGTGAAAACCGATTTCAGCATCAGCCTTAGCACCTCACCCCCTGAATGCTAACATTCTTGGCTTCAACTGTTGTTCTTAGACAGCAGATCCAGGAACAGCTAACCTAACACTAAAACCAGCTTACACCTATTTTATGAAGACAGCTGTAGCTTATCCTTAATCAGTAGTTGGTGGAAGAGCCTTACCATTGTAGAGGAGAGCTCCGGTGATGGCCATGCTGCCCAAAGACAGAGGAAGAGCTAAAAGAGGGACAGACGCATAAATACATGAACACATAAATGCATTAACACACACATGTGTTCGGGGAGATCATGCTTGTGAGTGAATGAGTTTGTATTTTTTCTTTTGTGTGAAGGAGTAGATGTGTGTAGGTGACTTCTCAGCACCCTCACAGAGCAGTGCAGTCCCTTCTCTGTAAGTTTCCCATGCAGGGCATGGGTATTTCCCATGAACGGACAGCCCTCAGCGCTCCACTGGTGGAAAGGCTGCCGTGCAGCAGAGCAAGGAGTGTGGGCGTGTTCAGATCCTGTTTGTTCATAACGCTCCAAAAATATCCCATCATGCATTGCCTGGTAACCTAAACACTGGACATTATCCAGATGGCAGCAATCACTGGAGTTGTGGGCGGAGGGGCACTCCTTTTTAGAAAGTCCAACTGAGGATTAAAGTTCAAAAAGCGTAACATCTGTAAACAGCAGTGATGACAAAGTGGGCTTTGGATCGAGGGAACTACACCTCACCCAGACAAGTGAGCACAAGCCAAGTGGGAAAACAAAGAAATGGCAAAAAGTTGCCTGTTTCTGTGTGTGGTGTACAGATCAATCCTTCCTCTCCTTCCTCTGTCTCTCCCTCTTGCTTGCTTTCTCTCTCTCTCTCCCTCCCTCTCCCTCTCCTTTCTCTTTCTGTCCCTCTACCCCTCTACCCCTCTCCCTCTCAGGTAGCCATGTGGTGTCTCCTCACCTCGGTACCAGAAGCTTTCCTCCTGACACTCCCGGATGATCTGTCTCACCTCGTCTCTGTGAACGTGCTGATCTCCCAGCAGACACTGAAACACACCTGAGACTGTTAGAGGTTCCCCCAGCCCCACCCCCAGCCCGTGCCGCACACCTCTCTCTCACCGTTCCCTGTCCACCCCGCTCAGCTGCCTCAGAGGTCATGGTGGTTTTCGACATCTGCGTTGCATACGTTTCTCCGCTGCTCTGCTGTGTGCTGCCTGCCCTGCAGTCTTAGCCCGTTATTGCCCTGTCAGAATAAATACCTGCGGAGGCCCCGCCCACACAGGGGCTGTTCCTCTGACCGACCGACTCCCTCTCCCTCTCTCTCAAATTCAGATCAGATCGATAAAAAAGGGAGTGGTACACTGAAACATTGTGAACAAAGACATACGGTACAATGATAAACACTCTCTCTCCCCGGCTGTTTGCGTCTGTCCTGTAATGCAATCTTGTGTAATTTGGACACAGCCTTGACTCCAGTGGCGGCGGGTGAGCTGGAAACTGGGGAAGCCCGAACACTACCTTTAAATCTATCATTACTTTCAACCTGTTATCTTTATCCTCCCTGACTGACAATGAAACAAATAATTCACAGAATAATCGACACCAACGGCGTAATTATAATAAATGATTATGCTGGCGAAACACCGCAAATTGTCTGTTTGTGTGCTTGCGAAAGCTACAACGTGAGATTGTTTAATTAACAAGGATGGCATTTTACGATATAAATTGCGTTAAATGCTCATGACACATCACAGCTTTTGTGACGTCTGTGTTGTATACGTTATTGTTCATTGCACTCAACCTAACATAAAGGTTTATTCTCAGCAATTTAATTCGATTTAATTAAACTTAGCTCCGTTTTGTAATTGAATTTCGTAACACAAGAAAGCTATAATGTGAAACATTTAGGAGAAAGCTTAATTATTCAAATTGCCATCCTTGTTAATTAAACAATCTCATGCTGTAGCGTTCGCAATAGCACACAAATTTCAGACAATCTGCGGTGTTTCGCGAGCATAATCATTTATTCTAATTACGTCATTGGTGTCAATTATTCTGTGAACGATTTGTTTTATTGTTAATCAAGGAGGATAAAGGGCAACAGGATGAAAATAGTGATAGATTTAAGGGTAGTGTTCGGGTTCCCCTGTTTCCAGCTCACCCGCCACCACTGCTTGACTCACACCCTTTCAGAGTCCAGCCCATCTCATGGGTGTCCCAAACAAGAAAAGTTTCCTTTAAACATTACCAGCAAACCACCTCACAATCATCATTCAATATCTGTACATCTATCCTGGGCTTCAACATTTTTTAAATCCATTTGAAACGAGCCATTGAAAATGAGACACCACCAGGTGCTTGTTCACATGTTTAGATGTGGTCTTCTGCATGCTGGTCATGTGACTTGCTTAGATGCTCTTTTCTGCTCCTGTTTTGTTAGGGGCTCTGGATAAGCGACTGCCAGGTGAATAAATGTAAACCCATGGCAAGTGCTTATTTGGACATAACAATCACTCACCTACTCGATGGGTCTTACAAGGCTGATTCAGAGACACGTCCAAAGCTTTTTCCGGATTTAACACTGGCAACCGTTTCCTTCGTCAATCATTTTTGAAAAACACAAGTACGGAACATCACAAACAGCAGGCCTCGCTCCAGCCTATGGCTCTATGGTTACTGTGGAGGAGGCGAGGAAGGGAACTCCCTGTAAATGTGCTCACCATCCTGGACCTGTGAACAAACAACAATACACACATTCTAGAGGGCCTGTTTCTGGAGGCTTCTGTGTGAACTGAGTCTCAGTCAGTGTGCAGCTACTGCCCTGAAGTGAGGCTCCTCTGTGAGGCTGTGGAGATGAGGCTGCTCTCTGTGGTTCCTCTTTCTGTGAGGCTGCTCTGTGAGGCTCTCACAATTCTGAAGTAGATTAATTAAGTCCTTTTGAAAATACAAACCTGGTGGGTCCCACTGTGGTCATTTTCTGGGTGTGTCTGTAACTGACTGTGCACAAAAAGAGAAGTGAGCAATCGTAGGGTGTGGTATGAGGAGATCCATCACCTCTGTGTCACCTGGGAATGAGGCATTCAGCCCAGCTGGAGCTACACCAGAAACGCAAGTAAATAAAATAAAAGTAAATGAAATTAGATTTTTTATGTGTATTACCTATGCATATATAAACAAGTTATCATGTGAATTTACACCACAAAAAACCTCATCTATTTGGAACAGAGTCACACATTTCAACTTTACACACACATTTCACAAGGATTCAAAGGCTGATTCTGTTTATGTTGGCTAAATACCTGAAAGACACACCCACAGTGTAGCTTTGTTCTTCCCACACCCACCATGGCAAAATACGTCCTACCTATGCATAGAGGCCAGGGCACCTCACAGAGTCACCAGACTGGATGGATGGAAGACTATTTCAGCACTGATGTTGCTCTTCATTTCAGTAATAATGTTGAACTTTCTTTCAGCACTGGTATTGGACTTCATTTCAGCTGGGCTGCAACATACAGTAGTTTCCTTCCAGGGTAGTTCCATTCCACAATCCGCCAATCAAAGGGAATCCACTTGACCTTGGATTGCCATGGTGGACCTCACTAAAACAGCGTTTATTTTATGGTTTTCCTCCTTATCATGACCAACTCAATTACATACTAATAGCATGTGTGAGAGGACAGTGAGCAGTGAAGTTTTAAAAGTAAATGACAGATAATTAAAGTCAAAACAAAAAGGATGTGTTTTCAACACTGACTTACTGATGCAGGGAGGACCATACCACCCTCCTGCTGTAGGGGGCCACGCAGAGAGGACTGTACCACTGTCAGACTTCAGTTTGATCTGATGAGCTCAGATAAAGTTGGCTGTTTTGGGTCAGGAGTTCAGTAAGGTAGTCCGGAGCTCAACTATGTAATGCTTTACAAGCCAGCAAAAGTAGCACAAAGTCAGTGTTAAAAGCACATCTCTCTGTGGTGGAAAGCACAGACTGATCACATCTCACCTCAGGGTGATTCTTCTCTTAGCACATAAGCCTTGCGCCTCCTGTCAAGTTATATCCACATAACATACATTCTAGCCGTATAATGCAATGTCCTTTATATATCACTGTGTGACTTTTACAATAAGAGCAATATCGCAAATAAAACTGAGTAGTTGGTTGGTTAGTGGGTTGATTGATTGACTGATTGATTATTCATTGATTGGTTGGTGGTGTGGTTGGTTGATGGTTAATTGATTATTGATCTGTTAGCTGGCTAGTTGATTGATTGATTGATTGATTGATTGATTGAAGGATTGGGAAGTTATATAATTAACTTCTAAGTCGAGAGTTATTTGCATTTCCACCAGTATTTTATCATACATATTGGTTTAGCATAGCTTTTAAACACACGCAGTTCACTATCGCATAAAAGGTGACACGTTTGGTTGTCTTTTTTGATGTCCCACGCCAGTAGTGCCGTATTCCGATTAAATGTGCTGTAAACACAACACATTCTCTTCCTTCACCCTCATCCTTACCCTGAAGCGCCAGTGTGACCGAAAGCGGATTTTGCTGCCACCTGGTGGACACAAATCTTAGTCATTGATTTTTTTTCAACCTTGGCCTTGTCTGGTGGGTTCTCCAGGTAAATTTGTTGTTAATGTCAGTGGATGTCAGACAAACAGCAACAACACGCTCTCTTGTAGACTCAGTCCGGCTAAAGACACAAATAAACAAGTTACCAGTTATACAGACGAAAATAAAAGTGGTGGAATACAGTTATCCCAATCTGCACAAGCTAATGGGTCATTTTTCATATTACTGAACATCCTCATAATCCATGGCATTCAGATGGTCCTGTTTTAAATTGCTACATATACTGCATAAAATACATACATAAAATTCAACGTAATATTTGGTTTACCCTTTAAGGTATATTTGGTCGGCTAGCAGCAGTCCAGAAGAGGAAAACGGAGCTCAAGTTGTCCTTACACTGTTAGTACTAGGTGGGAAAAACGGTGGATACGTGTCCCACGATGGCCCAGCGCTGTAGTAGGCCCTGTAATGTTAGAATATAATTAGGGACGAGCTAATACCTCATTCAATTCGTTGGGCACCCGAGTAATTTGTTCAATTAGCACCCTCTGCCTTGTGTAGAAATACAGCCAAACGCCAGGGGCGGGGCCAGAGGGGGTGGGGCGTCAGGGGCGCGGGCCATCCTGGAGATTTGATTGGCCACCCCAGGTGCCGCCCAAAAATCCTAGTCTGTGATTGGCCACAAACCAGGTCGAAGGCAGGGCTTTTCTTGACATACTCGGTGATTCAAATCAGCGCGGGAGTCGGGAGTGACTGACTTCAAAAGTTTAAGTACACGTTTTGATACAACCAAGAAACAGCCGTTCTATATGTGTAATTGGTTGTTAGCAACACAATTGCTCTTGCTAGCAAGCAAAGTTATCTAGCTATCTGCCAATCATGCAAGGTAGCTAGCTAGCTAGCTAACGTCAGCTAGCTTGATAATGAACTACAAATCTCTCCAGGTAGCTAGCTAGTTAAATGTAAATCATTGTAAAACTGTAGGACTAGGATCTTTTCATTATATAGTTGGCATGTGTCTGTTGATTTGTATTTGAATTTCTTCAAATAAAAAAAGATGACGTGAGAGTATGGTGTTTGTCCTTCTTTGCAGTTTCATCCTCTGAATATGGTGTTCATATGGTTAGTTTATGGTTTATGGTTTAGCTCCTGTATTGTATTCATGCTAATTTCACATCTTGCAGTTCTTTTAGTGTATGGGGGCATTATAAATATTCGTTATGTGCCTATTTCTGTTATTGTGGGTGTTGTGTTATCCTCATGCCACCCTTGAATGAATCAGTGCACCACTTGGGCCACCCCAGTCAAAAAAGTCTAGAACCTGTGGGCTGGGCTGATCTGTCTGACAGAACGGGGTACAGCCCAGCACTCTAACCACTACTCCATACTAACCCACAACCCAGCATTCTAACCACTACTCCACAGTAACCCACAACCCAGCATTCTAACCACTACTCCACAGTAACTCAAAGCCCGGCACTCTAACCACTACTCCACACTAACCCACAACCCAGCATTCTAACCATTACTCCACAGTAACCCACAGCCCCAGCGCTCTAACCACTACTCCTCAGTAACCCACAGCCCAGCACTCTATTCCACACTAACCCACAATCCAGCACTCTAACCACTACTCCACAGTAACCCACAGCCCCGGCGCTCTAACCACTACTCCACACTAAACCACAGCCCTGACCACTACTCCACACTAACCCACAACCCAGCATTCTAACCACTACTCCACAGTAACCCACAGCCCAGCATTCTAACCACTACTCCTCAGTAACCCACAGCCCAGCACTCTAACCACTGCTCCTCAGTAACCCACAGCCCTGACCACTACTCCACACTAACCCACAACCCAGCATTCTAACCACTACTCCACACTAACCCACAACCCAGCATTCTAACCACTACTCCACACTAACCCACAGCCCAGCACTCTATTCCACACTTCTGCAGAAGTGCATCTGTCCTGGACTCCCTGGCATGGCTTCCTTCTTGTGGGCCACTGGGTTGGGTTACGTTATTGGTTAGATCGCTGATTCTCAATCCTGCTCCTGGGGGCCCACTGCTCTGCAAGTTTTCCATCTTTCCCTGCTCTACCTACCTGACTGAACTCATCATTGGCACTTTTGATTAGCTGAGCACACCTGATTTGATCACGAGCATGTTAATCACAGTAATCAGGTGTATTTGGAGCAAGGATAGATAGAAGCATGCAGGACAATGGGCCTCCAGGAGTAGGATTGAGAAACACTGGGTTAGATCAGTGTTTCTCAGACCTCTCCTTGCAGACCCCTTGTCCTGCATGTTTTAGATCTCTCCCTGCTCCAACACAGCTGATTCAAATCATCAACTCCTTATGCACTCCTGAAGCTGCTTAATAACAAACTGATCATTTGAATCAGCTGTGTTGGAGCAGCAAAAGATCTAAAACATGTAGGACAAGTGGTCTTCCAGGAGAGGTTTGGGAAACGCTGGGAGAGATCATGTGACCTGGCTGGCACAGCATGTCTCTATTTGCTACTCTGTGTTTTCTTGGGCCATTCCAGTCCTGATGTCAGCTTGTTTTGTTGTTGTTTCGTTTATTGTACATTATGAGTCGCACGAGGGCGGCAGTGCGGTGGCGGATGAAGAATCGCCAGTATTGCGCAACATTAAATTTTGCGTTTCACTTGGATGTTAAAACCCGTACGCACTGTCAATCTCGGCGCTGTGTTTGGCACTGTTTAAATATGCCTCGTTGTGTCCTTGTTTTGTACAACATTTAGTGCTGTTTTATTAAATGCACTTTGAGCTAGCTCTTCAGAAGTCGCTCTGGATAAGAGTATCTGCAAAATGACAACATGTAAATGTAAAAAAGCGAAAGGCTGCAGGTTCCGTGCCCAGGTGGCTAAAGTACCTCACGTGAACGGTTTCGGTAAAGACGCAGGTGCATAGACTGCACAACAGTGACTGCTGAGTAAATTAATTGCATAACTGAATAATGATATACGTTTTTTGGTGCTCTAGAAAGAGGCTCCCATGTGCAAAACAAAAAAAAACAAAAGCTTAACACACATTCCACATCTCCAGAGTCTGTTGTGTAGTGGCGTGCATCGTACACTAAAGTGTTCTCTCTGCTTTCAGCAGTACATAGATCCGGGCTGGACACTGAGCACAGCCCAGTCTTCCCCCATCCCCCACTATCACGAAAACAAGCCAAGGCCCCGTGCATTTTAATGAAAACTGCGTTTCACGCAGTCTGACCGTGGGGGTGCATTCACGTGCGCTGGGAGGAAATGGAACGCCGTGACTGCGCAAAGCACTGTATGAACTTAAACACCAGAACAACATACACGTTTTATTATTATTATTATTCAGCGACGAGCGTTGGTAATGAATGCAGCAAACACTGCTCCAGCTACACTAAACAAAGATAAGCAACGACATGTGCATTGCTTTAAAATATTACCACTTTAAAGAGAATTATTCTACAAAGGCGTTTGGGACTGGTGATTATCAGTACATTGTAGAAACTGCTGACGGCCGAAAGCTTAACTCTGGACAAAAAAATAACTGATTCTGTTAGCGGCGAGATCACGCCCTACTGTAAACTGGCAAACGCAGCCAATCGCATTCCACAATCCTCGGAATATGTGACGGAAAGGCCTCTTTACCGTTGAAAAAATGTTAGAGGTGGGGCCAGAGTCGTTTGCAGCCCAATCAAATTCCGTCGTGGGCTGGGTTTTCATTTTGCACGAGGAATCTCTCATAAGTGATATATGTGGTAAGTTCAGTAACCAATGAAGCGCGCCGAGGGGCGGGCCCCTGCCCAAACTTTGACCTGTCACGTTCGGCGGAGGGAGGGCCTAATTTCTTTGTCTTCGGCGTGACTGAGTGACACCCATTCTGACCTATCGCCGACATGCAGAGGCGTAGCTATGATGCTATTGTCCACCTAAATCATTTGTGGGCGTGTGTTATGGTGCCATGACCCGCCCACTGGCCGGTCTGCAGATTTGCGGAGAAGCGATTCAGTGTTAGTGCTCCTGGTAAAAAATGCACTCTGATGCGGCAAGTAAGTGATTGTCTCTTTGGATGTGATTTTACCAGTAATGCTGACGACCTCTCTTGATTGTAAACTTGCAAAGGGGCGACATTTTATCATGCATATTGTGTCAGAAAGATTTCTAATTTTTGATTCGTGCAGTATTCTGGGTCTAACTAGCTAGCCTGCTCCATACAAATCTGAAAATCTGTTTGGTCGCTGCTACCTTTGTAGTAGCTAGTCAATGTGTTGTCATTTTGCGATATAACAACGAGGAGAGAGCGGATGAATAAAGCGGTAGACTTGCACTTTTGTTCGTCTTGGAAAGGATGCCACAGTGAAGCGAACAGTAACATTATGTAAGATCGTGTTAAAATGTAGAGGATAGCTTTCTTGTTGGATGCATATTTTCACCAAACGAAAACAACCGTTTTTGTAGCGAAGACGTTTGAGAAGAATGCATACACAAAAGAGGTTATACACTGTCAACGTTGTAGCTGTTTCATAACGTAAATAGGTCAGTTTTCGATGAAACTGCGGAAAATTACACTGGATGAAAATTGTGACGCAGTTTTATAAAATATAATTTTTCATCTCTGCAGATGTAGTACGTGGCCGAACGTGTCGCCTGCGTTGAAAAGAGAAACAATGTCCGTAATATATTGCAGGTTTTTAATTTTACGTTGCAACATTTCTGCAACAATCTAAATTGCATTCGTCAGTTGGGGCGAGTATCAGGAGAGGGGGTGCTGAGTGTTTGTGTTGGTGTTTTAATTATGGGAAATGTAGTTCGTTCTGTTAACCCATAATTGTGAGAAAAGGCAGGAGTCGCTATATGGACTACAACCCCCAGATCCCTTCCCACTCTCTTGATACTTTGTAAACTCGGTGCAAGTTATCCGTGTGTACTGTTACAGCTGTGTAGCTGGTTAGCATAGTCGCGATTGGCCCGACAGGAGAACATACCACATATGTCCCTTTACACTGCGCTAACACGCGGTTTCTTCTCAGAGGTTTAAGTGCGTAATCGCCGAGTGCCAGTTTTTTTTCTTGACGTGAAATATCAGCTGTTAGTATTCTGAAAAAAGTCCTTCATTTAATACTCTAAACAAAATACTCGCAGCTATTCAGCAATTTATCATAGTTACAGTAAATGCAGTCTCTCGGTGTAATTATCATTATTTGATTTTCAAATAATGTGTTTCTTAAAAACCTAACATTAAGTAGGCAGCTTGAGACGTCGCAGTGATCCATCTCCCAGAGCGCATAAGCGGGTGTGATTTGGGTGGGGGGGGTATGGGTAGCCCCGTTCGCAGCCCACAGAGCAGGGGGGAGGGGATGCACCGGGTGAGCCGCTGAAGGCAGCACGATCGCATAGCTGGCCTACATACGTCTGCGCACGGTCACGGCTGGCGAGGAAAACACTAATGTTAAAATCCGTTGAAGCCCGATTTCGGCGGGGTGCAATATCTATGTTACAGTATTGTCGACTCGACTGACAGCCAGAGTTTGACATTTGCGCTGGGGTAGGGGCAAACATTTTTTAACTGACGTCAGTACACAGTCCAACTATTGCGTGGCGACAATAGTGCCAAGCTTGCCATAAAGCCAAACAACACAGCGCATCAGATCAGTTTCTGACCACTTTGTACTGTGTCACACATAGGCTTACGTAGGGTATCTGTCTTTCACACATGAGCGTACACAACTGAAGCACACTAACCATAAAGTTAAAGTCTGTTTAAAGTGAAATATCAATTTGTTTATATTATACTGTCAGGCTTTCATTTTCCATGTACCCTTTTAAAACATTTAGTGTACACATGAACTAATTTCATGTTAAATTGAAAACTATGAAATATGCATTCTCACTCATATCCAACTTTTAGCGCGCACACAATTAGAAAATGCTCAACAACAGTGTCGCCTGTTAATAACTGAATGTCCATAATTGCTCATTGTATAACAGAAAGATAGCTAGCTGAATCACTGAATGCACAAGAGAGGGAAGTCGCATCTAGCATCGCACGCCACAACGTGCCATGTCATATGACATGAGTGCTCAAAAATGAATTTATTACAAAACCAAACGTAATAGAATTCACATTTATTTCTTGCAATCATTTAATTTTATTGCATTACTTAAAATATTTGTGTATATATATATATATAATATATATACACACACACACACACACACACACTCGCACACAAGAAATATTTTATTGGACCTATTTTGGACTCAATGTAGTGACATATTTCAGCCCCCCCGCCTCCACACAAACTTTGCGTATGTGGGGCAGATGTGAAGGTTCGTCCTCAACATATACCCATTGACCACTTACACTACAGCTACACTTTTCTTACAATAGTGGGACACATGACCCACCCCAATGTTTAAGTATTTTGTGTCGTAAATGGGCTATGTTTAATAGTGAGTTCATTGAAATATTGCTTTTTTCATTTTGTGGTTTAGGAGAGGGATCTAATTGAATTCCTTGAGTATCATAACTTCCAGATCTTTGCGCAGTAATTGACAGGATGGTGTTTTGTGGTGTGGTGAAGAGAGCGCTCATCCCATTTTCCTGGGTGACCAATAACTCGTTTTCGCTTGAACCTCAGTGTGGCCCCAGATCTGGACCTTAAATGCCTAAAACGAGACAGGATCGTATGGGTCTGTGAGCTGCTATGGCCAGGGGAATAGCCATGGAGTTTAGATTTTTGTATGGAGTCAATATCTTTCTTTGAAGGAAATAATGACATCATCCAAAAAATCGGGCAGAATTGATGGCCTGAATTAAGGCGACAATGATGTGTGTCATATGTGTGCAAACAGAGAGAGCAGAAACTAGAATGTTTTTTTGTCTTTTCTCCTCATTTAGATTTTCAACTGAACTCCCACCTGTCTACATTGGCCAGCATCCACAAGATCTACCACACACTCAACAGGCTGGTAATAACCTGGGCTGGAGTGGGTTAACCTGGGCCAGCGTGGATTAACCCGGGCCAGCGCACGCTAATGTGTGCTATTGCAGGCTAATCTGGGGCCACGGTGGGCTAACCTGGGCCAGTGTGGGTTAACATGTGCTTTTGCAGGTTAACCTGGGCTGGCGCAGGTTAACCTGGGCCAGGTTGGGCTAACCTCGGTCGGCATAGGCTAAACTGGCGGGCCAGTGTGGGCTAACGTGTGCTATTGCAGGTTAACCTAGGCCATAGTGTGCTGATGGGTTAGTTTAGTCAGTTGTCTCAGAGGCAGGAAAGGGTCTCGGGGGTGTGTGACTGGAATTTTCCCCTGGCTCTTTTTCTGAGTCAACACCATGTTAACCGGGCTGGTCTGGTCAGAAAACCTGTACTAAAATAGGAAAGTCAAGTGGAGAATGTGAACCAAACTCCCCCAGTAGAGGAAGGGTGTTTGTTTCCTTTGCTGTCACATTTCCACATGATCTGGATATCATGCTTATCTGTCTCTCCGACATCAAAATTCTGGATTTTGGGTCATAAAATAATTAATGGCATCTTTATAAACGTGTTAAATGTGGATTACCAGACAGTAAATGGTTGTAGATGGGGAATGCCAGTTCCCTCTTGTGGAACATACTCTTATAGTCCAGAGTTTAAGGCAGGCTCCAGTACAGTACAATGGGAACATCAGACCCTTAGTTCTGTTGGAGGCAGGTTTTCAGATGAGCTGAGCATAAGGCTAACACATCACAAGAGCATTCATCATTCACAGCCAAGGGGCCATTTTCCAGCTCAGACGTCCATCACTCAGTCCCTGATTGCCTTTTACTCATCATCTCAGTTCGGCTCCACTGATGCTCAGAAGTTCACTTAGAGGTAGGATTTTTGTTCTCGCACCAAATTTTGGCATTTGCCATCGTTTTATGAATAAGCCCCTAATTTTTAACTGTTTTCAGGTGGGTGGCAAACATTCTAATCCATTCCACTCCAGTCTGTTCTGGTCTAACCCAGTCCATTGTGATCCAGTCCATTCTGATCCCCTCATTCCTGGCAGACCCGTTGACCTCTTCAGCCTGGTCCATATGGTGTTGCTAGGGTGTTCTGCGCCCTGACATGGTCAGAGAGGAGTGTTTTGGGTAGGTGTTCTGACCCACCTCCAGCCAGTACTGTAAATGACAAGCAAACCTGTGCTTGTTTGATTCCCCTGAAGTGTATTGATACCTGTCAATGGGTTGAGGCCCTGATCATTACAGTCCTGGGCTGTGATCCAAACCACTGACTGACCCCTTACTTCTCCCCTTATGTAATGAGTCGGCATGATGTCACAACGACAGAGGGGTGGGGGGAGAGAGAGACAGAGAGAGCGAGAGGAGCAGGGAAAGGGAGGGAGGGAGAGAGCTGAGCAGTGAGAGGAGGGGAGGGAGCAAGAGAGAGAGGGGGAAGAGATGGATGGGCCAGCAAAGCCTTGTTCCAGAGCACACCTCACATTTATCAGAGAAAGGCAGTCATTCTGCTGTTCAGACGGCAGGAGAGTGTGAGGCTCCCTGTAAAGACTGAGCACTGGGAGGTATTGTTTATGTGAAGCATTCAGACAAGTGAAGTGTGAGGGCCATGGATGTAAGTGTTGTGCTGTGACCGTGGCTCTGACCTGCCGACCTGGTGTGTGAGCACCGCACCCCTCATTGGCCCGAGAGGCGTGTGAGCACTCAGGTGTTTAACCTGTTGAATGTCAGGGCAGGTGATCATGAGGAAGGAGAAGCACAGAGAGGTAAGACATGCTCCACTCCTTCCTGCTCACCTTCCTGCCCTCTGTAGAGGTCAGTGTGCTGTAGCCAAGATTGAGCCAAGATTCAGATGTCACCATCGTCACCACCACCATCAGGCTGTGTCTTGGTGATTGTTCTCACATGGCCAGATCCTCTGCTTGCCTGGAGGGGTGGCATCCTCCAGACTGTCCAGCAGAGGGCAGTGTGGAACGCCATTCCTGGAAACCCAGTGGGATACTGCCTGTTGGTGTGGAAGGCGTGAAGGATTTCTGAAACTCACAAGAACTTTGGGTACTGCAAACAAGAGCTAGAGTTGGCCAGTTAATGGCACTTTTAAAGTACGACCCCTGGAGTCACCACACTTAGAAGATGTTCACCCAGCTTTTTTACTTCGTAGCAAATAAACAAATCACAGATATGACACGAAACAATTTGTTGAATAGCTGAACATTCTGGCTTTGTGAAACATACCTCAAACAAATTAAATTAAATTATTTTAATTAATATACATTTTTCCGAATCAAGAGGAAAAAAATATGGAATCACTCAATGTTGAGGAAAAAATTACGGAATCATCAACAAAAAAATCACAATTAGTGCTTTGTTGCTCCTCCTTGGGCTTTTATGATGGCCTGAATTCTTTGTGGCATGGACTTCACTAATGAAAAACAATATTCTCCATGAAGCTGGTTCCAACTTTTTCAAATAGCGGCTGACAGATCGGCTTTGCGGAATGGAGCCATGTGATGGACCATTTTTTAAAATTTCCACCATAAATTTTCAATCAGATTGAGATCTGGACTGTTTGCTGGCCATGTCATTGAGTTGATATGCCTTTCCTGAAGAAAAGCTTTAACACTCTTTCCTCTGTGGCAAGATGCATTATCATCCTGAAAATTGACTTCATCATCACCAAACCTATTTTCTATCGATAGAATGAGAAAAGTGTCCAAAATTTCAATGTACACCTGTGCATTGACTGTTGAGGTAATGATTGCCATCTCCTCTGGTTCTTTACCTGACATGCAACCCCATATCATAAATGAGGGGGTTTGATTGTTTTCATCAGGCAGTCATCTTTATATATTTCATTAGGACAGCCCCAGACAAAAGTTCCAGCGTCATCTCCTTGGCCAATGCAGATTTGTGATTCATCACTGAATATTACTTTCATCCAATCATCCACACTCCATGATTGCTTGTCTTTAGCCCACTGTAACCTTGCTTTCTTCTGTTTAGGTGTTAGTGCTGGTTTTCGTTTGGATTTTCTGTGTGTAAATCTCATTTCATTCAGTCGATTTCTTACAGTTCTGTCACAAACATTCACTCCTGTTTCCACCCATTTGTTTCTCATTTGTTTTGTTGTGCATTTTCTATTTTCAAGGCATATTGCTTTGAGTTTTCTATCCTGACACTTTGACGTTTTCCGTGGTCTACCCGTATGTTTTGCCTTTATAATCTTCCCATTTTGTTTATACTTGCACTAAATTTTAGACACAGCTGACTGGGAGCAACCAACATCTTTTGCCACACTCCGTGTTGGATTTCCTTCTTGAAGGAGTTTTATAATACTTTCCATGGTTTCAATTGACAACTCTCTTGTTGGGGCCATGTTTCCTTTCAATTAGCCAAGTTCAACAGCTCGTTAAGGTTTTCAGGCACTCTCTTGTAACTGCAGACTAATTTACATTTTTTTTTTTTTTTTCGGAGATTCTCATTTTATTTTTTTTTTTTATTTTTTATATATTTTTTTTTTTCTTTAGACCCACCACCACCCCCCCTCTTCGGAGGACAACTTTATTTTTAAATAAAGGCAATACATTCGTAATAATATGGATAATAATATGGATATCCATAAAAAGGGGGGGATTGTGTATAGCATACAGAATGTGAAATAAAGAAAACGCAAGAAAAAAACAAAGTGGCGAGGGACACTAGCAAAGGACTGGGAAGACAGGACTAGACAAGACAGTTGACGAACATGAAGAGGCAAGTTATTAAAGATTGAATAAAGTACGCTATGATTTACATTGAGTGGTCACGGTTTAGGGATGCTGAAGGAGGTTGTCAGATATATTCTGCAAGAGTGTAAGAGACATGTGTCTATGTGTATGTGTAATTGTGGTAACTAATAGGCAAAATAAGTAAATAACTTAAAGAAAGAAAAAAAAAGGGGGGGGGGGGTGAACCGAGAGTAGGAATGTTAGGGGTCAATGTAAAAATTTACATTTTTATACTTGTGCCGGTATTTGTTTTTGAAATGCAAATTACAAGGTGATTCCATATGTTTTTCCTCAACATTGAGTGATTCCATATTTTTTTCTCTACTTGTTTTGGAGAAATGTATGCCATTAATTAAAATAATTTAATTTAATTTGTTTGAGGTATGTTTCACTAAGCCAGAATGTTCAACTATTCAACAAAAATTGTTTTGTGTCATATCTGTGATTTGTAAAAAAAGCTGGGTGAACATCTTCTAAGTGTGGTGATTCCATAATTTTTTGCCAGGGGTTGTATGTCCCAGAAGGCTTGTTCTGTGTCTCCCTTTTCCCCTTGTTCCCTTGTGTCCTTGATTGATTCCTTATGATTTCATGATAACTCAGAAGTGACAGCTGTAACTGAGAACTTTAGGGTGTAACTTTGGAATTGAGCCCTCATGGTATGTACTGGTGGGTAACGTCATGCATTTTGTGGTCAGTAGTTAAAGCACAGTGCCTTGTGGGTAGGTGGAGAAAGCACAGTGCATTTTGGGTAGGAGGGTACCTTCTAGTGCATTGTTTGGGGGTTCAGGGTTGGTTGTTGTCAGAATTCACACATTAAAAGCCCAGCACCCAGGAGACAGTGTTTCACTGAAATGGTATCTCTGAAAAGTCTCTGAAATGGTATCTCTGAAGCATCCAGGCCTCAGGGAGCTACCGAGGCAGGCTGTCCTCCGCAATAGAGTGCAAACGCATAACTGCTCCTCTCTCCACAGAACCTGACCGAAGACGCAAGCCAGGACACTTCCCATTCCACAGGTAGGATGTCCTACTCGAGGTGTGTGTGTGTTTATGTGTTTTTGTGTTTTTGTATGTGGGTGTTTTTGTATGTGGGTGTGAGTGTGTGTGTTTTTGTATGTAGGTGTGTGCACATTTGTATCGGTGTGTGTATGTGTGTGAGAGAGAGAGTGTGTGTGTGTGAATGTGTACACATTTGTATCTGTGTGTGTGTGTACATGAGAGTGTGTGTGAGCATGTGTGAATGTATGAGCGCGTGTGTGCGTGTGTATGTGTGTATGTGTGTGTGATTTCTAAGTCTCTCCTTGCTGCAGAGTCTCTGCGCTCCTGCTGCTCCATGCCCCCCAGGAAAAAAAGGAGGCCCGCTGCTGGGGATTACATGTCCGCCAAGAAAAGCCGCCCCGACAGGTACTGTACGCTAATGCTAATGCACACACTTACAGAGCGCAGATCATATAATTGACTGTCGTCACTGCTCTGAGAGAAGCGTTATACCCTCCACATCCACTAGGGGGCTGTGTGGACCAGCTGGGAGAAGTACTGTCTGCTTAGCTAGCTTCCTAACTTGCTAGACAAGCAACAATGTGGTAAGGTAATTTAGTATTGAGTTTTTTGATAATCTAGCTGCTTGGCTAGCTAGTTGCCTGTATGTAAATTTTTGGTAGTATAACTTCACTTTGGTTTGTGTTTGCCAATCTAGTGAGATAGCTGGCTAGCTTGCTTGTGACTAAGCTTTCTAGCTAGGTACTTACATACTAACTAGATTAATTCTAAGATAGCAACCAGCTATCCAATTACTTAGCTAGCTAGCAACTGCTGTGCTTTGGGTAGCTTGTTGGCTGCATGTTGTGTGGAAAAACTTTCTCCTCTCTTCTTTACTGGTGGAAAGGGGTGGAAATTTTTATCTCTCAAGGTGGCCACCTTCACAGCACGTCAGGAACTGTGTGTCGTTTCAAAGTCCAGCACATGTTTATGTTGATCAGGTAACAGAGTTAATGGAGTGTAGGGTCTGACGGAGAGGGAGTCCTGTCGTTTCACACTCCAGCTGAGGGAGTGTGTGCGGAGATAAAGACCGAAATGTGACGTACAGAGCGGAGAGGGTGTGCTCAGATCACCTCTGCTCTCCTTACAGCGTGTACAGAAAGCACGAAGCCTCCAGGATCAAGAGCGAAGATGTCTTCTCAAGTAAAAGATGTCTGGAATGGTTTTACGAATACGCAGGTGAGATTATGGGAGGAGTGGCTCTATGAATACACAGGTCAGACTGAGATTCAGTCCACACCAGGGTAATGGATAGACAGCTGTCAGTGCAGTTTGTGGTGCAGATTATCTCGGACACAGGTCATCTACAAAACGTAATTTTAATAGTTTAACTTTAAATTTACAAATATTTATCTCTCCAAACATGGATCAATAGTTGGCAGAGGGTGTATGGTTTTGGGCAGTGGGCAGGTGGGGTTTGGGTGGGGGGAGTGGTGTCCTGTTTCTGGCACAATGTGACACGCCATGTCTCCCTGCCAGGCTGTGACGATGTTGTCGGACCGGAAGGGATGGAGAAGTTCTGTGAAGATATTGGAGTGGAGCCTGAGAACGTGAGTAGCCATTTTACTAACAGATCTGTACTAACAACACACTGAACAACATAGTAACCCACAACCCAGCACTCTAACCACTACTCCACACTCACCCACAGCCCTGACCACTACTCCACACTAACCCACAGCCCTGACCACTACTCCACACTAACCCACAACCCAGCACTCTAACCACTACTCCACACTCACCCACAGCCCTGACCACTAATCCACACTAACCCACAGCCCAGCACTCTAACCACTACTCCACACTCACCCACAGCCCTGACCACTAATCCACACAAACCCACAGCCCAGCACTCTAACCACTACTCCACACTCACCCACAGCCCTGACCACTACTCCACACTAACCCACAGCCAAACACTCTAACCAGTACTCCACACTAACCCACAGCCCAGCACTCTAACCAGTACTCCACACTAACCCACAGCCCAGCACTCTAACCACTACTCCACACTAACCCACAGCCCAGGTGATATTGTTGTCACTGACAAGTAAATTGGTTCTCTGGTGTGATTGACAGCTGTGTGCTCTGCCCATGCAGGTGGTGATGTTGGTCCTGGCCTGGAAGCTGGAGGCTCAGAGCATGGGCTACTTCACCTTGCAGGAGTGGCTAAAAGGCATGGGGTCCCTGCAGTGAGTCTCCGCCTCCTGCTGTTCCCATAGCACCGGTTTCCATGGAACCCAGCGAAGCCTACATTTCCATTCCTGTATCCCACACCCCTCCTGAATGGACCTCCAGGCCTTTAGAGAAGGAACATGTTATGATTTAATATTTTGTATTAAGTTATGCGTGTGTTGGTTTCTGCCATAAGGATTTGCCATAATCATCACTGATAACAGAATTTCCTGTCTGTAAAGAGGTATGTGTGTGTGTGTGTGTGTGTGTGTGTGTGTGTGTGTGTGAGAGAGAGTGTGTGTGTCCATCTTACACAGGAAGTTCAGTGTTTGTTTTTGGGTTTGGGCTCCAGATTGTGACAGACTTTAGTGCCCTCTGGTGTTCACCTCTAGACTGACAGGGCTCCTTCTGTTTCTGCAGGTGTGACTCTACGGAAAAGCTGAGGAACTCTCTAGATTACTTGAGGTCCGTGCTAAACGAGTCAACAAATTTCAAACTAATCTACAGATACGCATTTGACTTTGCACGGGTAAGTTCCTGCATATCTATGGCAGCATCTGTGCTGTTTGAAGCTGGAACTCATCTGCAGCTGCTCCTGCTGTCTGAGCAATATGCACATGGGTCCGTCTGACCCCTGGTTAAAATAAATTTCTGTGAATATTACTCCATTTCAGTCCTGCTTTTGCATGTCATTATTTCTATTCACTCCACACTGCCCCCTGCAGGACACTGCTCCACACTGCCCCCTGCCGGACACTGCTGCACACTGCTGCTCTGACCACTGTGTTTAAGGATCCCTGGGGGTCCTGACATCTGACCCTCATCTTGTGCTCTCTGCAGGAGAAGGACCAAAGGAGCTTAGACCTAAACACTGCCAAGTGCATGCTGGGATTGCTGCTCGGCAAGACATGGCCGCTGTTTCCCGTATTCAACCAGTTCCTAGAGGTACGACTCCCCCCCAAATACACACACGCACGCACGCATGCACACACATACACATACACACACAAAAGGCAGGTGTACCTGATAAACTGAACCAGGCAAACCGCAGATGTGACAGTAGGGGGCAGTATTACACATGCAAATGTACTGCTGTGAGGAGTGCTATGTCAGTGCTCAGTCCCGGCTGTGACAGGGTCAGCATCTCTCACGCACCAAGAGTAATAGCACACGTCTGCCCAAAGACGGGGCATTTATTTAGTGACAGACACAGCTTTCAGGACACTCTGGGGTCAGCTGCCCTGGAGCAGATTATGAGACTCCCATCAGTGGAAAGAGATTTTCATATATCGTATCCATCATATATCCTTCATATTTGTCATATTGGAGTGCTGTGCACAGCTGTGATGGGTTACCAGCAGAGACTCGGACACTGACAGCCAGGCGGCCAATGACTGTTTGAAATGCATTTATGAAAATGGTGCCATAATGCTTTTAATGCTTTTGTTTCGCAGCAGTCGAAATATAAAGTCATAAACAAAGATCAGTGGTGTAACGTTCTGGAGTTCAGCAGAACCATTAACCTGGATCTGAGCAACTACGATGAGGACGGAGCCTGTGAGTATATATACACATACATAAACTCACACACACACACACACACACACACATATATATATATATATATATATATATATATATATATATATATATATATATATATATATATATGTATATATATATATATATACATATACACATACATACATATATATATATATATATATATATATATACGCACGCACACAGGAGGAGTGTAATCTTTGGGCTCCTTGTGTCTTCGCAGGGCCAGTTCTGTTGGATGAGTTTGTGGAGTGGTACAAAGACAGGCAGATCTCCCAGCACTGATGACCAGCAGCGCAGCACCGAGCAAGGGAGAAGGAAAGCATGAATGACCAAACTGAACCAGGGCCCAGCGCCTCTGACTGTCTTTCCCAGAATGCATGCTGTCTCACCGACCGGCCAGTGTCCGGGCTCTGGAGCAGGGGGTGGGGGCGCGGCAGCGGTTGCTGTGACCCCCCCTTCCCGCACTGATCTCTCAATCAGCTGATGCACAGATGAATACTCCCACTCCCCTCCACCTCCCCACCCCAACTAAAGCAGTCACTCTCCTGTGGTGCATTGTGGGTATAGCTCACCGCTAGTCCCTTGCCACGCCCCCCCCCCCCCCACGCCCACACTGTGACGTGTTTCTGAGCGCATGTGGACCTGTCACATGCTTGTCTGTCTTCATCCCACCCTGAAGAGGAAGAGGAGGGGGAGGAGCCTGGAGTGGGGGTTATCGCAACGCAGCCAACCAGATGTCATCTTTGTGTTTTGAACTGTTTCAAGTGTTTTAAAGTTTATATATTATGTTTATATATAGTATGTTTTTGTCCCAAATCCTTTCTCTTAGGATATAATACTAATACATCTGACATTTTCTTCAGTGGTGTTTATTTTCTAAAGGTGTTACCTGATTGAAAATATGGTTATGAAGAAACCCCTACACTTCTGGTTTATTAAGTAAAGGTAAACATCCTCTCACACTGCCCCACTCTGTTTGCAGATCCTGCACTGTACCACTGCTGTCAGGGTCACCTTGTCAGTCCCTCACCAAACCATCAGCAAACTCACCAGAGCACTTAACCACGAGGGCTGAATTTGTGTTTGCGTGGGTCATGTGACAGACCCCCTGGTGGCAGTAGCTGCTGCTGCAGATCTGAAACACAGATTAACTCAGTTGTGATGTGGTTGGGTTTCCCCGACAAACACGCATACACACACATGCTCGTAGAAGTCTCTGCACTGTTATTAACATGTCGAATCACAAATAGGAAGTTTTTCAACAGGTTTATTTTCTCAAACATAATTTTTTGGAACAGTTTTGTGAGTGCTGTGTTTGACCTACGCTGCAGGAGCAGTGTGTGCAGCCCCAGTGCAGGGGGGTGGAACCTGCATCCCCAGGTCCCAGGCCCCGGGCCCTAGGCTGGGGCTCACACTCTCACACTCAAAGCTCAGAACCGCTGTCTCTCTGGAGAAGTGGCATTGTTTGGGCCCGGACCACATGGTGGGGTGCATTTTGGGGTTTAGGGAGAAAAGTGGGGTTGAGTCTCGGGAGGGAGGAGTAGTCCTGTGGAGGGTCAGTTTGGTTCCCCTGAGAGTGTCCCGTCGACTGCTGGAGAGGCATCTCTCAGCTGCTTTCTGTCGGGGTGAAAATGGCCTCCCTGCTTAGGAACCAGCTGCTGGGGGAAGGCCCCAGCACACTCTGCATGTCCCCTACATACAAGCACAATCCCGTGGTGTGTTGGCACAGTTACACCCTGTTCAGTATCAGAAAGGATGGGTTTTAGTAGTCTGCACGTAGGTGATTGCACTGCAGGGAGCTATTCCTGTAAATATACATTAGTAGTTAAACGTGTTACACTGTAAGACTGTGTACAGGCACCTGTGGTCAGAGTAACTGATTCAATCACTTCTGCGTGTTAACCCACCAAGTGCCATCTGAGCCAACAGTCCATTTTCTGCCCCTTCTGGTGTTTTGGTTTGGCCTAATACAGCCCTAGTGACCTCAGAGTACAGTGTTATTGTAAACTTTTTTCCTTTGAATTTATCTCTACCCTTGACCGCAGATCTGAGACCAGATTGCCAACCTCTGTTCCTAACTCCTGTTAACCACCATTTAGTGTAAGAATTTGATTCTGATCCAGGATCAGTTCCTAAAGGCTGAAGGTGCCTACACTGGGCTGAGGTCACATGGTTTAAACCTATGAAAGGTGCATGCTCCTTTTAGGATGTATCTGATGGTCAGACTCATTTAGGTCTTTGTCTGAGGCTGCAACGCTTGCATGTGTCAGAAACAGCTGCTCCTGTTGGATGAGCTGGGCTTTGTGGATTCACTGATCTTTACAGTATGTAGATCGCCTGATACAGAAGGCTCTGTGAATAGGAGGAGCCTTCCAGATCAGGTGGAGACCGGTGAATGTGTGCATCCACCCCGTAAAGGAATAAATAGCCCACAGTCTCAGCTGGGCCAGGGGTGAATTTACAGACAGTTCTACAGCAGTGTTGATGGGAGCTGTACTTTGCCACTAGTTTAGTTGTACTTCCCAACCTTTAGCCCTGGACTGCATCTCCCATCAGCCTCATCACCCCTGTGGAGAGGTGGTCTGTTCTCTCTATGGGGGTGCCAGGACCTAATGCGGGTCAGGTGAGACCAGGTCATGTTACCATGTTTAAGACAAGAGGCGCTCTGTCTGCTGTCAGTGACTGTGTGCTTTTGCATTGCTGATGTAGGAGAGACAGTGACTGTTGACTGTATGTATGTGTGGATGTGTGTAAATGTGTCTGTTTTCTCTGTAATGGATCTCTGGCCATATAAAGGGGTTTATTAACTATGTGTGCTGTCAGGATCAGTCTTTGCACTCCATCTCACTGGAGTGCTGTTTGGAATACGCAGGAAGTCCTGTGAAAATCATGCTGCTCAACACACCTCACATGCAGCTTTTCACTCTCAGAAGATTGTGCATACGTGAACGTGTTTTCGAGTGTTCTTGAGATGGTCTGTGTTTGTGTCTGAGAGACGCTATTAAATATAATGTAAATTGGTTGTCAAGGAATATAGGGCCACCACATATAAGAATTGCCTGTTGGTGGGTGTGTGTGAGAGGGAGAGAGAGAGCGAGAGAGAGTATGCTCATGTGTGTGGATATGCACACAGTGCCCTCCATATTTTTGAATAAAAACATGTATTGGTGGGTATTTGAAACCCACAGTCTGACCTGCAGAATGACCTGGCCACAGTACTCAGGGGAAGCTTCTGTAAGGTTGTGTAAGCTTTCAGCAATTCCCCTAACGTGGGGAATGAAGCGTGCGCTCTCAGGACAATCCACCGTCAGCGGATTCAATCGCCGACAGCGGCCAACGGGCAGCAGGGCAGACTGCAAATATTGGGCACATTTTGGCAAATTTCACACGGCTGACCTCCACCGGTCAGGTGATGTCTGCAGAAATACCACATCAATACAGTCACATAACTGGCCCTGTATTGCTTTTGCTGCTGCCAGCTCATTCCGCTAGAACGTGATGCAGGTCCACACTCGAACCCATAAACCCACCGAGAAAGAATGTAAAAAAACCTCACAAACTTTTCTCATCTTGTTAAGCTTTTATTGCTGTTCATTGGTTGACTTGGTGAAATGGTAGTTTTATATATACATGTACATGGCATAATGCTGTTTCTGATCATATTCTCATGGTGTGCTCCATGTTTTGGGGGGGGGGGGGGGGTAAATGGCAGTTAGGGTTTACCGCTCTCATACACCTGCAATAAAGCCACCCCCCACACACCCCCCCATCCCTCGTCCTGTGGGCAGCCGGTCCCCCGGGAGTTTGGACCTCAGGTGCCCTCTCCGGGTGAGGGATGTGGTTCGGACCCACCCTTCTCTCTGACTTGTGGAGCAGCTTATCGCTCGGGCCCAGGCTCGGTTGGAGTACCTGCCGCTCTAAGAGGAGACGGCATATGGCAGTGCTGAGCCTGGCTTGGTTCTGCTCAGGAAGCTGGGGGGGGGGGGCACGGCTGAGCTCTCTGTGTCCCTCTCTCTCAGGGAGACAAAGTTTGAAGCTGCTGTTTTATTCTTCCAGTGTTCATCAGAAGCAGAATGTATCATTTTTAAATCACTTGAATGGATTTCTGTATTGGCTAATGATTGGATGAGTACTGGCGAGTACTGGCAACTTGGCTCTAATGACAGCGTTTTCGGGGGACAGTAGAGTCTGTTTTTGGGTCTGAATCAAGAGGAGCTCTGAGCAGTGGGGTCCGGCTGCCTTAGGCCTCGCTCCCCTCGTCTGTGTGGGCCTTGGAGAGGAAGGGATGTGTTACCCCCAGGGTTAGGGAGCTCGTGCTGAGGTCAGGGTCACCTCCACTGACGCCCGACGAGCTTGGCTGGACTGGTCCCTGACCCTGACTGCTGGGGGTGTCCTCTGTCTCGCTGACCCCTCCGCTCACTGCAGCGACGGTTTCTGTGGTAACACTGTCGTACAGGTGTTCTGTGGGTGGCGAGGGTGCACCAGACCAGGTGAGGGCGGGGCTCGGGGTTTGCGGGTAGCTCTCGCCCCTTTCCCTGCCTGCTGCTGGGGGTGTGGGAGGGTGGAAGATTGGGGTGAATTTATCCATGGCTCTCTTTTTCGGGAGGAACAGCGCCCCCTTCCTCCAGTCCTGCCTCTGCCCCTGTGAAGGTGCCCTTGCCGGGCTTTGGGGTGCCTCAGCCACGGGGCTCGGAGGAGGCGTTTCGGGACCCTCCTCGGGTAGGTGATCTGAGGGGGAGGAGAGGGAGCGCACCAATAGACTCCTCCTGGGCTTTATGGGCTGAGGCAGATCTCCCTCAGGCAGGGCAGGGGTGGACCAGACAGATTTTCTCACTGAATACTTTTGAGTCAAGATGCCAGCTTCTGCGATTTCCCTGTTAGCAACGCTCTCGGATGCAGAGCCCAAACTGGGCCAGGGTGAACTCTCCAGTATGTCTGCGCTGTAGCCCCTTCCGTTGCTGGCAAACCACACCCCCTCAGGAGCCCCGCTTTCTGCAGGGAGGGGCCACGGTACTGTGTCTACGCCCCCCTCAGACCCGCGCTGCCCTGACCACATCACCTTGTCATCGAACGTAATCCAGTCTGTGCTGCTGTGTGAGCTATCCAAGCCGATAGTCACCTGTTTTCCACAGACGGGGTCTAGCCGCTCAGATGGATTTTCCCATGATGCATCGCTGGAGATGGGAGTCCTGCGGGGGTCAATGTGTGTCTCTGCAGAGTGCTCTCCCTTGTCCTCGTTCTCAGGGTTCAGGGTGAACTGTGCAGGTCCTTCTGTCTCATTCATGGGGTTCAGCTTGGACTGTGGGGATCCCTTTCCCTCATTCTCAGGGTTCAGGTCATACTGTGAGGGTGCCTCTTTCTCATTCTCAGGGTTCAGTGTGTATTGTGTGGCTCCTCTCTCGTTCTCGGGGTTAAGCATGCAGTGTGTAGGTTTGTCCCTCCTTTTGCTGAAGCTGGAGCTGGAGCTGGAGCTGGAGCCGGAACTCCACTGCTTAGGACTCTCCGTGCTCCTCAGGGCCTCCTCAGTGCCCCGCCCTCCCCATGCTTCTGCTGCTGATTGGTCAAAAGGAGACCAAGGCTCTTCCTTCAGCTGCTGGGCCAGGGTGAAACCTGAGAGGTCACGATGGCTCATTCTGACCGACTCATCCTTGAGAGAATCGCTGAATTCAAAACTCTCTCCGCTGTCATTCCAGAACTCTGAATCAAAGTCCGGGTCAGGCCGGTTCAGCGGGGGAGGGCTCTCACTCCTCCTGTACCAGTCCGCTGTGAACTCCCCTCCCGAGGGGGACACCGCAGTTCGATCAAGGCCGTCTTCGTGGTCATGGTCAAACTTCTGATTATGTTGATCTGAGCCGGACGTGCTGTGGTTCTCCGCTTCCAGGTCATCAGGGTCTGGGATATGTTCAAACTCCTCTCTGTGGAATGCAGCCCCCACTGGTGGATCAGGAATATGCTCAAACTCCATTCTGTGGACTCCGGTGCCCCCTGGTGGTTCTTCCTCGTAACAGGAATTTGATCGGTCATCGCTCTTCCGAGTGGTGGCTCTGTCTGCATCTCTGTCCCCGTGGGTCACTGAGCTGTGCTCCTCAGAGGAGCTCCGCCGCCCCAGTGAAGCTGGGACAGGGAAGGAGGTCCGCACTGTGGGGATGTTTTCATACATGGATGACTCTGTTCCCGGCGGGGAGGCGTTTTCGGGGTGTCCAGCTGGGTCGGGGAGGACGGTGACGTAGTATGGCATATTAGCCTCTCCCCGCCCTGCCCTTTTCCCCTCAGGCTCCTCCCACTCTGAAAAGCCCTCGTTGTGGTACGCCGAGGTCTCCGCAGGGGGTCGTCTCCTGGCTTGAAGCTCCGCCCACAGAGCGTCCAGGAGCGGCCGTGCCAGGGCCCCCAGGATGAAGGCGCCTGCAAAGGTGATGAAGACGGACAGACAGATGGCCAGGGCGAACTCTGACTGGCTCCTCTCACCGCCTCTGGGATGAGGCCCCGCCTCTCGGGGAAACCGCCGCCCCCCCGCTCCGACCCGCCCACGGACATGTACGCCGAACACCGACACTGCCTCCTGATTGGCTCCTGAGGTGCACACATACAGCCCCTCATCGCGCTCAGTGGTGCCCCGGATCAGCAGGCCCCCAAGCGCGTGCCGACGCCCATGTGGCGTCCACCAGTGTGCCCAAGTCAAATCTGCAACACAAGCACCAGCAACAGCCATCATGCCGCATGGGTTACACTGCAAAAAATCTCACCAAGCATATTTGTCTCTTTTCAAGTCAAAATATCTCTTTACACTTAATATAAGACACAGTCACCAAACAAGCAAAATTTCCTTGAGATACAAGGACTTGTTTTTAGACGGTGCATCTTGAATATCTTGTTTGGTGAAACTGTCTTGAAAACATCTTACTTTGAGTGGTATATCATATTAAGCAAGCCTTTTTGACAAGTCAGAAGGTTTTTAAACTGCATGACACAAAAACACTTCCTAATACCAGTTAAAAATGGATGAAAATTAGTTTTTTTCCACCTTATTTTAAGATCCCTTTCAAGAAATCTTAGCAAGTGTATTTCCACTAGTTCCATTAGCAGATTTTTGCACTTATTACTGGCAAAAAACACCTTGTATTAATTATTTTATTTCTTATTTTTGAAGGGCTATTTTTTGCAGTGTACAGTTAGCATGGGTGCTTCACAGAGGGAAAAAAGGAACTTTTATGGTCCTAAAGTATGTTTTATAACCACATTCTAATGTATTCAAAATCACATTTTACCCGCATTCCAATAACATTCTAATCCAAAACCAAAGTTTGCCTGCATCATTGATACTTGGCAGTGCTCTGAGAGTACACATAGAATGTGATGAGAGTATGGTTTTCCAAGAGGCCCATGGTAAGCTATTGCCTTAGTGATGTTATTTTTGTAGTTATTACTATTTCATTATGAATTTTGAATTATTGTACTCACCTTTCCCCTGATCGGGAATCCTGCAAGGCAACAGAATCTCTGCCCCCAGGTGCACAGTCACCTCCTGGAGAGACCCCTCCCTGTGTGCTGGTGTTTCACAGGTGAGATCGGAGTCATCCAGGTGCAGCAGGTCTCTCCCCGCCACGCGGGGTGGTTCCGTGCACGTCACCTGCCATGCCGAGCGCGGTCCGTCTCGGTCGAACGCCATCCACCTCCTCACGGTGGACAGGTTACAGTCGCAGCTCCAGCGGTTGCCGCTCAGGTCCACCTGTGTGCCCAGGCTCCGCAGCGACAGGTAGGCCATGGTGGGAATCGTGGTCAGTGCGTTAAAGCTGAGATCCAGAACCTGTGAAGAGCAGTTTCAGAGGTAATGTGCATGAGCAGGTGTGTGTTTTGCGGTCGGGATTCGTGTGAACTGGTGTCGAGAGTCATTGAGTGCAGTGCAGATGTACGTAGGTGCAGTCTAACAGGTACAGGTGTGTTTAGGTGCACTGTAACAGGTAAAGGTGTGTATAGGTGTAGAGTAACAGGTATAGGTGAATATAAGTGTAGAGTAACAAGTATAGGTGTGTACAGGTTTAGAATAACAGGTGTAAGTGTATAGGAGCAGTATAAAAAGTATAGGTGTGTATAGGTGTAGAGTGTCAGGTACAGGTGTGTACAGGTGTGGAGTAAGGGGCACAGTTGTGTATATAGATGTAGAGTAACAGGTGTATGTGTATAGGTTCAGTGTAATGGGTACAGGTGTGTATAGGTGCAGTGTAACAGGTGTAGGCATGTATAAGTGTAGAGTAACAGGTACAGGTGTGTATAGGTGTAGAGTATCAGGTACAGGTGTGTATAGGTGCAGCATAACAGGTACAGGTGTTCTACCCTGAGCTCCAGCAGGTCCCTGAAGGTCAGGGGGTGGATGGTGGAGATGAGGTTGTGCTGCAGGTGGAGCTCTCTCAGGTGAGTACAGCCCCGCAGGTCCTGAGCTTGCAGGGTGGAGATGCTGTTGTAGGAGAGCTGGAGCACCTGCAGGAATGCACCTGCCCCCACACCTGCAGGCAGAGAGAGGGAGGAGGAAACCCCTGCACCTGAATCTACAGGACTACGCCCACATTCAGCTGTGGTCCTGTAGCTGTTTCTCATTACAGCAGCAGAAACCATCCCCTCAAGATACAGAACACTGAAGAGATCAGTGTCAGTGACCAATTCACAAGGGCCCAAATTACTCAGCTAAACACGCTGTAATGTTGTGTCAGATGAGCTCAAAGCATGTTGGTTTACACCGGTCTGTTGTTGAGGCTTATCTGCTGTAATTCAAAGTGCTCTGACAGAGAGCCAAAAATGGCCTGGGAGTGGGGTTTGAGAGCGCATGACCCCTCCCTGTGGCGAACAGGACACGTCTGTCTGTTCGTCTGTCTGACGCATGCCGCTCTCTCATGCAAGCAGCCTGAGGAAGTACTTTTGGGTCGGGCCTTTGCACACGTCTCACGTCCCCCATAAGGAATGGAATGTTGGTGATCTTCTTCTGATTGGCTGAAGGGGATTAATTATTTCTAGTGCTCATAACATTTCAGAACAAAGTCCCTGTTACAGAGGATAATTAGTCATCCGCACTTCCAAGTGAGTATGCTCAGTGGAGTCTGTAATGTGTGTGTGTATGTATTTGTGAATGTATGTGTGTGTGCATGTGTGTGTATATCTGTGAGTGTATATTTGTGTGTGTGTGTATATTTGTGAGTGTACATGTGTGTATATATGTGTGTGTGTGTATGTTTATGTGTGAGACTCACCCTCAGGGATGGTCTCCAGCTGGTTCCTCTCCACAGACAGCAGCCCCAAGCGGGGGGCCCAGCTCACACAGGGCCCCCTGCCCCACCCCGTACACAGGGACAGGTGTGTGAGCCGGTTGTGGCTCAAGTACAGGTGTGTTAGCCCCTGCAGTGGGTAGTGTGGGCGGAGGAGGGGCAGCAGGGAGAGGAGGCTGTTGTGGGAGAGGTCCAGGGTGGTGACGGTGATGGGGATCCGCAGGGTGGTGAGCGATGGGCCCACAGAGGAGCAGTTTATCAGGGACCCCTGAGGACAGAGGCAGGGCACAGGGCAGGACAGCCCCCCCTGCAGGAGGAGCAGCAGCACTGCAGCACAGACCTCCCAGCACACTCCCTTCATCACTGCCCGTCCAGCCAATCAGCACATGACCTGAAACTGACCATCCAATCAGCACATGACCTTAAACTGACCAGCTAATCAGCGCACGACCTGAAACTGACAAGCCAATCAGCACACTCCCCCCATCGCTGCTCATCCAAACAAACTGCCCATTTAGCCAATAAGCACACAACATTAAACTGATGAGCCAATTAGCACAGGACCTGAAACTGACCAGCCAAGCAGCACACAATCTGAAACTGAGTAGAGGAACACGAGTCACTTTCCTACACACTTGTAGAGCTTTATGTGACTCTGCAAATGAAACTGAAACGTATGAATGGCAGAGGAGGTGGTATACAGCACAGCCTGCGTGCTCTTGTGTTTTTAGCAGAACCCTCATCAGTGTTCAGCGGCTCCTCCATACAAACAGGATTTCAGTAATCACTGAGGCAGAGCAGAGTTTCTCTCAAAGCCAGTGAACACAGCCCACACTCCCACATACCAGACTGAACAACTCATACAGCCGTGATCAACTACTGCATCTACAAAGACTGACACTTACTGATACTCCACTCCAATATACACACACATCATTCCTAACCCTGACACACAGTGAATCACTGTAACACACACAGATGCACTAATTCTGTCCTGCCTCTTATTTTTCTCACTAAATTCAAATTCATTGGAACATTACCGATGACGTTGAAATCCACACCTAGACAGATATAGGTTTTTCCTGTTTCATACTTTCAGTATGCTGGTAGAACTACATTATAAGACACATAAAATCAGACATGTCAAACACACACAGAACTTACCCCAAAGTACTCAGGTGTCCCGCACCGCTGTGGTCCTGTGACTCCCTCAGGGACAAGACCCGCTATGACCCACAATGCCCCTGTTCAGCTCCACCTGTGACTGCCTCAGGTCAAAGTCTGCTCTGCCTGATGGAGACGATCACAGAGGCCAAGTTCCCTGAGCCAGTCACATGCCTTGGTTAATATCTCACTTGCTTTTCTCAAAACACCTGTGTCTAGTTTCATATTGCACATATGATATGACCAACAGACTGGCAAATATTATCATCCTTTCACTACCAAGTTGTTAGGCAGAAAGTAGCAAATAATTGACATTCTTCCGCAATATCCATTTATGTGGTTGGTTCATGTATGTTACTTTTTTACTGAAAAAAAAAAAATCACATGCTGTGCCTCAGGCCCACAACTGCAGTTCCACACCCTGAACCTGAACCTGCACACGACACCCCAACACTGCACACTGTAACCCAACACCACACATTGTAACCCCAACACCACACACTGAGACCCCAACACTGCACGCTGTGACCCCAACAGTTTTGGATGTGAACAGCTGAAGATCATCCTGCTGTAACATCAGGAAAGTGTCTGATGTTTACGTTACCCTTACAGAAGTCTTGGCTGTGATGAGATGGAACACAACAGCAATGCGTCTTTATTCATAACACTCTGGTGTAGGGTGTAATGTGTGACGGGGACAGACAGCTGGGTGGTATACTGCCAGGCATGAGTGGCAGCCCTTATAGGGGAAAAATACGTACTGCTACAAGTTTATTTCTAAAGTTAATTGTCTGTGAGAAACAATGAGGGAAATATGTTGGCAAAACCTACCACTCTTGTAAAGATTTCTGTCAGGAACACCTGCGTGATTACAGCATGCTCTATGTGAGGAAACATTCCGGTTTCCTCACTGGACCTGAGTGGCTGTGTTTTTCTAACCAGGCAATTTGATATGTTGACGCGCAGACTATGCTGCGAGCTACACTTCCCAGAATACACTGCAAAAGCACTGTGGGGTGAAGCACAGTGGGGAATGCGGCTTAGAGCCTCAGTTCTCAAATTTCCTTCGGGATTAATAACGTATTTCTTATTCTTATTCTTATTCACGATCAAGTGATACCCACCTCTAAGCTTACGTTAAGAAAGTAGGCAGAGAAAGAACACACAGAAATCCACTGATGGCAGTTTTCTTTATTAATGTAAAAATGTGGTGAAGTTTGCATTCCCAACATCACTCACAGCTTCTCAAACATTTTAAAGGTTATAAGGTCTGGGACAGATGGCCATGGCTTTCAAAGCACTCCACGCCTGGCACAGCCCACAGCTCCACAGCAGGAGCTCTCAGGCATAACTAATCCACTTCAGAGAGATGAAAATAGTCCTGTCTGGGACAGCCTAAGAGACAGAAAGGGCCAATCACAGTGACCATAACAGAGACTAAAAGCCAATCACAGCGACTGTAACAGGGACTGAAACCTGCTGCTGAAAGACCACTGCTCCACTGACCTCTATCACAGCGATTTACTCATCAAGACGAGTGACAGATCTTCCAGGTGTAACGGCAGGTCAGTGAAGCAATGGTCTAAACTCTGCGTTTATATTGCTGTTGTGGTTCTTGCTGTTTTCCCAGCGGTGACCGCCAGGGGGTGCCCCATAAAGGTGAAATGGCTGAGTAAGTGTGACACACATGAACGCAGTGGAACCACAGCTGGCTGAACCACAGGGGAAATGTTACACAGAACAACGCACCCACACACAGATTCAGGCTTTCTCCTCTCAAGTGTCACCCAACAAAAATACATCACGAAAACAAACACACAAAAAAGGACGGTATTTGAGTTCCCAGACAGGAGCAGTTTAAGCACCAGTGTCTTACAGATTCAGTTTCACTGAAGGCTGAAGGCTTGGGCTGAACTATGTGTTGTACTGAAAGGAAATTATTAAGGAATTCCAAACTTTTTGGAGCCCTCTGGAGTTGAGTCCACTGACCACATTTCTTGTGTGTAAGAACCACTTTGACATTTACACACATGTTCAGTGGCAGTTATGAAGACCAGACCGGGGTTTAGCACTGTCAGACACCCACAGGACAAGGTCTCCTGTGAGAATCCACCTCAGAGCTGTGTTTCTATGGCAATCATGCAGCCGATGGCAAGATTCAAAGCACAACAATGACACACACACCTGCCAGTAAGGGACCGCTATGCCTCTGTATCTGATTGGCTGTTTTATCTCTTTGTTACTGTGTATGTACGAACCTGCTAGTCAGTGAGGCCAGTGGCAAGGATTAGGCTTCATGAACATTGTAAATACATTCCACAATGGACGCATGTCTCGCAGCTGCCTGTGAATGTCTGTACTTTACACTGAAACATGGCAGAGGCTGTTGCTGGCCATAGACTCTGTGACCCTACAGTTCAAAGTTAGCCGTACTGCTACACTCATTTTCCACTAATACAAAAATACTGCTCTGTCTAAACTCTGCATGCACATGATGTCTGAAACACTTGTAAAACACAGTAAAGCATTACAGAGTCTTTGGCCGAGCAGCGACAGAACACAAAAGATATGCTCTGAGAGATGTGTGTGTGTGTGTGTGTGTGCGCGTGCATTTGTATATACAGTGTGTATGTGTGTGTGTCTGTGCTTCTAATGTTGTTGACCCCTTATGGTTTTTTGCTTGTGTGGTACTCTGCCTCACTTGTCAGTCGCTTTAGATAAAAGCTTTTGAATCAATGTAAATGTAAATTTAGATGTTTCTGTGTGTGTGTCTCTGCGAGTATGCGTGTGTGAGTGTGTGTTTCTCTGTGAGTGTGTGTGTTTATGTGTGCGAGTGAGTGTGTGTTTCTCTGTGAGAGTGTGTGTGTGTGTGTGTGTGTGTTTGTGCTGAGGGTCCGCTCCCCTCCTGTCCCCGTCTCGTCTCCACGGCAGCAGCTGGCTGTGCCTCAGTGGGTGGAGCTGCAGGGGTTGTCGGAGGTCTGGCAGCCCATGTTCTGGTACTTGACCTGCACGCGGAACAGCGTCCCGTCTGCACACATGCACAGCTTGTAGCGCTCCAGACTCTCGTCGAAAAACAGCTCGCCCCCCACTGCCGACGAGTTGGGCATCCGAGAGGGGCTGACCATCACCCACCCATTCAGGACGATGCTGTTCTCCTGCAGGAGAGGATATCCATTACTGCGTCTCCTTCATCATCATCATGATCACCATCGCCATCACCACCATCGTCACCGTCATCAACACCATCAGCATGATCACCATCATCATCATCATGATCACCATCACCATCATTATCAGTGTCACCATAATCATCACCATCATCACCATCACCATCACCATCATCACCACCATCACCATCACCATCATCACCATCACCATCACCATCACCACCATCATCACCATCACCATCATCACCACCATCACCATCACCATCATCACCATCACCATAATCACCATCACCACCACCATCACCATAATCACCATCACCATCATCACCATCACCATCACCACCATCACCATAATCACCATCACCACCACCATCACCATCACCATCACCATAATCACCATCACCATCACCACCACCATCACCATCACCATCACCATCACCATAATCACCATCACCACCATCACCATCACCATAATCACCATCACCATCACCACCATCACCATCACCATCACCATAATCACCATCACCATCACCACCACCATCACCATCACCATAATCACCATCACTGTCAGTATTATCAGCACACACCTGCCAGAGACGGCAGCAGTGACAGGTCCCCACGGGAAGCTCTCCCTAGCATCACGCTCTGATTCAGTTCACTATCCCACAGAGAGGGGGCTCAGTGTACAGGCTGACATGCAGTGGCCACACTCGCATCTCTGCGCATGTCTGCGCATCTCTGCACAGCGGTGACACTCACAGCCTTGAGCTCGATGTCCCCGCCCATGCGGAACTCCACAGTCTTCCCCATGATGAAGACGCCCTCGTTCCCGCGGATCACTGCCTTGCTGTCCCCTTTGATGGTCAGGTCTGACGAAGCACTGCTGGTGATCTGCACACACAGCAGGATATCCGTTACACACACTACATGAGGGAGAGAGGGAGAGAGAGAAGGAAAAAGAGAGAGGGAGAGATGGAGGGAGAGAGAGGGAAGGACAAAGAGAGAAGGAGAAACAGAGAGAGAGGGAGAGAGGAAGAGAGAGAGAGAGAGAGGGAGGAAACAAGAGAGGGGAGGGGGGGTGAGGGAGGGTGTGGCCCCTGGGGCAGGCAGAATCTCACCCTTTCTGTTGAGGCCTTCCTCACATTGAGCACCTTGACCCCCTTGGGCAGGTGGAACTCGTGGTTCTCGAAGTCGGTGCTGAAGAATGTGCTCTGCGTGCGGGGGTCAGTGAAGGACACGCCCAGGTCACTGGTGATGGATGTCTTCTCCTTATCCACACTCAGCCGAGTGGAGCCCTGCTGGAACACCACCTGCACGCACACACGCACACACACAGGTTTAGTGTTCATTGACCGAGGAGCGCAGCAGCTTGCTGGTTGGCTCGTGTTGCGGTCGTGGTGCGGTCCTGACCGGGTTGTTGTTGCCGGTGATGACCAGGTCCTCGTTCTTCCTGCCCCCGACCGTACTCTTGTGGAGCGGGTGGACCACGCCCATGTCAGCCATCTGCTTGAAGCGCAGCAGGCCGCTGTGGTGGAACTCCATGCTGTCGCAGCCGCTGGGCCCGATCCGAAGCACCGTCCAGATCACCAGCGTGATCTGCCAGGGAAAGAGAGCCAGACAGAGATTCAGATTCAGATTCAGATTCAGATTCAGATTCAGATTCAGATTCAGCTTTAGATTCAGCTGCATTTATTCAGCTGCTGAATGCCACACCCACTGTGCAGCACAACCCAAAACCACAGTGTGATTAAAGATTGAAGAAAATTTAGAAGATTAAAGACCGAGTTGTTTTCCCTGGAGAGCACTCAGCAGTGCACCACTAATGTAGGCAGGTCTTTACCCCTTTCGCGAGTACGGTTGAATGGGTGTGATCATTCTACAGTGGTCCCTACAGCGGATGGTTAAACCGGTGTGATCAGAACACTAGATTAGAACAGCTATTTACAAGTGACACAACAAAGCAACATTTGTTCTAAAGCCGCCGCTTTTTCACATAAAAAGTTCCACAAATACAATGTGATGATTTATTTTTCAATGCAGATTCACATAAGTTGCAACATCAGCAGTAAAACACAGTTCTGATTCCCAGATTGTAAAAATTGTAGCTAACTAGGGTCTAGCTTTGAGGAAACAGGGATTTAATGTTAGAAAGTATAGCAAATGCGGCAGTGAAAACTATGAAAAGCTTAATAATGCGTGAATTATTAAAATACTGAAATCCTGTGTATCTGGTTGTGATTAAATATTTCAATACATCAAATACCGAGGTATTCTGTTTTTTTCCATGTAATACTTGCTATTTGAGTCAACCGAGCAGCGCAATTGCACTGATGCATCCACAGAGCAAGCTTATTCATCTCGAAGTAAACAAATATTTGCTATCGGCAATTCATATCTTATTATGTAATTTTGAAATTATATTTCGAAATAAGGCAGTTTGCTTCAAAGAAAATAAAGTCAAACATGCAGGATGCTCCACATAGCACTTTCTGAACCACACCGCACAGGGTAGAAAGTATGTTTATTATGAAGTCATAACCAAATTCTAGAACAGCAGGTGTGTATGAGCTGAAATAAGTCATGCTGGCAGGCAGATGGAAATATTTTACAGCTTACGTGTGAAAGGGTTAATAATCATATAATAGCTGACCAGCCACAACCCTTAACATTTAAGAAGTCGAGTCCAAGTAGCAAACCTTTGCTAACTGATTTTATGTACGCACACATAACAGGACTGCTGTGTAGAGTGTTTTTGCATGTTTGTTTGGTTTTGCGCAGGTGTGAGGGCCGTGGCCTGGCCCCCTCTCGGCCCCTCTCTCTCGGCTCTCTGCAGTGCATCTCCCTGCTGTGCTAATGGGGATGCTTGCCATGACTGTGTGTTACAGAGCTGATAAACTGTCTGCAGCTGCCCACCGTGCCACACGTCACACTGTTATGTGTTGCTGGGGGAAGTTAAAGGACTTTAATTTAAAGCGCTGAGAGAAGGACCACAGTCTCCACCCACACAGACATGTACAAGATACATACCTCAAAGATACAGTAAAGATATGCAGGTGTACAGGTACTACTACAGGTGAGATGTGTATATGTACAGGTGCAGGTGCTGGTGAGATGTGTGTATGTATAGGTGAGATGTGTATTTGTACAGGTGAGATGTGTGCAGGTATGTACAGGTGTGCAGCTTGCGGACTCACGATCAGGTTGATGAGTGCGAGCAGGAAGAGCAGGACGATGACGCACACGGCCAGTGTCCCCTTGCGGCCGCGCAGCCCTGTCTTGTGCAGCCGCTCCTCCTCGATGGGCACATACCCCGCCTTGAAGTTGCTGTTGTGCTCCTTGCTGGCGGCTCGCCGCTCGATGGCCTTCTCCCTCATGGACCGCTTCACGGGCCCGTTGGAGCTCTCCTTCAAAAACACAACGCCGCCGTCAGGCTGTCAGAGAGGGCTTGCCTGCGCCCCTGAAGCCCCAAACCTAACAGCCTTCCACTGCGGGACACCCGTCCTCTGAGACACACTAGCGCGGCCCCGACCTGGGCCCCGCGTTCCAGCGCGGGGTGCGACGATACCACCGGGAGGTCCGGCACGAACGTTGGAATGCAAGGTATAATTCGCGGTGATACTGAGGATTGCCTGTATCATTACCATTGTGCTAACGCTATTTCAATGGCCATACGCATGATAATCACTGTGCTACTGGAGATCACGGAGAACCGAGACAACAACGCTGCTGTACGGCCTAATTTTAACAATCCTCCGCTTCGTTTTGTTTTCCCTTTTCCCGTGTATCGTCCATCCCAAATTCTTCAGCAAATGGGGGTCGGGACGGAGGAAATCAAAATAGCGATAACGATATATGAGAAAATATGACACACCACGAAAATCGTAGATCAGCCTCCTTCAGGAGTTCACTGAACTCGCTTTTCAATTGGCTCTTTCACGCAGGACTAAAAATAGACGAAACGCATTTTTAAAACCAAACAGCTGCCCAACAACTGTAAATATTATCGGGCCTGCTACTAAATAAACAAATTGCGCTGTTTGGCCACACAAACGATGCGCACCTTCTTTGCCGGAGATCGCTGTATAGAATTGACATGAATCGTTTTTTCCATGGGCTCATCAAAACATTATAAAAACCGTTAGTCGCAATTTAGCCCGAGAGCCCGCAGATCGTGGTTCTGCAGATTCTGGAGCAAACACGGAAAAGAAGGCAACGAAGGATTAGCAAAGGCAGTGGTCGCTATCAATTAAAAAAAACAAGCACATTCTATACAAGGAAAGGATAAAGTCAGTATTTTCTTTAAAAAACAAAAAAACAAACCTGTTCGGACGCCATGGTGTTTCTCCCTCCCTCGCCCAGGCGTTTGACAGCTCCGGACAGCCAGTGGAATAAACCATTCCACCCGGGCAAAAAAAAAAAGAAACATCAAAGAGCAACAACAATCTCCATTAGAGATATCGGCAAACACATAAAAAACGTGTAATAAAATAATAAGTTTGATAATAATGTCGCTTAAATTGAAAGCAGTTGAGTAAATATTTCTGAGAGTTCGCAAATCCCATATGGTTTGCTCCGGTGTGAGACCAACCAATGGAAGAGGCGCTGATGGAGATTCCCAAAAAAGAAAGGCCGCATTAAGAATGTACCCATTGATATTTTCAGGACAGCGGTCCGGGAGGTTTAATACTCGTCACAGTTAAGATCAATGGAGGGCGGTCTTTTTTCTGACAAAAAGATTCCTCGATTAAAATGGCTGAATGACTCCCCCTGTGAAAGATATACCTCATTATTTTTTCTCGATGATGAATTGTCTGTATATATAATGAAACAGTTGACACTACCAGCGGTCACATATCCATTACTGAAATGTACTTCAGAATTATAAATAGTAGCCTATACTGTGTAAAATGTGTAGGCTTGACGCATGACTCTATTGACTCTGACTTTCTGAACTAGGCTATTGAATAAACACAAATATAGGGCGGTGTTAAACCATAAACGGGTTATGCGATAGTGATCAGCACCAAGGCAGGTATCCAGAGGGCGCGCCTATTGCCTCTCTAGCTAGACCCTTAAGCGGGCAGCAGTGTAACGTACTGGTTAAGGAGCAGGATTTATTACCGAAAGGTTTCCAGTTCGATTCGCCGCTGGGGCACTGTTGTTGTACCCTTGGGCAAGGTACTTAATCCACAATTGCCTCAGTAAAACACCAGCTGTATAAATGGATAACAGTGTAAAAAAAAAAAAAAAAGAAGAAGCTGTAATTAACGTAGAAATCGCTCCGAATAAGAGCGTCTGCTAAATACCAACAACACAATGTAACGTTGCATGCGGCATTTCTCTCAGGCGAACGAAAAAGAGACCTGCAGTGTCATTCAAGATGTAGAGCTGTGCTTTTCTTTATTTTCTTTATATCATTCCATCCATTGTTGATAGCCTATGGGTTTATTTTGATGACGAAATCGCAGGCTAATTCAATAAATAGGGCCTACCTCATACACCGTCATTGAAATGCAATGACAACAACAACGAAGGAAAATTACTACTACTACTTACTACTTCTACTGTTGATAGTAGATGTTGCTGATGTTAATAATCACTAATAATGATAATTATTAATAATCCAAGTTCATTTATTGGTGTTGTTATCATTATTGTTAGCACCAAATGTTTCCTAAGTGACAAAATATAAAGGCAATATAAAAATATAAATGCAACCTAACTAGCAGTTTAATAAGATCCATGGTTCATTGTGAAGTAAAAAACCTTAAAAAAAACCTTTCCTGTTCTTGACATGCAATCCCTCTGTGTCGTTTGGTTTCACTTACATCACAGAGGACTGTGGAACACCGTGAGCTATAGCATAAGAGTAACGCCTGCAAGAGCAGCAGGTCTTCTGCCCCCGTGTTACTTCTCGCTACAGTAAACAGTGCTCTACGCTGGAATTCCTCTGCACTATCTTGGGAAAACAGCGTTGCTACAACTGAGTGGGGAGCTTGGCGTCCGTAGCGTCGGAAGAAAGAAAACGTCAAAAGGGTGAACTCGCACAACTCGTATAAATACTGAACGCGCCTCCGCCGGCCGCGCACTCGGGCCGGATTAGATCCCAAGGTCTGGGACGTCCTGAAGCGTTTGCGGGATTACAGCGTCGATCAGACATGGCAGACACACTGAGGAGGCTGGTGAACACCTCATCCTACAGCGCTCTGCAGGACAAGCTGGAGTCCTGGTACAAGGACTACCATGTAAGTCATTAATAATTTACTCCAGCGACCCAGAACCGTATCCAGCAATAGTGAACCTATCGATATTTTTGCCAGCGTTTAGTGATCTATGGTTATGCTGCTGTATTTTAACTGGGAGATAAATCTATTAGTTTTGCGTTCGACACGATGCAATGTTATGAGGTTTCCATACGCACTAGCAACAAAAACCCTAACTAACTCAATGTTTTATTGACGTTTATAGGCCTAATGATGCTTACAATCTAATCGTTGTTCGAACGAAGGTTCCTCTGGAAATCCACACATTATGCATCAGAAAATCGTTTTCAAATCGTCTGCAAGGCTTTACTGTGCGTTGCAAATAGGTTTGTAGTTCATACACACGGAAGCGTCTGTTGCAGGGAACAGTGTATTGCATTGCATCGTGGCGTAATTGCAGTTTCGACGCAGCAAAGGCCAGGAATTAACTTGTTGATTACAATGATTTTCCGACAAAGTTTGGTTACTATGGACGCCTGTTGTCATGGCGACCGTGGAACCATTCCTCGTAACTCTGAGCGCGGCAGGGCGCTACGTCTTGCAGCACGCCCTCGGGAGCCGGTGCGCAGAAATTTCTGAATGGAGACACGTTTGTCGTAGCAGTGACTGTTGTAAAACTTTTGTTTTTTATGCCCGTTGGGCAACCGGCCAAGTATTTATTGTGCTGAGTTGAACAGCAGCCGAGCTATCTCTGCTGCTGGACAACCCGATTCTTCTTGACGCTATATAAACTTTTTTTTTTTCTCATAAGACCAATTTGATCCACAGGTGCTGGAAAGAAGACAAACGTTAGTAAACATGTTTTCAGTATTTTGATTAGCTGTGTGGATGTCATGTTCATAGTTCTGCTAAGTGATTTGTAAGGCTATTCTTATAGGGGCTAATTCCCAAGTTTACCTCGGAATCACTAAACCACTAAGGTAGTAAGATCCTTAGTGAAATACTGAAGCATATAATGCTAACGTGTTCCTGCTGTTATAAATTCCCAGTCCTGCAGAGCACAAATCCAATTGATTGTCCTGAAGAGTCAGGATTTAAGGAGTGTAGCAGTCTCTAGTAACCTGGTGCTATATCTGGTTTCAGACAGTTCATGGCCGCAGCCCCTCTCCCTTCCCAGGGAACCTGACTGACACTGAGATGATCATTTCCTCATTTTAAAACATGGCAATATTTAATTTAATTCGAGACCTTCACACAGGCCAGTTAACTCAGGTGTCCACTTTCTGCTATTTGCCTGTTCAAACAATGTCATTCGAAAGATTGATTTGATTTGTTTAAATACAACAGATCATATCAGGAGCTGGAGTAAGTACATAAGAACATAAGAACATATGATGACGAGAACAGGCCATTTGGCCCAACTAAGCTCGCCATTTCTTAATTAAAGAGTAACTGCATCAAGTCTAGATTTGAACACAGCAAGGGTCTCTGCCTCAACTACATGACCTGACAACCTATTCCATGTATTGATAACTCTTTGTGTAAAATAATATTTCCTTATATCAGTGCAGAACTTACTCTTTACTAGTTTCCATTTATGTCCTCTTGTTTTACAGACTGAACTCACCCTAAAGAATCTATTATAGTTAACCTTATTGATTCCTTTTATAAATTTAAATACCTCAATTAAATCACCCCTAAGCCTCCTCTCGCTTAGTCTAAATAGGTTAAGTAACTTGAGTCTTTCCTCATAGCTTTTATATTTCATGCCAGAATGCCTGGTGCGGTCTCCATTTTAATTGGACAACCGTTCACAGCCTCAGTTTTAATTGGACAATTGCTCACAGCCTCCATTTTAATTGGACGGCCACTCACAGCCTCCATTTTAATTGGTCTGCTCTCGGTAGGTGATCTCCTGTGACCAGAACCTGAACCGCTGCTGTGAGCTGGTGGAGCTCACCTCTAAGATCCAGGGCCAGCTATTCACCATCCTCAGCCTCACTGCCAGAGAGGGTAAGTCTTCCTTTACCACAATGTCTTGCAGTGCAACACTCTTTAACACAGTTTTCTGTAGTGTGGCACTCTCTAACACAACTTTCTGTAGTAACATACTCTCTAACACAGCTTCCTGTAGTCACTTTCTCTAACACAGCTTCCTGTAGTGTGATGCTCTCTAACAGAGTTTTCTGTAGTGTGACACTCTCTAACACAACTTCCTGTAGTAACATACTCTCTAACACAACTTCCTGTAGTAAAATACTCTGTAACACAACCTCCTGTTGTGACTTTGTCTTTGTCTAACACAATTTCCTGAGGTGTGACACTCTATAGCACAGCTTCCTGTTGTCACTTTCTCTAACACAGCTTCCTGTAGTGTGATGCTCTCTAAGAGTTTTCTGTAGTGTGACACTCTCTAACACAACTTCCTGTAGTGAAAAACTTTCTCAGCTTGTGTGTGTGTACGTGGGGGTGATGCCCGGTGACAGCTTCTCTTTCGGGGCTCCAGGCGGTCCCTACGCAGGAGTCGATACCCTCAAGTCTCGCCTTCTTCCCTGGCTGGGCAACTGCTTTACCATGGCAACCTCTGCAATCACCATGGACACCAGCCTGAACCTCATCCAGGTGAGCCCCCACCTGATGCAAACCATGGAGTGTGTGTGTGTGTGTGTATGTGTGTGTGTGTGTGTGTGTGTGTGTGTGTGTGTGTGTGTGCGTGCGGATATGTCCATGTGTGTATGTGTAATAATAATGCACTATACTGTTTAGACAAACCCACTCATGCTACTTTCTGGTATGTATGATTTTTTTAATTGAAAAAGCTGAATTGGACACTTGGAACATGCATTACGCAAGGATAACCTTCTCTCCCCCAGAAACCCTGTCAAATGTGAAGGTTTAGTGTGCTGCATACACAGTGTAGCTGCCCAGGCCCCAGGATGCTTAAAGTTTGATGTATATATTTTATAGGAATCCATGGAGAAGGAGAAGAAGATCCGAGAGCTCTCTCTCTCCCACGAGTCCAACATGCAGAAGATGGAGACAGAGCTGAGCTCCACGAGACTGCACCTGGACTCAGTCAAACAAGAGTTAGTGCTGCTACACCCCTGTCTCTGTGTGCTGCTATACACCCCTGTCTCTGTGTGCTGCTATACTCCTGTCTCTGTGTGCTGCTATACACCCCTGTCTCTGTGTGCTGCTATACACCCCTGTCTCTGTGTGCTGCTACACCCCTGTCTCTGTGTGGTACTATACACCCCTGTCTCTGTGTGCTGCTATACACCCCTGTCTCTGTGTGCTGCTACACCCCTGTCTCTGTGTGCTACTATACACCCCTGTCTCTGTGTGCTACTATACACCCCTGTCTCTGTGTGCTGCTATACACCCCTGTCTCTGTGTGCTGCTATACACCCCTGTCTCTGTGTGCTGCTACACTCCTGTCTCTGTGTGCTGCTATACACCCCTGTCTCTGTGTGCTGCTATACACCCCTGTCTCTGTGTGCTGCTACACTCCTGTCTCTGTGTGCTGCTATACACCCCTGTCTCTGTGTGCTGCTATACACCCCTGTCTCTGTGTGCTGCTATACACCCCTGTCTCTGTGTGCTGCTACACCCCTGTCTCTGTGTGCTGCTATACACCCCTGTCTCACTGTGTTGCTACACTCCTGTTTCCATGTGTCTCTGTCTCTCAGTGTGTCTGAGTGTCTTGTTTTTGTGGTTGAAGCCTGAATATTGAGAAGCAGCATATTTTTAAATGTCAGCCTAACAGTGTGAGATGTGCTAATGTAGCCTACATGAGGTAGCTGGTGTGTTCGTAAAGGTTCTGAGTGTCAGCGCTGAAACCTGTTTCAGGTTGGCTAACGCACAGCTGGAACTGGACGACACCAAAGCCAAGTCAGCCACCACCCTGCTGGCCACGGAGGACGAGATTCTGCAGCTCAGAGCAGAGTGAGTAGAGGCTGGTCAACCCTGCCTCACCCCCAAAATAACGCACCCCCTGAAAATACTGTCAGTGCTGCCTTAGAAAGAAAGATCCAAACAATTCTGTTCCTGTAATGTCACTCATCAATTAAAAAGCATTTCATCACAAGGTAGCTTTAGTGTTAAATGCTGTTGTCTCATGTGTATGTGTGTGTTTGCGTGCGCGCGTGTGTGTGCGCATGTGCATCTGTGTGTACGTGTGTGTGTGTGTGTGTGTGTGTGTGTGTGTGTGTTCAGGCTGCGTGCTGCGTGTGATCAGGCTGAGCTGTATAAGAGGAAGCTGGAGCTGCTGGAGGACTATGAGAGGCAGGTGCGCCTGCTGAGGGAGGAGGTGTCGTACCTGACGGCGGAGAAGGCCCTGCTGCAGGACAGGTGAGTGACCAACCCCCCACCCTCCTGCCTGACACCAGAGTGTAACCATGACAACCGCACCGGCGTGAGACGAAACAACCGATATGAACAAGCATGTGGTCCCCCCCCAGGCTGGTGCGGAGCCGGTCCCCGAGCCCCCTGCTGCGACGCAGCCGCTCCTCCAGCCCTGCCCTGCGTGGCGAATCACCCACCCGCGCCCAGCTCACCAGCTCCTCCCGCCACGCCCGCCTGGTGTCCCGTTTCAGCGACCTGTATGCCATGGAGCGGCTGGAGGCCGAGGCCCTGCTGCGTCGCTACGTCGACGACACCGAGACCGCGCAGAGGATCATCTTCATCTCCATCATGGTATGCCCCCCCCCCCCCCTTTCCCTCCTCTACCTCATCTCTACCCACAGGGGGGCAGTGTGGAGCAGGGAGCAGGACAGCAGTGTTGAGCAGTGATCAGTAGGGGGCAGTGCAGCGTGTGCCAGGCTGGAAGCTTCCTCTGTCTCAGCTCCTCTCCTCTCTCACTTTCCTCTCCCCCCTCCTCTCCTCTCCTCTCCCTTTCCCCTCTCCCTCTCTCCCCCTCTCCTCTCTTCCCCCTGGCAGGAGTCCTTCCAGGCAGCCAAGCTGGCCTTTCGGCAGTTTAAACTGCGCGTGAGGAAGACTCTGTCCCCGTCCCACGTGGGGCCTGAGACCCTGGAGGACGCCGTGATCGACTACATCGTCAGAAACCTGGATCTGTATGATGTGCAGGCCAGCGTCAACGTGAGTGCCTGACCTCTGTCCTCTCTTGACAGCAATAATATATATTCAATTAATAACTATAGCCACTATAATCACCAGGGTCATTTGTACTCTCACTCTGTAAGGCTTTCTGGACAGAAGTTGCTGCTAAAGGGTATAAATAAAAATATATATACAATGCATTCAGAAAGTATTCAGACCCCTTCACATTTTTCACATCTTCTTATGTTGCAGCCTTATGCTGGAATTGTTTAAATTCATTTTTTTCCTCAGAAATCTACACTCAATACCCAATAATGACAAAGCGAAAACAGGATTTTATAAATTTTTGCAAATTTATTCAAAATAAAAAATTGAAATAGCACATTGACATAAGTATTCAGACCCTTAACTCAGTACTTAGTTGAAGCACCTTTGGGAGTGCTTACAGCCTCGAATCTTCTTGGATATGATGCAACAAGCTTTACACACCTGGATTTGCGGATTTTCTGCCATTCTTCTCTGCAGATCCTCTCAACCTCTCTCAGGTTGGATGGGGACCCTCTGTGAGCAACCATTTTCAGGTCTCTCCAGAGATGTTCAATTGGGTTCAAATCCGGGCTCTTGGCTGGGCCACTCAAGGACATTCACAGAGTTGTCCCTAAGCCACTCCTGCATTGTCTTAGCTGTGCGCTTAGGGTCATTGCCCTGTTGGAAGGTCCACCTTCGGCCCAGTCTGAGGTCCTGAGTGCTCTGGAGCAGGTTTTCATGAAGGATATCTCTGTAATTTGCTCCGTTCAGCTTTCCCTCAACCCTGACCAATTTTCCAGTCCCTGCCACTGAAAAACACCCCCAAAACAGGATGCTGCCACCACCATGCTTCACCGTTGGGATGGTATTGCGCAGGTGATGAGCGTTGCCTGGTTTCCTCCAGACATGATGCTTAGAATTGAGACCAAGAGACCAGAGAATCTTGTTTCCCACAGTCTGAGAGTCCTTTAGGTGCTTTTGCAAACTCCAAGCGGACTTTAATGTGCCTTTACTGAAGAGAGGCTTCCGTCTGGCCACTCCGCCATAAGACCCAGAACAGTGGAGTGTTGCAGTGATGGTTGTAGTTCTGGAAGTTTCTCCCATCTCCACACAAGATCTCTGGAGCTCAGCCAGAATGACCATCAGGTTCTTGGCCACCTCTCTTACCAAGGCCCTTCTCCCCCGATTGCTCAGTTTGGCCAGGCAGCCAGCTTTAGGAAGAGTCCTAGTTGTTCCAACCTTCTTCCATTTAAGAATTATGGAGGCCACTGTGCTCTTGGGAACCGTCAATGCAGCAGAATTTTTTTGTAGCCTTCCTCAAATCTGTACCTAGACACAATCCTGTCTCTGAGCTCTGCAGGCAGTTCCTTCGACCTCAGGGCTTGGTTTTTGCTCTGATATGCATTGTCAGCTGAGAGACCTTAGAAAGACGTGTGTGCATTTCCAAATCATGTCCAATCAATGGAATTTAACAGGTAGACTCCAATCAAGGTGTAGTAACATCTTGAAGATGATCAAGAGAAATGGAATGGACCTGAGCTAAATTTCAAGTTTCATAGCAAAGGGTCTGAATACTTACATCAATGTGCTATTTCAGTTTCTTATTTTTAGTAAATTAGCAAAAATTTCTAAAATTCTGCTTACACTTTGTCATTATGGGGTATTGAGTGTAGAAAAAAATGAATTTAAACGATTTTAGCATAAGGCTGCAACATACCAAAATGTGAAAAAAGTGAAGAGGTCTGAATACTTCCTGAATGCACTGTATATATATATATATATATATATATATATATATATATATATATATATACACACACACACAATGCCCTCCAAAAGTATGTTAATGGTAGAGTGGAATTTGACATTATTGCTACTTTGCATTTGAGATCAAGAAATGACAATGAGACCAAAGTAGAGGCTAGCTTTTAGTATAGCATTTAACATTATCATTTAATTCGTTAGCAGATGACTTTCAAAACAAATCAAAGTGATAAAGTCTAATATTTGGTTGCACAGGCAAGTCTATGACCCATTGACATTACCAAACGTGTGGTATGTTCTTTGGAAATGCTTTTCCAGGCCTTCACTGCAGCTGCTTTCAGTCGATGTTTGTTACAGGGACTCCCTGTCTTCAATCTCCTCTTCAGCAAGTAAAATGCTTGCTCAGTTGGATTTAGATCTCGTGACTGACTTGGCCAGTCTAAAACGTTCTGCTTTTTGTCATTGATAAAAGCACGGCGATGTGTTTGGGGTCATTGTCTTGTTGCAAGATGAAGCGCCGGCCAGTGAGATTGAAGGAATTGCGTTGTACATATCCAGACAAAATCCATCTGTAAACTTCTGAATTCATCCTGCTGCTGCCATCATCTGTTACATCATCAATAAATATGAGTGAGCCAGTTCCAGAAGCAGCCATACATGCCCAGGCCATGACATTGCCTCCTCCATGTTTCACAGTTGAGGTAGAATGGTTTGGATCATGGGCAGTTCCTATCTTTCTCCACACTTTTGGCTTCCCATCACTTTGGTGAAGGTTTATTTTGGTCTCATCTGTCCATAAAACTTTCCTCCAGAACTCTACTAGCTCGTCTTTATTTTCTGGCAAATTTTAATCTAGCCTTTCAGTTCTTGTTGCTGATAAGAGGTTTGCATCTTGCAGTATGCCCTCTATAATTCTGCTGTCAAAGTCTTCTGCGAGCGGTGGATTGTGATACTTTCACACCTGCACTCTGTAGACTGGCAGTGATGTCACTGACTGCTGTTTTAGGGTTTTTCTTCACAGCTCTTAGCATTTTTCTGTCATCAGCTGCAGTTGCTTGCCGTGGGCAACCTGCTCTGTGTTTATCTTGAAGTCCACCAGTGGTTTCTTTTTTTGGTTCAGAATGACTTTTTTGTTCTATATATGTATGTATATATATATAGTATATATATATAATATGTGTGTGTGTATGTGTATATACAAATACACTCACTGAGCACTTTATTAGGAACACCTGTACATCTACTTATTCATGCAACTATCTAATCAGCCAATTGTGTGGCAGCAGTACAATGCATATAATCATGCAGATACGGGTCAGGAGCTTCAGTTAATGTTCACATCAACCATCAGAATGGGGAAAAATGTGATCTCTGTGATTTCAACTGTGGCATGATTGTTGGTGCCAAAGGGACTGGTTTGAGTATTTCTGTAACTGCTGATCTCCTGGGATTTTCACGCACAACAGTGTTTAGAGTTTACTCAGAAAGGTGCCAAAAACAAAAAACATCCAGTGAGTGGCAGTTCTGCGGACGGAAATGCCTTGTTGATGAGAGAGGTCAACAGAGAATGGCCAGACTGGTTCGAGCTGACAGAAAGGCTACAGTAACTCAGATAACCACTCTGTACAATTGTGGTGAGGAGAAAAGCATCTCAGAATGCACAATACATCGAACCTTGAGGTAGATGGGCTACAACATCAGAAGACCATGTCAGATTCCACTTGTCAACCAAGAACAGAAAGCTGTGGGTGCAGTGGGCACAGGCTCAGCAGGCACAGGTGAAGACTAGAAAAACGTAGCCTGGTCTGATGAATCTTGATTTCTGCTGAGGCACACAGATGGTAGGGTCAGAATTTGGTGCCAGCAGCATGAATCCATGGAGCCAACCTGCCTTGTGGCAACAGTCCAGGCTGGTGGCGGTGGAGTAATGGTGTGAGGAATTTTTCTTGGCACACTTTGGGCCCATTACTACCAATCAATCATCGCTTGAATGCCACAGCCTATCTGAGTATTGTTGCTGACCATGTGCATCCCTTCATGGCCACAATTTACCCATCTTCTAATGGCTACTTCCAGTATGATAATGCACCATGTCACAAAGCAAAAGTCATCTCAAACTGGTTTCATGAACATGACAATGAGTTCAGTGTTCTCCAGTGGCCTTCCCAGTCACCGAATCTGAATCCAATAGAACACCTTTGGGATGCGGTAGAACGGGAGATTCGCAGCATGAATGTGCAGCTGACAAATCTGCAGAAATTGCGTGATGCAATCATGTCAACATGGATCAGAATTTCAAAGGAATGTTTCCAACATCTTGTGGAATCCATGCCATGAAGAATTGAGGCTGTTTTGAGAGCAAAGGGAGGCCCTACACATTATTAGTATAGTGTTCCTAATAAAGTGTTCAGTGAGTGTATATATATACACACACACACGCACACAGAGGTAAGCGCATTGCTGAGAATCGCTTGGGTGTCAGTGTCTGTGTCCGGGCTGGGGCCTCGGGAGATAAGGGGTGATTGGCTGAAAGTGTGTATCTCTGGGGTCCCCCTGCAGGAGGTGATAAACTCCATGAATGTAAACCCCAAGATCTCCTTCCCGGCGGAGGTGGATTTCGTTCTGCTCAGCAGCTTCATCAGGGAGGCGTGCCGAGTGGCCTTTGCCATGCAGACGCTGGACCCGCCCCTTGACCTGGCCTTCAGCAGCGACGGAGAGCTGTACAGTGACAGCAAGTCAGTCAGCCGCAGATACGCCCACACACATACACACACACACACACACACTCACACACTCACACACACATACACACGCACACACACACACACTCACACACACACACACTCACACACACACACACACTCACACACACATACACACGCACACACACATACACACGCACACACATACACACACACACACACACTCACACACACATACACACGCACACACACACACTCACACACACATACACACACACACACACACACACACACACACACACACACACATGCACATACACACGCACATACACGCACTCACACACACACACACACATACACGCACTCACACACACACACACACACACATGCACATACACACACGCACATACACGCACTCACACACACACACACACACACACGCACTCACACACACACACACACACACACACACACTCACACACACATACACACACACCCCTGCTAATACCCCAAAGGCCAGAATGAAACTCACTCACTACCTTAACCATGTTGCACCGAATGCTCCACAACAGCGTGGGCTAGGAGTGGCAGCAGTGATGTGGGACAGTTGAGCCTGGGGGCCACGGGTTTAAATATCAGCTCCCTTTGTACTCTTCAGCAAGGGCCTTAGTCTGGGCTGCTCCTACATAAACCACACATTCAGATCTCCTTCAATCTTTCACATATCAAATCTACATACGGGTACAACTAAAGTAACCATGACCTTGACCTCCTTTTCATGAATATGTCTAAGAAGCCCTCCTTTCATTTCTCACCCTTGAATATTTCTTTTCCTCCCTATGTTCTCTTACCTTTATCTTTCTCCCTCTCTGTCTGTCCCTCTCTTTCTCTCCCCTCTCACCCTCTCCCTCTCTCCCTCCCTCTCTCCCTCTTTCTTTCTCTCTCTGTCCCTCTCTCCCTCTCTCCCTTTCTCTCTCTCTCTCCCAGGTACCGGCGCAGTTATGACTCAGAGTTCACTGCCCCGCTGGTGGCCTACCACGTGTGGCCAGCGCTGATGGAGGGGGACACTGTCCTCGTGAAGGGGGAGGCCGTCACCAGGAGGGGCGCTCTGGTACGTTTTGACTCCTCTCTCTCCACGCTGTGACTCCCCTCCGTGCTGTGACTCCTCGCTCTCTCCATGCTGTGACTCAACTCCATGCTGTGACTCCTCACTCTCTCTATGCTGTGACTCCCCTCCATGCTGTACACTGTTATTGTTACTACGTGTGGAAAATGAAAATTGTTTTTGGTACAGTTTCAATGTATGGTATTATATATACAGTATGTTGAATTTTCAGTGATCAGATTATTAAATGATAACCTTATCTCTGTTAGGGTGGAGTGAGAATAAGAGAATTTTTAGGGACTATGCGGGGAGGTGGATTCCCTGCAGGATCTGTGCCAGGACCTGTGTTTTTTTATCTCATTCATGACACCAAGCCTTTTACTTTGCTTGTGTGTAAGAACTGAATAAAGTCCCGTTAAGCTGAAGAGGGAAGTTTAGTGGTAAATCAGGATATTTAACATGTAGCTTTGTGTGAAAGCATGGGAAATGATGGTAAAGGGGTGTGGTTTGGAGGAATGGCTCAGGGCGTGTCTCTTTTGTGTTGCAGTGGAGGAGCAGAAGCAGGAGCAGCAGCCCTGTGCGCTCTCGATCTGGCAGCCCCTCCCGCACTCTAGTAAGTTACTATAGAGACTGACACCCCCCCCCCCCTCCCCAGGCAGCCTCTGAGTCGGGCGGGGCCCCCTGGTCAGCAGAAATACAGGGATAAATGGTTAGATGAGAGCTGTAGCCATTGGCTGCATGCTGCTCTGAGGTGTGCAGCTGTGTTTGTTTAAGTCTGTAAGACCCTTTTCTTTCTTTTTAACACACACATGCACCCCACCCCCACCCCCACTCCCATGGGCTCTGAGGCCAAAGGTGAGTACAGTCTAAGCCTCGTCCCAAACTCTGATCCCTCCATGCTGTTAAACAGCACACACTCTCCTCCTGTATATGAGGGATGTGTGTTTACCCAGACATTTCATCAACCATTGAAAGCCCCCCACCACACACCATGCACCCCTGTCTCTGAGACAGTGGTTCTGTCCTGACCCCCCTCCCCCCCCCCCCGAGCTGATGGTTCTGTCCTGACCCCCCTCTCTCTGAATTTATAGTTCTGTCCTGAGCCCCCCTCTCTCTGGGTTGATGGTTCTGTCCTGACTCTGCCCCTCTGTGTTCTAGGGCTCCAGCCGTAGTCGCAGTCCGTCTCCAGGACGCCTATCAGCCAGCCGGCTGTAAACCCTGATCTCTTACCCCCAACTTTCCACCTCAGACTGACTGGGAGAAGAGTAGACGTATCTGTGAATGTAAACATTGCTGTAAATATTTGAAAAGTATTTCCCATGTTTGAAATAACACCATGGCTTTGAACTTGAAAGGTGCTTTTGACATTTTTTGTTTTTTTTTTGTTGTGTTTTTTTGGTTTGTTTTTCTATGTGCTGTAGTTTTGTAGCAGTTTCGCATGTGGCTCTCACAGCACAGGGGACTTTAAAGTAAAAGTCCTCTCTGTGTAGCAGAAACAGCATGCAAAAAAATAATGACACAACGCAGAACACAATCGCTCTGAGCATCTGACCACTAATCTACCAGGTAGTCCAGGGTTTTTGATATTCCACACGCCCGTCCTTCAGAGTGTTCCACATATCTGTCCTTCAGAGATCCACCCCATGCAAGTAAGCAGCCTGTTAAGAGATATTAAAGGAGCTATCACTTATTGGTTATCATTTTATTGTTGGAGGTTGTGAGACTGCTGGTGGACTTTGACGTGGGTAGTTCATCACTCCAGATAGGACAGAGGTCGTAGGGTCCGTTCTCACCTTGCCGTGACCCAGAGATCAGAGGTCACCCCAGAGAGGGGTGACCTGTGCCCCCAGCTCCAGATGTGCCCTCTCTGCTGTGTCTGGCACATGAAAGCACGTCCCGCGGAGATTGTAAACACACCCCAGACAGCAGGGGGCGCCGCGTAACCCTGCCCCTCTCCCTTCCTTCCCCAGACCATTCCACACATTGTAGAACCTTCCTTTTGTTGCTGCGGCAGGTCGCAGGTCAGAAGAGTCCCGGCAGCTTCTCAACATGTCTGCTAGCATGTTCGCCAGCTCAGCAGTAGCATGCTCTGACCTCGGGCTGCCGAGTGAAATACAGTTTTTACATTTTTCAGTCATACCCGCATGGTTGCGCTTTTCAGAGGCAGTGTGGCTCATTGTGTCTGACCTCAAGCAGCTCTGCATCCCCTCAGTCACAGAGAGCTCCATGTTTCTGGCTCTGTTCCTCTCAAAAAATCAGAATAAAGACAGTTCAGCTGTTAAGCAAATCTTATCCATTTTAAGTCATATGCAAACTGAGGTGTTACCGCTCCAGATTTGGTGAGTATCTAAGTAGTTTTTAAAGGAGGGTTTTTAAGTGTGACACAGCGATATGAGCCTAGGTTATCAGACTGTCTTCTTTAGTACTGACAACAACCTCATAGTGATTACATTACACAAACATGACTATTAATTTTTTTAAATTTTAGAAGTTTTGTACAAAGTTTGAAAGCGGAACAGCCGGGGGCTTTGAGTAAGGCCCTTTCTGCTTGCTCTTTACACTGGGATTCTGGGTATAATTAACCCCCTCTCAGAGGTCACCGTATCACAGGCCTCACTGGGTCGCTTGGATTCAGGCTTTTTGAGGAATGAAGCGGAATAATTTCTTTCCTTTAATTACATTTGCTTTTTCGCTGGCCGATTTCGAGAGCCACGCAAAGCCTCAGAAGGGATGTACTACAGCGCAGTGCGCTACAAAACCATTGGTGCTGAAATATTCGTGCCCCTTATCACCTCAGAGGGACCTTCCAGATGCATAGATAGTGTCCTCTCAGTACAGACAACACTGTCTGACTGAAGACTCACCCCAGTGCTTTCGTAGATTAGATCGGTGTCAAAACTAACTAGAGGATTTTTCCTAACAACTGAGAAACAAATCTCCTTTTATGATGTTAAGAAAGTCTTAAATACCTTTTCTTTGCCTGTGTCTGAAGTTCTGTCTCTTCTGTGCTGAAGAAGGTCCCCAATAACAACTTCTACTAATCTAATAGCAATAGAAAATTTGCAAACTTGTGGATTAACCAATGGCAAAGAAACCCAAAACTCTGAAAATGTCGCAAACTAAAAGTGAAAGGTGCATGATTTCTGGTTTAACAATGAAGGTATCATTATATTTCTTGGATAGTTTTAGCAGCAGCAATTGGTTATAAACTTGGCAGTAGTTGGTTTTGCTAGTAGTAAGGAATAGTTGTGTGTAATAGAGGTATTTTAATGTTGCAATGAAAGTGTGCTTTTGTGTGTAGTGCTTTTGTAATGTACTTCTGTGTGTTTGTTATTGAAACAAAACACTGGATACAACTGATTTGTGTGCCTTTGTTTTATAATGAACATTTTCAATAAAATTATTGTCAGAAAAGAAAGGTGTATTTTTTTAATGGAAGTGTGTAAGAGATCCCATTCACAGCGTTATGAATGAGGGTAATCGTGACAAATGGTGTGAAAGGGTTTGGATGGGGAAACTCAGGCTTTCAAAGCGGGCCTGAGATTTCTGTGTTTCTGCTCCGCTCCGGGTCACGCAGGGTTAAGCAGGCTGGTCCATGGTTTCCAACAGCAGCACTGAGACTCTCAGGTTTACAGTTTTTGCCGATTGCTCACACACTGAAAGTGAATGCTTAGACAAAAGCATCAAAACCTTTACTTTTGTAACCATGCCTTAAAAAAAGGCACCAGAAGTACAAACACATTTTCTGCTTTGCACTTCGTTTGCAATTCTGCAACACACTTCTTGCAAAACACTGTTTCTTACTGTTTCACACTGTTTCTTACATTAGACACTTTGTTCAAAAATGAAATCTCTTGCAGTCATTGGGAAAGCACTTCTATTCAAAATGCAAACCATACCTGAAATTGGCAACACCCACACACATACATGAAAACACTTATACACTAATTGAACACTTGATCAGTTGAACAATTGATCAGTCTGAGCCTTAGCACTACAAATAGACCTCAGGTAAACTCACCTCTTTTGTGAGAACTTTGCAAACATGGAGGCAGTGAGAGCGAGAGCAAGAGGAAGAGGTAGAGGAAGAGGAAGAGAGAGGAGTAGGAGGAGGACGAGGACAAGAACAAAGGGAACCAAGCAATAGATGGAGACATATTTCTGACGACCATGTCATAAATCATGACCTGATGATGAGGGAGGCTGGGCAGAGAGTCCAGCCCAACCTGAGTCGCTACACGGTAGCATCCATAATATGGACATTTATACTGGAGAACAGGTTTGTCTTCAACTTTCTACACTAGACTGTACCTATGTAATTGTTGCACACCATTCTGCATCACAGTACAATACAATGTAGTCCTACAATATTAGGTCTCTGCTCGTCAGTGAACAAAAAATATAGGTATAGTGCTGTGAAGTATATGTAATACAGTTTTGATGTTACTGTGTACAGTATGACAGTACAGTATGTAAAAAAGAACCTAACCAATGACATCATGTACAGAACTGCCAGATGACCTCCTCAGGGTAGAAGGCAACGTCTGTTCACCCATGAACAGGAACTGGCCATTGTCAATATAGCGTTGGCAAACAACGCCATCCGCCTACATCAACTATGAGAGCAAATTATCGCAGATAACACAACATTCCATAATATCAGTATATCGACCACATCTTGTGTCAACACCAACGTACGATGAAGCAGCTGTACAGGGTTCCATTTGAGAGGAACAGCATTAGAGTCAAAGACCTTCACTATGACTATGTGCAAGTAAGTGTCACTGTACTATACTGTAATACAGTAATGGCAGTAGATTGTGTCCTATTGGCACTGCATAGGTACATTCAGACAAAGCATTATGTGATCTAGGCTGTAGCTTGTAGCTTGTAGCTAGTAGTTTTGCCTGAATGTGTTTGACCCAACCGACCCCCCCACCCCCACCCCCATCCTTGTGTGAAAATGTAGACATTGTAGTCCTGTGTTTTGAGTTACACCACATTCATGGCACAGTGCATGCATTTTCTGTTACAGAGAATCCTGGACTTTGATGCAGCTGCACAGCCTCATGAGTTCATTTACGTTGATGAAGCTGGATTCAGTCTAGCTAAAACTAGGCATTGGGGCTGAAATATTATAGGACAAAGAACCGTTGTGAATGTCCCTGGGCAGCGCGGGGGAAATATCACCTTGTGTGCCGCCATTAGCATGCAAGGAGTTCTCCATCACCATGCCACCCTAGGTCCCTACAATGCTGCACACATAATCACATTTCTAGATACATGTAATGCAGTTGTACAGGATGCACCAGAGCAGACCAGGTTTGTTGTCATCTGGGATAATGTTAGCTTTCACCGGGCTGCTCTGGTCCAGGACTGGTTCACCAGCCACAATAACTTCACAGTTATATACTTGCCCCCTTACTCCCCGTTTCTCAATCCGATTGAGGAATTCTTTTCGGGTTGGCGTTGGAAAGTGTACGACCGCCAACCACATGCCCGTCTGCCTGTTCTGCAAGCGATGGAAGAGGCATGTGGAGACATTGAGGTGGGGTCAGTCCAGGGTTGGATATGGCATGCAAGGTGATATTTTTCCCGTTACCTAGCCAGGGATGACATTGCTTGCAATGCAGGACATCTATCATGCAGGACATCTATCATCAAAGTGTCCACAAAGGAGCCTGCTCCATTGTCAGGGACTACACCCACCCCCAGTGCGAACTGTTCACACTTCTACCCTCTGGCAAGAGGTACAGAAATGTGAAATGCAGAACATCCAGACTCAGGAACAGCTTCTATCCAACAGCCATCAGACTCTTGAATGGGTCAAATACACAAATACACACCTCCCCGGCCTAGCCCATGCATACATTCACACATACACACCCACACCGCAACCAACTGTGCAATAGAATAGAACTGACATTGCATCAACATTGCACATCCTACACTACACTGATGTCCTTTTTGCACATTTAATGTATATATCCTTTTTTTATTTTTTCTTACACTCTCAGACCTTTTTTATATATTTCCATTCTTGTGTTTTCTTACCTAATTGTACCTCTTACTCTTAATGGCATTCATAAGTGGAAGGCAAAGGAAGAATTCCATTGTACAGGGAACTTGTTTCTTTACTGTGCATATGACAATAAACTTTGAACTAATTGCCAGTGAACTAATTGCTTGTGATGTGGATGAGGTGATGTGGCCAGACCCTAACAGAAGGCGGGATCCATAAACCATCCACCCCATCCCTTACAATACTATTTTTTGTTTACCACTGTAATTTTACTGTAATTATTTTTGTTTGCGTGAGTTTACAGTAGCATATTGTATTGATTACTGTACTGTAATTCTACTTTTTGTGTTTTTTTGTTGCAAAAAAATAAACTGCATATTTTTTGCAATGGCAAAACAATAAACTGTATATATGTTTTTTTCTGAAGCCTTTCTATTTTTGTGTTCATTGAGATGTGAGTAGATGTACTGTACTGGAACAATCTTTCACAGAAGCCTGTATGAGGAAAAAAAAAAATAAATAAACTGCATATTTTTTGCAATGGCAAAACAATAAACTGTATATATGTTTTTTTCTGAAGCCTTTCTATTTTTGTGTTCATTGAGATGTGAGTAGATGTACTGTACTGGAACAATCTTTCACAGAAGCCTGTATGAGGAAATTAAGAAGGTATACAAAGTACTAAAGACAGCAGTGTTTTGTATAAAGTACATCAGTGTGTTGCTGCTTTGAAAGAGTAATTCAAATGGATTTGACACAATGAGCCAAATTCCGCAACAAGTGTGTAAGCAATCGCAAAACACTGTAAAAGTGTGCATGCCTTCAGAAAATCTGAAAAAGGAAAATCGTCCAAAATAATTCAGGCCTGATGGTGCCATGGTATTGGACAACCCCCACCCGATTGAAACCGCGGCTGTGTAATTACAGAACATCTAAATTTAATCTCAGGGTGCAATGGAGCAGGAATTACTGACGTGTCCCACACCAGCTTGGCTGTCTGTGCTCTGCTGTTTTAGGGGACAGGTTTAAGGTGTTACCGACGACAGAGTCAGGGCTCTAATTGTGCTGTAATGAAGATGTAGTCTGGTTCTACATAACGGTGGCGTTTAAGAGTTGTTAATAAAACACATTTCAGTGCCCCCACCCCCCAGTCCCCAGTTCTGTGGTTTCTGGATCGGTTTCTGGATCGGTTTCTGGACCAGTTTCTGGATTGGCTTGGGAGAGTCTGACGGGGCCAACAGATCTCTCTCAGTGGGAGCAGGATTTTGCTGGAGTATGGCCAGAATCTCAGTTGGAAGCAAAAGAACAAACCCGCTGACTCCTCCAGCTTTCTGTCAAAGATCCGTCTGCAGAGCGTCCAACCAGGAGACGCTCCAAACCGCTGCTCCCTGAATGCATTCACATGTATGAATGCATGTTTTAGGGCTCCAGGTGCAGCACTGTGGCCCTCTGGTTTGAAGATGGTGATAATACTGTGACCACAACCTCCAACCACAAAGGGCTGTGTTTCTCATTCCTTTGTGCTGATTGGCCCGTGGAATTTGAGATGGCCCCACACATCAGAGCAGTGGCAAGTGGGTCACCATAGAGGACTCTCTGCCATATGTAGTTCCACCATTAGATGGCACTGTTGCTCCATGTCTGAAACTCTTGGCCAGTGAGTACCCAAAGAATGAATGTCTTCATTCTTCTGAGGTCAGAGAGCGAGTTTGAGACAGGAAGTTGGGTTTGTATTACCAAAGACACTGGATAGACTGGTGTGTAACTGTATTAAAGGCCAAGGCTTTCCATTAAGAAGGGGGAAAGAAAGAAGAGAGGGATAGAGGGAAAGAGGAAGAGTGAGAGGAATAGAGGGAGAGATGGAGAGAAGGAGAGGGAGAGAGGAAAAAAGGGAGAGAGAGAGAAGTGTTGAGGGATAGAGGGAGAGGGGCAGAGGGGAAGTGAGAGAGAGGAGGAGATAGCAGGCAATCAAGTGAGTAGGCAATCAGGCAATCGGGCGGTACAGGGTCCCGTTTCCTCTCTGCTACAGGGCGTTGTGCTGGTGACAAACGCCACTGAGTCCTCATTATTGGAAGCCCCAGTAGGGCCCTCACTAATGAGCTGGTTGTTTAGGCCCTTTAATTAGTGGGCTCAGGCACGCTTGTGGCCATGCCCCCTGCTGGTGCTCGTCAGGGCCAATCCATCAGTGCTCGGCCATCTGCCCTGTCTCAGCGAGTGGGTCAGTTCCTGGACCGTGGGAGCTCTGCCTGTTAGCGAGATGCTCAGATGACAGCCTCTGCCTGGGACTTTCCTGATGTTCCGGCATTTTCCTCAGGGGCAGAGCCCAGCTGAACGGGTTTGCTTGGACTGACTGTTGGAGCACGACGTGGTGCTTTCGGGACCTGACAACTGAGCCAGGGAGCTGAGGGAGTGAGGGGTACGGAGGAGTGAGGGGGCAGCATCAGGAGCTTGTGTTCAGACTCCTGTGCATTACAGTGAGCATGGTAACGTCTGAAGAGCCTGGGACTCAGAACGACTGTGCTGTTTGTCTGCATCTCACTCCATCGGAGAGGCACACTGACACCTCGAGCACCCCGTCTGTCCCCCATGCAGGTTCGAGACCCTGTGAGGCAGATGTGCTGTATCTGACTCCATGAGTGTGTGTGTACACGGGGTGCGAGTGGTCTGGTGAGCCCCTGCTTAGATCACCTCATATCTTCAGGTCCAGCCTTCACTGTTGTGTGCTGAGCATTCAGAAAAACTATCACCCCTCCCCATTAATTACACATCTCAGATTCTGTGTTCAGAGCTGTGTGTGAGAGTGATCTCAGATTCTATGTTCAGAGCTGGGTGTGAGAGTGATCTCAGTGTCTGTGTTCAGAGCTGGGTGTGAGAGTGATCTCAGATTCTGTGTTCAGAGCTGGGTGTGAGAGTGATCTCAGAGTTTGTGTTCAGAGCTTGTGTGTAAGAGTGATCTCAGAGTCTGTGTTCAGAGCTGTGTGTGAGAGTGATCTCAGAGTCTGTGTTCAGAGCTGGGTGTGAGAGTGATCTCAGATTCTGTGTTCAGAGCTGTGTGTGAGAGTGATCTCAGATTCTTTGTTCAGAGCTGTGTGTGAGAGTGATCTCAGATTCTGTGTTCAGAGCTGGGTGTGAGAGTGATCTCAGATTCTGTGTTCAGAGCTGTGTGTGAAAGTGATCTCAGAGTCTGTGTTCAGAGCTGTGTGTGAGAGTGATCTCAGATTCTGTGTTCAGAGCTGTGTGTGAGAGTGATCTCAGAGTCTGTGTTCAGAGCTGTGTGTAAGAGTGATCTCAGATTCTGTGTTCAGAGCTGTGTGTAAGAGTGATCTCAGATTCTGTGTTCAGAGCTGTGTGTGAGAGTGATCTCAGAGTCTGTGTTCAGAGCTGGGTGTGAGAGTGATCTCAGAGTCTGTGTTCAGAGCTGTGTGTGAGAGCAATCCTGCTGCATTCTTTCAGAGCCAGCCAAGGAGAAAGCTTTCACTGGAGGCCCAGGGAGGAGGGCTCTCTCTGGGGCTCTAAGCCACCCGACAATGCAGTTTATAAAGGGGGATCAGGCGTGTGCATGGAGGAGAAATGCATTATGGGTGCATCTCCCAGAGTCATCTGCTGACCCTGCCGCTCTGAATGACCCTGAGAAAGTGAGGACGTATCCGTGGAAACTTGTCAGAGATGTGTAGATTCGATCCCACCTGCGTCATATATCGCGGACGCCAGCATTCAGTCCAGATTCCCACGTAAAGCGTTCCGTTCTGGGGCCTGGGGGATGTTTACCCAGGTGTGCTGCGGTCAGGGGAGCTCACAGAGGGCCACCGCAGACCCCCCCCCAACCGCGCTGGGGGTGATAACTCACCATGTTTCCATGGAGACTGGGCGAACTGAAAGAATCCTGGTTTTCCCCTCCACCCCCCATCCCTCGTGAATGAATGAAGGCCGCAGAGCTGTGAGTATTGGACTATGAGTAAACGCTAAAGGGCCTACATAACGGAGCAGAAGACCTGCAGAAACCAACCAGAGGGGAGGGGCTGAGAGAGGAAATGGGAGGGGCTGAGAGAGGAAATGGGAGGGGCTGAGAGAGGAAATGGGAGGGGCTGAGAGAAGAAATGGGAGGGGCTGAGAGAGGAAATGGGAGGGGATGAGAGAGGAAATGGGAGGGGCTGAGAGAGGAAATGGGAGGGGATGAGAGAGGAAATGGGAGGGGCTGAGAGAGGAAATGGGAGGGGCTGAGAGAGGAAGAGGGGAGGGACTTAGGAAATGGGAGGGAGGAAGATGCCTTCAAGTCGCAATGTCAGTGGAGTAGTGACTCTCTTCCAATTTGGCATAAACACCTCACTGTAGTGCATTGTGTGACTTTATATTTACATTTATTTATTTAGCAGACGCTTTTATCCAAAGCGACTTACAAAAGTGCATACAGCAAGTATAGCGACAGTACGGGGACAGGATGTGTACAGTTCCACAGTGAGACAGTTCTCAGCTGAGAGCTGCGTCTGTTTGAGGACACAGTACTATTAGATTTGTACAATTACAGCCTATAGGGCAACTAATACGATACACTTTCAAACGGCGGACTTCGACAACTTCAAACGGTGCAATGAGCGTCAGGGTAAAGGCGGCAACAAGAAAAAATTTAAAAAGCACAGCAATTTACGACAGCACTGATTGGGTGGGGGAGGGGCAGCAATTGTGTGCTGGGTCAGTCCAGGTAGAGTCTGAAGAGGTGCGTCTTCAGGCCCCGTCTGAAGGACTGGGGTGAAGAAGCTGTCCGTAGCAGGACAGGGAGTTCGTTCCACCACTGGGGAGCGATGTAGGTGAAATGCCGATGTCTGGCAGAACGAGCACCTCCTGCCTTGACCATGCAGGGAGCAAGGCGTCCAGTTGCTGCTGAGCGCAGGGGCCGGGCTGGTGTGTAGGGCTGGATGAGTTCTTGGAGGTAGGCAGGGGCTGTCCTGTTGATTGTAGAAAAGGCGAGGGTCAGGGTCTTGAATCTGATCCTGGCAGCGACAGGAAGCCAGTGGAGGGATTTAAGCAGGGGAGTAACATGGGAGAATTTGACTTGTAGTATGAAGTATCAGAGGATTGCACCAGTCTTGTTTCAGCATTCCTGCTTATTGTCACTATTATTAATAAGCTTCAGCAAGATGAATGAAGTCTTTTATCATGCCAATAAAGGAACTTAAACTGAATTGAGAGAGAGAAAGGCAGGGACACAGAGAGAGAGTAGAGAGAGAGAGAGAGAGAGAGAGAGAGAGAGAGAGAGAGAGAGAGAGAGAGAGAGAGAGAGAGAGAGAGAGAGAGAGAGAGAGAGAGAGAGAGGAGCTGAGATGAATTGAACAGAGTAGAGGAAAGCAGAGAGTTTGTGGTGGATTACCGAGAAGAAAGCAGGAGCTGAGTGAGAGTGAAGAGCAGAAAAAAAGTTTAAACCACAGAAGAGTCTCAGAATGCAGTTTTGACATTGCACAAATGTTTGATTCCTTCCCCCAGCCTCCTCTGTCTCTCAGAGCCTAATGTTTTCTGGATGATTCGCACAATTTTCGCTCCAAGTGAAAGACTAGAAACATCTTTGGCCCCGTGGTGAAAGAGCGCAGAAGGAATATTCATAAATGCATATCTCCTAGAACATGATGACATCTGTAAGCGGGCTGGACACCAGTACATAAATCAAAGAGTCTATGAAACTGGGGAAAAGAAGAAAGTAAAACCACAGAGAACAGCAAGACAGACAGCAGGAAGGCTCCTTACAGTAATACTCACAGAGACTGATATTACACTGAGTGCAGTCACACTCATAGAGATGTAAACCATGTAACACAGCCAACTGATGGTGAAGAGAAAAATCCTGTAGGATCAGAGGTTATGATATACATTCCATACATGACATTACTAGCTAAACGAGTACAGACCGGCGGCCCTCACATCACACATCATGAAGACCCTAGAGCGGCTGCTTCTTCACCTATTGAGACCCCATGTAGAACACACACTGGATCCCCTGCAGTTCGTGTACAAGGAACACATTGGAGCGGATGATGCGGTCTTCTACATGCTCCGCCGGGCCTACACTCACTCGGATGAGGTGGTTATGTGAGGATTATGTTCTTCGACTTTTCGAGCGCATTTAACACCATCCAACCCCCCATACTTACAGACAAGCTCGACGGGATGGGGGTGGATCCCTCCTATATTTTTTGGAGAAAAAGTATTGATGATACTGCTATTGTGGCGTGTATCAGGAATGGGCAGGAAGGGGAGTACAGGGGCCTGATGAAGGCCTTCAGCGACTGGAGTGACAAGAACTGCCTCCTACTGAACACCTCCAAGACCAAGGAGATGGTGGTGGATTTTCGCAGGTCTAAGCCTCCTCTTCAGCGAGTCAACATTTGCAGGGGAGACATTGAGGTGGTGCAGACCTACAAATACCTACAGTAGGTGTGCATCTGGACAACAAGCTGGACTGGTCCTTGAACACGGATGCCCTCTACCGGAAGGGGCAGAGTCGCCTCCTTTGCCTACGGAGGCTTACGTCATTTGACGTCTGCAGTAAAATGCTGCATGTTTTACCAGTCGGTAGTGGCAAGTGTCCTCTTTTATGCTGCGGTCTGCTGGGGAGGCAGCATGAAAAACAAGGACGCTGGGCGGCTGGACAAGCTGGTGAAAAAGGCTGACTCAGCGCTTGGCAGGAGGTTGGACTCACTGGGGACTGTGGTGGAGAGATGCACGCGGAGTAAGGTGCAGGCCATCCTGGACAATAACAATCACCGCCTCCACAATATCCTGGCAGGCCGCAGAAGCAGCTGCAGCGGACGGCCCACCTCGCTGCACTGGAGGACTGAACGGTTCAGGAGATCCTTTGTCCCCACTGCCAGATGCACTGCATCAGATAAGAGCTCCAGAGTCAGGGAACTGTCACCTATGTCACACTCTACCACACAGGCAAACCGTTCCACTAAAATATGTTTCATTTCATTTTACTGCTTTCTATCATAATCAACTGATTAGAAAGCATACGCATTTTAATTTTGCATGGCAATGGAGCAATGAAACTAAGTAAAGGCCGAAGTCTTCTGATAACCACAGGAAGGGTGTGTGTATGCATGAGAAAATGTGTGTACACTTGTGGGTATGCTTTCATGTGTGTAGATATGAGTGTGCGTGTGAGGATGTAAGAGTGTGCGTGTGTGTGTGTGTGTGTTTGAGGGCATGTACTGGTGAAATGTATCTCGTCCTGTGTCTGTCCCTCAGGTTAACACCTGGGCCTCTTGGAGGAGGATGTGTCTTAGTGACACACCGCTGTGTCCCTGAGCCCATGGTGTTCTGTGGTGTCATGGGGGCGGTGTAGTTTGTCATACTCGTGAGAAGAGTGATTGTGCATTGGAGGAGTTAGGAGTTAGGCAACTCCCACAGGCTCTGGAACGCTGTTAAACACATCTGCAGCAGAGTCTGAGAGAAGGAGACACAGACTTACGACTGGAGAGAGAGAGCACGCAGGGCGAGGTCAGTGACTCCATCGCCGGCTCTGCGATTGTCATTAAACCCTCTCTCTCCCACTCTCCCCCATACGCTGTTGGCGATGTGCTGCTGGTCTGTGGGGTCAGTTGTGCAATGGCTGAACGTGTTCTTTTCTGTGTGATTAACAGTGAGCAGGTCCGCTCGGGGGGGGCGAGAGGAGCTGGGTGTGGCCGCTGACCCTTCATTTGCTCCGGTGAGCGTTGGGAGAGAGCGTTTTATTCCTCCGGCACTTCGATTGCGAGTACTTCCTTCCTCTTGCAACAGATTGCCACATTCCTTAGCTCTTATTACTGCTCGGTCCTCGGCCAATGCAGCTCCCTTTGGGCAAGTCTCTTTTTGTCATTGGACATGTGGTTATTCACAATATTTGTAATTTTGAAATTTTACGAAGACTTCAGGTCATGCCCTTTCTTTACAAAGCAAGAAAATGAGCTTCTTGCTCTGCAGAGTGGGTAACATTTTTAAACGTCGGGAGTTCGGATGTTTGAAAGGGTGAAACCCGGGACCCAAGCCAGCATGTGCACCTCATTTACCGCCCTAATAAACAGCATTAATGACCAGCGTGCTCACTGTTCCAAAAACATCCTCCAACAAGTTCAGGCGCCTGATTGGGAGCTGTGGGTCTGCCATTGCACAACAGTTATATTCTCATTAGAGAAACAGAACTGAAATAAACGGAGCCTAAAAAATTGCCTGGCCCAAATCCCAATAATCATTCAAATAAACATTTCTGCTAAATCTGATCATGGGACTCAGAGAGGCAACGCCTCAGAGGGAAATGCTTTATGTTTCCAGGCTGGTTATTCACACGTCCTAAACCCTGAGAATGTGACCATGTTTCGGGTTTTTAGCGCCTGACCCAAACTCAGCACAGGGAGCTGGTTAAACCCTGAGAATATGGCTGTGTTTTGTATTTTTTTTGGAAGCCTCTTGCCTGCCATGCTCTGATGAAGTGTAGTTTATGGCCAGGGATAAATTATATTGGGGACCACCATTCTACAGAGAGGCCGAAGAAATCAAACCCCTGTTAACTGGTCACAACATCCTGACCTGGTCACACCATCCCGACCTGGTCACACCATTCTGACCTGGTCACACCATCCTGACCCGGTCACACCATTCTGACCCGGTCACAACATCCTGACCTGGTCACACCATTCTGACCTGGTCACAACATCCTGACCCGGTCACACCATTCTGACCCGGTCACAACATTCTGACATGGTCACACCATCCTGACCTGGTCACACCATCCTGACCCGGTCACAACATTCTGACCCAGTCACAACATCCTGACCTGGTCACAACATCCTGACCTGGTCACAATATCCTGACCTGGTCACACCATCCCGACCTGGTCACACCATTCTGACCTGGTCACACCATCCTGACCTGATCACACCATTCTGTCCCGGTCACAACATCCTGACCTGGTCACAATATTCTGACCTGGTCACACCATTCTGACCTGGTCACACCATCCTGACCTGGTCACACCATTCTGTCCCAGTCACAACATTCTGACCCGGTCACAACATCCTGACCTGGTCACTCCATCCTGACCTGGTCACAATATCCTGACCACTCTGAACCAATTAAATGGCCCTGACTGGTTGTTTACTGTTTACTGTTTACTGGCCTCTTTGCTGAAAGGCAGTTGGGGTGTCGTCTGTTCCAAGTGTGACTGAGGGGTGCTACAGTTTGTGTGTTTAGCGGTGTGCTGTAGAGTGCTGCAGTTTGTGTGTTTAGCGGTGTGCTGTAGAGTGCTGCAGTTTGTGTGTTTAGCGGTGTGCTGTAGAGTGTTGCAGTTCGTGCAGGTGTGAGTTTCACTGCCTTACAGCCCCTAAGCGACTTGTAAGAGAGCAGCCTGATTTTATATTCTCACAAGCTGCTCGTCACATCCTGCCAATACCGGGCTCGACGAAGCTCTGTTGGACGCCAGCATGTTTTTCTCCAGGGTACTGGGGAGGGGGGGAGCATTCTGTCATTCGAAACTCCTCATGAATCTTAGGGATGCGGAGTCAGAGACCGTGTGGAGTCAGAGACTACATTGACATTTATCAGCTTGGCATATGCCCTTATCCAGAGCGACTTATGTAGGTTTACAATTCTTACATATTATCCATTTTTATGACTTGATATTTACTGAGGCAATTATGGGTTAAGTACCTTGCCCAAGAGTGCAACAGCAGTTCTGCAATGGCAAATTGAACCAGCAACCTTTGGGTTATGAACCCTGCTCCTTACCACTACACCACAACTGCTGTGCAACCAGACCAAGGAGTGTGGCGTGAAAGACAGTGTGCAGTCAGAGACGGTGTGGACCCAGACACAGTGTGCAGTTAGAGACTAACAGGCCATGTTACATTAAATAAATAGAATCTCTGTCATAGCTGTGGTTTGTCTGCCCATGGCTCTAACTCCCAGGTTAAAACAACAGCTTTATGGAGCAGCTGTTAAAACTCTCACAAAAAGACATTATCGCTCTCTCTAAAATGCAGACTAAAGGAGCTAAATAAATCTCTGCTAAACACACACACACACACACACACACACACACACACACTCACTCTGACACATGAAAGACCCACCCTGAAAAAAGTGACAGGGTAAACCTACAAGGCTGTCTCTGCATGGTTTTAATAAAAGCAAAGATACATGACAGAACATCAACCTGTATGATCCAAACCAGCATCTTTAAAACAGAAGGAATTAGTCATATACAAAGGCCACGGAAAGCAGTTGCATTGGTACAGAAATACTGCAGGAATGTGTTCTGAAAATTAATCTTCTGAAGGTTAATCTTATAAAACACCACAATTTGCAGTAAAATGCTGATGTGGAAAGTCAGACGTTAGCAGAGTGACCGTGATACTTCCTCTTGCGCATATTTTAAATCTGAGGGAAGGTTTCCACTGCCGGTTTAAGGGTTGGTTTCTGCTGCGTTGTTGCAGCCTAGTGCTTGTACTTGTGGTCAGAGATGCAACTAACACAGTGCTGGAGTGACATATCCACGTCTCTAGACTGAACCTGGATCAGCTGAGTTATGCACCTCCCACTGTCTTCTCCTGAAGACTCACCTCTCCAGACTGAACCTGAATCAGGACTCTCAGACTACACCCCTGAGTCGACTTTAGGCCAGGGCTGACTGACTGATTTTTATTATGCAGAGACTTTTATTGCTTGGTCGCACTTTACATAAAGTGGCCCAGATGCATGTGTATTTGCAAAGAGACGATGTAAGCGCTGTGCTACACAGATTCTAGCACCAAATAGTACTTGCACCTGTTAAACCTGTTTGCGTAATTATACTTGCACAACAACAATGCCCTTTGTTACAGTACTATACTATGTAACACAGTACTTACTACCTGGGAACAGTGCAAATGCATGTTAATACCATGCATCTGCCAAACCAATACACACATCCCTTGTAATGAAAGCTGTTAAATGTCATTTGAATATTAATTATTACCTTTGCACAGCTTACCTTGCCGGGATGTATTGAATGTGTTCATCTGAACAAAGGCTTTAAACCAAATGCAAACAGTTGCAAAAAGATGTATGTTTTGCTCATTGCAATAGTGTAATAGACAGCACCCTCAGACAGCACTAGATTATGAAAATAAATACTTTTGCACACTTTGTTGGCTTTTGGGTCAAAGCCACACAGCTTTAAGCTGGGCCAAGAGTAGCAGCCTCGCAGCTGGTCCAGTATGAGCTCAGCCACACACACAGACACAGAGACTCAGCTACAAACCAGAGTCAAACACAGACACTGAGACTCACCCACAAACCAGAGTCAAACACAGACACAGAGACTCACCCATAAACCACAAACACAGACACTGAGACTCAGCTACAAACCAGAGTCAAACACAGACACTGAGACTCACCCACAAACCACAAACACAGACACAGAGACTCACCCACAAACCAGAGTCAAACACAGACACAGAGACTCACCCACAAACCACAAACACAGACACAGAGACTCACCCCCAAACCAGAGTCAAACACAGACACTGAGACTCAGCTACAAACCAGAGTCAAACACAGACACTGAGACTCACCCACAAACCAGAGTCAAACACAGACACTGAGACTCAGCTATAAACCAGAGTCAAACACAGACACAGAGACTCACCCACAAACCACAAACACAGACACAGAGACTCAGCTACAAACCAGAGTCAAACACAGACACTGAGACTCAGCTACAAACCAGAGTCAAACACAGACACTGAGACTCACCCACAAACCACAAACACAGACACAGAGACTCAGCTACAAACCAGAGTCAAACACAGACACTGAGACTCACCCACAAACCAGAGTCAAACACAGACACAGAGACTCAGCTACAAACCAGAGTCAAACACAGACACAGAGACTCACCCACAAACCAGAGTCAAACACAGACACACTCTGGGCTTTGGGTCTTTCTATGGACTCCAGGCTCTGAGTCTTTCTATGGACTCTGTGTTTTTGTGGACACTGGGTTCCGGGTTTGAGCTTCTGGATGATGGGTTCAGGGTGTCTGCATCTGAGCTCTGGGTTTTGAGCCCTGGCTTCTTTTGCATGTGAATCCAGGGAGCTGGGTTTTGTGGGCTGGTTGAGGGCGTAACATTTATATTACATTTATTCCTTTGGCAGGTGCTTTTTATCCAAAGCAACTTTCAAGGCCGTTGTGCCGAGCAAGACAAAATGCACGTAGGAAGGGGTAGCTGCAGGCAATGAAACGGAGTCAAAAGCAACACCACTGAGGTTCTGTGCTAAGCTAACACTCACTTTACACTTTATAGACAGGGCTAACCAAGGGCGTAGATTTGCATATGGATGGTAGGGACATGTCCCTACCAATATTTCAGTGAACTCGTTCGAATTATCTTTGGAGTGAAGTCATATTAGATAATTCCGATGTTCCCTCGGTTGTTGTGTCCCTATCAATGTTGAGACCAAACCTATGCCCTTGGGGCTAACGGACAGCGGGGAGCAGCCTGAAGAGGCGGATTTTCACTCTTACCTTTACATTTACATTTATTCATTTGGCAGACGCTTTTATCCAAAGCGACTTACAAGTGAGGCAGAGTACATGCGTCTTATCTTTTCTTCAGCACAAAAAGTTGCATCGTGATGACGTAAGCGTGCTCGGGCCCGGAACGTTAAGCGTAATGTGAGTGCAGGCCAGCGGGGGAGTGGGGAGTGGGGAGGGAGAACGGGGAACAATCGTGCTCGGGCACGGTACAAGGCAACCAGGCCTAGTGTGAGTACGCCCTCAGCCTGTGGTAGGGTGGCCTAAAATACGGAATGATCCCGTAATTGGAAACTAAAAGACGTGTTCCGTATTGAACTGATACGGGATACGCTTTGTTCCGTGTTTTTGAGAATCAATTCAGTGCAAATCTAAAGGAGAGAAATATTACAGGTTAGACTATTAAAACAGGGTGATTTGTATGTGATAGAAGGAAACCCTGCTGCTCTCCCTCAGCCTGTCTGTCATGTTATGTTCCACTACCCAAACAGAGAATGCGCTTCTCATTGGTCGTGAGTCCTGGCAACGGTTATGATTGAAGTTCTTTTGTAATACCAGGTTTGTTTTATTCAAAAGTAGGGCTGGTTAATAAAACGATAACAATAATTATCGCGATATAATTTTCCACGATAGAAAAATAACAAATGCTCGATAAATGTTCGATATAATTTCTTTCCATGCTTAGATAGCATGCACAGAAATGAATCATGAACTACCAAGTGGTATCGCGCAAGTTAGGTTGCACGGTGAGAGGTATAAATTCAGGCCAGCACGTGGTATTGTTTACACAGTAGCTGACAGGTTTGTAGTTGGTGCTGAGTAAGCGAAATGAGCGACACCAAAGAAAAAGCAGTGCCCATGACCAGCTCGAAGGACAAGAAAGGTCACTCAACTTCAGTAGTTTGGAGATATTTTGGCTATTTACAATCCCACAAAAAACAGAGCAGCGTGCACTGCAAACTGTGCAGTAGACTCGTGCCATCAAAGACAGGGAACATCACAAACCTGTTTCATCATTTGAAACAATATCTCCCATTAGAACAGGCAGAAATTAGGAAATTACAGTCCCGAACGAGTGTTGTTAGTGGACCCTCCACAAGCACCAGCCCAGTACCCAGTGCGACTACCCAGCAGCAAACGATCGTATCAGCATTTTCCAGCACCGTGCCTTACGAGAAAAAAAAAGCAAAGAGACGAAGACATCACAAATGTAACTGCATATCGCATTGCAAAAGACATGCTTCCCGTTAGCACTGTTGAAAATGAGGGATTCAAGAAGCTTATGAGTCCATCAAATGTAGTTTTTATATATATTCTTTTTCTTAAAATACAGTTCTGTTTCATACTAAAGAATGAGAAAATAATATATGTTAAACTGTTGTTTTGCACAGCCCAAATAAAATTCTTGAATGATAATCTGTTACACACGTATTCCTATTGCTCAAAAATACAAAACTGATCAAATAGATACATGTATGGTAAATGATTGAAGCCATTGCGGTTTCCTTGATGTGATTATGTATGGTATGGATAGGACTTCTCACAACCAAGTATGTGGGCATTTTTATGTTATAACTTTAGATACAGTAAGTCTACTACTGAAGGGTAATGCAGGTGTAAGACCTGTTATATTTGTTATAGGTCCACAGTAGTTAGAGCTCCTCAGTCCAACCCCCCCGCCCCCACCCCGTTCCTTACTTCCATTTCAGGAAGTTGGCAACCCTACCGGTGAGTCTGATGCTGGAGACTCACATTCTCACCGCGCCCAGGATGGCTCTGCCGGTATTCCTGTTGGTATTGCTGAGATCCTACAGAAATGCAGCAGGGTTACATATACGAGTGATCCACCAGTCCATTTTGAATACAGGGAAATTCCCCGTGTCTTTTAGTATTCGAGTCATGCGGCAATGCAGAATCTGGCCACCAGATGTCAGTCTTGCTCCACTGAGTCCAAATATTGCACCTCATGAGTACGCACTTCTGTATGCCATGTCCAAAGTCATCCATTCTTATCTGAAGACATCTGTTCCACATTACAGAAAATATGTACTATTATTCTCTCCCTCGCTCTCTTTCTCTCTCACACACACCCAGACACAAACAAACACACACACACACATGCACACACACTTCTATTCTTGTACTTGTAGTGTGTTGTGCTTGGAAACTGATTCTGAGGTGTTCTCATTCTGTTAGCGCACAGATGTGTCCCAGTAACAAGCGCCAAACAGCTCGAGTGCTGTTGCTTTATTTCTTCCATCTCTCTCTCTCACTTTCTCATCTCGAGTCATGCGCTCTCCGGCACATACACACACACACACACACACACACACACACACACACACACATACATACAGACAGGCAGACAGACAGATACACACACACACACACACACAAAACAAACCAAACTCAGTGTCTGTCAGTCTCTGGATCACGATCAGTTTACCTGCCCAATCTGTCTGGATCTAATGAAGGATCCGGTGGCTCTTCCCTGTGGACACAGTTACTGTGTGGTTTGTATTAGGGGCTGCTGGGATCAGAATGATCATACTGGTGTCTACAGCTGTCCCCAGCGTCAAGAGACCTTCATTCCAAGACCTGTTTTAAGAGGAAACACCATGCTGGCTGAAGTGGTGGAGAAACTGAAGACTACAGGACTCCAAGCTGTTCCTCCTGCTCACTGTTTTGCCGGACCTGGAGACATGGTGGGTGATTTCTACACTGGGAGAAAGCTCAAAGCCATCAAGTCCTGTTTGGTGTGTTTGGCCTCGTACTGTGAAACTTACCTCTCTACCATCTCCTGCCTTTAAGAAGCACAAACTGGTCCAAACCACTGGACACCTGAGAAGATCTGCTCTCATCAAGACAAACTGCTGGAGATTAACCCTATGGTCACACGGATGACCATAGAGAAACTATCTCTATCTCACGGATGAGATAGAGAAACTGTCCGTGTGGTGCTCAGAAAATAACCTGTCACTGAACGTCCTTAAAACCACCACCTTCAGGTTTCTGGGCACCCACAGCTCTGCAGATCTCTCCTGGACACCCAACACCAAGGCCTTAGTGAAGAAGGCTCAGCAGCAGCTGCACTTCCTGCGTGTCCTCAGGAAGAACAACCTGGACAAGAAGCTGCTGCTGGCCTTCTATCACTCCTCTGTGGAGAGCATATTAACATACTCTCTGGGGGTGTGGTACGCAGGCTCCACAGCTGAGGACAGGAAGGCTGTGTGGAGGGTTATCAACACCGCCCAAAAATTATCAGCTGCCCTCTGCCCACCCTGGACGACATATCCAGATCCCGCTGCCTCAGTAAAATTAAGGCCATCACAGGAGACTCCTCACATCCTGCCTATCACCTGTTTGACCTGTTGCCCTCCGGACGGCGCTTCAGGTCAATCAAGTCCCACACCACCAGACTAACAAATAGCTTCTTCCCCTGGGCCATACGGACTGCAAACAAACACTGACCCCCCCCCCCCCAACCCTCTACCTCAATACAACTGTGCAATTCCACTGTGCACTTTAAGTAGTTTTTTAAAAAAAAAGGCCATATCAACGCACAAGTTTTTCTTTATATTTATTTTCATTTACAATGTGTCTTCTTTTTTTAAATTTGTAAATCTGTATTTTACTGTATTTATTGTATTTTATTGTATTTTTTTTTTTCTCCTATGTCGCGTGCCTTATTTGTACTGGGTGTACATAAATGTTCATCAGTGCGCTGCTGTTGTAGACCATCCACAATTTCGTTGCACCCCCACCGTGCAATGACAATAAAGTCTATTCTATTCTATTCTATTCTATGACACAGGAGCCCTTGTCGCTTGTCGCTTATGGGCGTTCCTGGCTTGTGATTTCTAGGTTACAGACCTAATCAAAATGTTGCATCATTTGTTTCAGCAATGTGTGTCACGCTGCCTTCACTCCCATTGGTAGTCGGCATGTCGCATTGCTCAGTATTTGCATAAAACAGACCTCTAGTCTATTTTAGCCCTGCCTAGTTGGCTTTGCAACAGCCGTTTGTCTCTTGTCGCTGTAAATCGCCGACTCTCATTGGAAATGAATAGCAGCTGGTCGCTTTGTCTCTCTCCTGTGTCGTCAGTGTGACTGTAGGGTCACTGTTGTACTGATCAGCAGTGTATATGTAATCTGTGTATGATGGGTGAACACAGAGGCCATGATACAGTCTCAGCTGCAGCAAAAAGGACTGAGGAACAGGTAAGGACTGGACAGCATTACTATGATCAGTGTTTTGCTTTAAAAGTAATCATACAGTGACTATGTTTTTTGCTGTGATTTACTGTCAAAACTCATTAGCAAGGGAGTATTTGAATAGATTTACACATTTGAAAATGAGAACTGCTGAAGGGAGTAGTTTTCAGGTCTGAACTCCACAGTGATAAAGCTGTAAGAGGAGAAAGTGAATGCAAGCCAGCTCTCTACAGATCTGTCCACACCCCTCACCCCCCTATCCACTCCCTGAATTAACATTAACATTAACAAAGACATCAAAATAATTTCAGAAAGTGCATCAAGAAAAGATCTTCTTCCACATTTATTATTGCAAGATGACGGGGGAAAAGAAAGTATAAAACTCATTTATTTTGTTTGAAAATGCGGTGCACAGATCTTTTATATTTTAGGACAATTAATACAATATTAATTGATACTTATAAAATGTACAATTTCTACTTGTATCTTGAGTAGTCTGGCTGAGTTCTGCCACATCATTTATTCTCCTCTGTCTCTCCATATTTCAGTAAATGAAGCAAATATTCTGCAGATGCCAAAACCCAGCACCAGAGGGCAGTCCTTATAATGTGGGTCTGCACACACACATACACTATTGCTCTCTCTAAAACGCAGACTAAAGGAGCTAAATGAATCTTTCCTAAACACACACACACACAGTTGATACAATTAAGACAATATATCAACAGAGTCTGAAAATGCAGGAATTCCACCAAGTAAAATACAAATACTGTATAAATATGTTACAAATATGCAGAAAATTATCACTGAGAATTGTTTAAATAATAAACTGGTGAAAGTATGTTTAAACAACATAAATGATATATTTTGCTACAAACACCGGATAGATTCAAAAATAGTTTTTGGTTCATAAAACGAAATAATTTAGAATTATATTATCATTATTTGAATAGGAATTACTGTTAACTCCAACTTGTACAATACTATCATATATTAATTGTTAAATGAAATAATTCAACTCACATCATTCATCTTATATTATTAATATGTGTTTTATGACAGCCATGATTAACATTATCAGGAACACATAGATTCTAACAGAGTCAAGTGCCTTGGTGTTCATCTAAGCCAGGGCAATGGTCTGCCTTTGAGAAAGTTATGAATGTAATTTTAATTTTGCAAGTTACACTGCCCTGGTGTACAAGGCCGATGGCTCACTCCTCGCTTACACTCTAAACTACACCCTAAACTACACCCTACTCTACACCCGAAACGACACCATAAACGACACCCTAAGCTACAAACAAGTGTACATTCTGCTCCACAGTGTCTGTCCTGGAGTGGCTCCATGGAGCATTGGTCTGCAGACACATCATCTTACTGTAACACTTGAAGGGTGTTTGAGTAAATTGGACCACAGTACACGGCCCCTTAAGGTTGGTATCTTTTCTAAGCCTGCCGCCGTGTCACGTGTGCATGGACGCCCGCAAGAGCAGGAGATGGCTGGGCAGACTGTCCTGTGTTAATTTCAGCTGCAGCCCTGAAGAACAATGTGGCAATGCGCAACAACTGCATCACACGCAAGAACATCCTGCAAGCACACCAGAGGCGACGGTTATGCAGATGTCACAGTGAACGAGACTGCGACTTCGCCAGAGGGGAGTGTGAACGCGCACAGGCCCACCTGGTCCGGCTGCACCCGCCTGTGATTCCAGACCCCTCTGAGCATCACCAACATTCATCCTCCAGTAGAGGGCAGTGCGTTGCTGTGCAGTGCATTCCAGGTTCCCTGTAGCTCCAGCCACCCGCACCAGCACCAGAAATATGTGCAGGAATGTTCCAGAGCAATGGCAAGCTATTTTTAGAGAGGAGTGGAGTGGAGTGCAGGGGCCTGTGTCCCCATCTTACTCTGCCCCCATCTGGCAAATACATAAACACACTGGAGTGAAAGAACTGCCAGACAGCTGCACAGTCACTGCATAGATGGGGGACCAGGAGGAGGAGCATAACGGGACTTACAAATTGTGCATATTGTTTACATGTTTAAGATGCTAGTTATAAATACCCACCTTATAGAATCATTTCCACATATTAATTGCTAGTCTGTCCATCACCTGCTGTAGTGTATGATGGCTTAAATAGGGTTCATAGTATTTTTTTATGTCATTGTTTATTCTAAGACGGACTGTAAGCTCAACAGCTATTGTGAAGATCTCGGTGTGAATTAGCGCTGTTGAGAGTGCTACCAGGCACCCAGGCTGGTATTTTAAGTGCAACGTGCTGCCCCTGGGTTTGGCTGGGTTTGAAACTAAATGAGAGAGGTTCATTTTTTGTACTTTATGACCACAGAAAACAATAAAAGAAAAAAATCCAAGTCCTTTTGACCCCAGCTCTCACTTCTCTTCGCCAACTCGCTTTCAGCTGATGCACAACAGAATTGCAGAAAATATCAGATTACCTGAGAATTTTTCATAATAGTTATATCCTGTTTCTAAATCATTAATAACATGTGTTGTGTATGCTAATGACGTTGGGGAGAGATTCCCCCATAATACCCCATAATGACAAAGTGAAAACAGGATTTTAGATGTTTTGGCAAATTTATTAAAAATAAAAAATTGAAATAGCACATTGACATAAGTATTCAGACCCTTAACTCAGTACTTAGTTGAAGCACCTTTGGCAGCGATTACAGCCTCGAGTCTTCTTGGATATGGTGCAACAAGCTTTTCACATCTGGATTTGGGGATTTTCTGCCATTCTTCTCTGCAGATCCTCTCAGCCTCTCTCAGGTTAGATGGGGACCCTCGGTGGACAGCCATTTTCAGGTCTCTCCAGAGATGTTCAATTGGGCTGAAGTCCAGGCTCTGGCTGGGCCACTCAAAGACATTCACAGAGTTATCCCTAAGCCACTCCTGCATTGGCTTGGCTGTGTGCTTAGGCTCATTGTCATGTTGGAAGGTCCACCTCTCAGTGGCCCAGTCTGAGGTCCTGAGCGCTCTGGAGCAGGTTTTCATTACAGATATCTCTGTACTTTGCTCTGTTCAGCTTTCCCTCAACCCTGACCAATTTTCCAGTCCCTGCCACTGAAAAACACCCCCACAGCATGATGCTGCCACCACCATGCTTCACCGTTGGGATGGTATTGCGCAGGTGATGAGCGGTGCATGGTTTCCTCCAGACATGATGCTTAGAACTGAGGCCAAGAGACCAGAGAATCTTGTTTCTCATAGTCTGAGAGTCCTTTAGGTGCTTTCTTGCAAACTCCAAGCGGGCTTTCATGTGTCTTACTGAGGAGAGGCTTCCGTCTGGCCACTCTGCCATAAAGCCCAGATCGGTAGAGTGTTACAGTGATGGTTGTCCTTCTGGAAGTTTCTCCCATCTCCACACAGGATCTCTGGAGCTCAGCCAGAGTGACCATCAGGTTCTTGGTCACCTCTCTTACCAAGGCCCTTCTCCCCCGATTGCTCAGTTTGGCCAGGCAGCCAGCTTTAGGAAGAGTCCTAGTTGTTCCAAACTTCTTCCATTTAAGAATTATGGAGGCCACTGTGCTCTTGGGAACCGTCAATGCAGCAGAATTTTTTTGTCTTCCCCAGATCTGTGCCTTGACACAGTCCTGTCTCTGAGCTCTGCAGGCAGTTCTTTCGACCTCAGGGCTTGGTTTTTGCTCTGATTTACTCAAGTTTCACAGCAAAGGGTCTGAATACTTATGTCAATGTGATATTTCAGTTTTTTATTTTTAATAAACTTGCAAAAATTTCCAAAATCCTGTTTTCACTTTGTCATTATGGGGTATTGAGTGTAGACTGATGGCTGAAAAAATGAATTTAAATGATTTTAGCATAAGGCTAAACAAAATAACATAACAAAAAAGGCATAACAAAATGTTAAAAAAGTGAAGGGGTCTGAATACTTTCTGAATGCAATGTAGGTAAATCAGAGTCATTCTGACACATGTTCCCGCCATTAACAGCGACGCCGATGCTATCCTTCCCCTGACTGTAGAGACCGTCACTACCCAACTCTTTCAGAGATTATGTCGCAACTTCTGGGAGATACTGATTTCAGATGACTGGCACCAGCGTGTAGAGTGTTGGGGGGGGGGGGGGTCAGGCTGAGGCTTACTCACAGGCCCAGCTGAGCCGGTGACTCGGTCCCAGGTTCATATGAAAACTGTTCTGGTACAGACCAGCCAGATGGGAGCGGTACAAAGCCTATGGGGAGTGGCATTCTGCTGTTAAGAACACTGATGATGGGGGTGCTTCGCCCCTCAGCAATGTGCTAATGATGCCAGAACAGGACCCCCTTTCTGCGTCTGCCTGCATCTGTCTGTGCCTGGTACTGCTGTTTGAAAGCAAAGGTGGGAAAGGCAGAGTGTGAGCCTCATCTACAGGTAAATTCAGGTGAACCCAGATGAACTCGGGTGAACCCAGGTGAACTCAGCAGCACGGAGTAGAGGGGCTGGGCTCTGGCTGATTAATCCCTGCATTTCTCTGAGTGAAGATGAGCCAGTCCTCAACAGACCCTGACACCACCTGTTCTCTCTGTTTCTCTCCCTCTGCCTCTCCCTCCTTCCCTCTCTCTTTCTCTTCCTCACTCTCCCTCTCTCTGTAAAGCATGAATTAAACGAAACCCCATTCACAAAGAAAGAATCAGGGTGACTCCCACAACAGACAGGAACTTCAAGCAAAAGTCTATTTAAAATGGTCTCTGTGGTCCTGCAATTGTGGGTACATGTAGATGTAGATATGTAGATAATTTGATTCCCTAAGCCTAACCACGATTAGCCTAATGGCGATGACAAAATATATCTGGATTGAAACAACAAAAACACGGTTATGTTTTAAATGGCAATGTACTACTAAATGACGTGATGTAACCAACTGCCTAATAGGCTATCCGCAATCAACGTAGTCAGCTAATTTATATATAGCGACCTAGGGAGACCGGACTTAAACACATCCATCTTACAAGAGGAAAAAACAACAAACATCTGAAATCTGCAGTAAAAACAATAAAATAGCCTACGCACTTTTCCCGTTTGAACTTGGACATGTCCTGTCATTACAGATACAATACATTACATTTATTACAAATAGCCTAAATAAATGTAAAAATATATATTTTTTAAAAAATTGGCTAGTGGGGTGGCCAGTCATTTTGTGGGGGGTCATGGCCACCCCCGGCCACCTCTTGGTGGCGCCCCTGGTTCTGCGATTGACTGTACAAATACATTCAACAAGAAATCGGAGCAATCTTTTTACAGACTTCCGAAAGCTAAAGAAAAGAGAAGCAAAAGGATCGCTGCAATTCGCAGAAACAGCTGGAATCCAGGCACCGAAACGTGTATCTTACGGTTTTCCAAATAAAAGTTGTAATAAAAAATATTTGTACCAACCTGTTCACATACAACCAGAATATCCATTGGTGTCCTCGTGTAATTTCGCCAACAAATCCCGCCTTGAAGTAGGCCTACAACCAACCAAGCTTTTGCGGACATTCTAAAACGCTTAAGGTGAAACGGCTTAACGTGGCTTAATGTTCCAACAGCGATCAATGGTCACCAAATTTCTCTCGGACATCTCTTGTCACACAAAAAAACAACACTAAAACCCAAGGAATATGATATTTAGGCCGACGTTACATTAAGCGCTGCACTGTTGCTTTTATGTTAGTTGATTGCTGTTTGGAAAATTAAGCCACGAAGCGTTTTCCTTATAATGGGCGTCAATGGAGAGGTTTGCTTTTTTGACAGGAGACAGTGTTTATGTGAGATGTCAGACAAATTTGGTGATCATTGATGGCTGTTTTGGGACATTAAGCCACGTTAAGCTTTTTCCTTATAATGGGCGTCAATGGAAAGGAAAACACGTAACATGAGATAAAGACCAGATTCCTAGGATTTTGGTTTTGATTTTTTGACAAGAGGAAGTGTTTCTGACGAGAGATGTCCGAGAGAAATTTGGTGATCATTGCTCGCAGTTTTGGAACATTAAGCCACGTTAATTGTTTTAGAATGTCCCGGCTTTTGTATGCCTTCAGGCTTTGCTTTGTGTATTTCCCCGGCATCGAAATCAGGTACATATAAATGTCAGGAAACCCCGATTCCTGGCCACATGTCAATGTCCATGGACCACTGGTTCTTTGGTAAGTTGTAAGGATCACTGTCGAGTCAACTGTCAACTGCCTTTAATTTAAGCAGATAATTGTTTGTTTTACTCCCGGTTTCGCAGTTTCCCCTACTAAAGGCAGCCATGTTGCAGCATGTTTTGCCACTCAGTCCGACTGAGGAGGCATATTCCGGCAGGAAAGTGACGTCAGCGCATAACCTCTATTGCCAAACTTTCTCGCCAAGCATGATATGGTGTAGGGCAGCGTTTCCCAAACCTCTCCTGGAGGACCCCTTGTCCTGCATGTTTTAGATCCCTCCCTGCTCCAACACAGCTGATTGAAATGATCAGTTTATTATTAAGCAGCTTTAGGAATTCATAACGAGTTGATCATTTGAATCAGCTGTGTTGGAGCAGGGAGAGATCTAAAACATGCAGGACAAGGGGTCCTCCAGGAGAGGTTTGGGAAATGCTGGTGTAGGGTATGCATTAGAGTAGATAAAGGACTCATAAAGCTACCTATGTTTGTACTGTGCGGTTACTGTATGTTTAAATGTGAAATATTTTAACAATGTAATTATGGATCACATCACTGCAATGTAACACTTTCCGACAGATATATTTTCCTATGGTTGGTGAACCCAAAACCCTATAGGGTGGTCAAGAAGCATGAACAAGAAGGGCTTAATGGCCCTTTCTGCTATGCTATATTTTGTAGTGATGGGCGGACAAAGCCTTGTGAGGCTTTTGAAGCTTCTTCCTGATTGTGCCGAAAAAAGATCCGAAGCTTCGAACGAAGCATCAAAGACAGACACAGTGACATCTGGTGGTTTGCAGAAATTACAGCAGCCATGAGCTCGACGCTCCGGAGGAAGACTGCACACAACATCTGGTTGATTTCAGTTTCAGAACGTTATGTACTGTGAAAGCCTAAGAACGCGATGTGTCTTCAGTCTGATCTTCGTCGTGGCGGTCTGGCGGTGGCGGAGAGGAACGTTCCAACTGTCTACTACAACATAGTGCATAGTACATCGTATCTAGCTCATTGATAAAGTTGAATGTTTTCATATATCGCAGCAGATGCAATCACATTCCTCACTACGTAAAATTAGATTTTCATTACAGATTACATGCACACACTAACACTCTGACACACACACACACACACACACACACACACACACTCCATACCTGTCTGTACACTTACAGTAAGAGAGAACACAAGAGCTGCACGTAGTCACACAGAACCAATAAGGCCATAAGGCAGGACATTAAACAGTTTGGCTTTATTCTATCCTTACCGGCACAGTTTTAACAGGGACTCGTTATGTGGGTTACAGCTGGGAGCTGATTAGTGGAGCTCAGAATGTAAGGTTGTGGTTAAGATCTGAGTATGGTGTGCTTTTCCTGAGACTTGGAGGGATGAGATGCAGACTCCTCTTGCACATCCCAGGGCTCCTGCTTCTCTCTCTCTCTCTCTCTCTCTCTCTCTCTCTCTGTCTGTTGAATACCTATGTGTCTTTCTCTCTTTTACCCCCAGTTTGTCAATTTTTCAAAGGAGTTGTCCACACTCCTTTTAAATCTGTGGGTCTGTGGTTCAGATCTCTGTGGGTCTGTGGTTTAGCTCTCTGTGAGACCGTGGTCCAGCTCTCTGTGGGTCTGTGGTTCAGTTTTCTGTGGGTTTGTGGTTCAGATCTTCTCTGTGGGTCTATAGTTCGGCTCTCTGTGGGTCTGTGGTCCGGCTCTCTGTGGGTTTGTGGTTCAGATTTCTGTGGGCCTGTGGTTTAACTCTCTGTGGGTCTGTGATTCGGATCTCTGTGTGTCTGTGGTTCAGATCTCTGTGGGTCTGTGGTTCGGATCTCCGTGGGTCTGTGGTTTAGCTTTCTGTGAGACCGTGGTCCAGCTCTCTGTGGGTCTGTGGTTCAGTTTTCTGTGGGTTTGTGGTTCAGATCTTCTCTGTGGGTCTGTGGTTCAGTTCTCTGTGGGTCTGTAGTTCGGCTCTCTGTGGGTCTGTGGTCTGGCTCTCTGTGGGTTTGTGGTTCAGATTTCTGTGGGCCTGTGGTTTAACTCTCTGTGGGTCTGTGATTCGGATCTCTGTGCGTCTGTGGTTCGGATCTCTGTGTGGGTCTGTGGTTCAGATCTCTGTGTGGGTCTGTGGTTTGGATGCTTCTCCCTGTGAAGCTGCTGTTGGATGACCGTGAGAGTCAGAGCTGAAAGGTCATCCTCTCTTGGCGGTTGTGACCCCCCAGCGACCTTCTGCACCCCAAAACAGGAGAGATTGCAGTCAACACACACACGTATATACACACACACAGTGTAGCATCACACACTCATATACACACACGTATACACAGGGAGCACAGTCAAATGTGACACAGAAAGAAAATGGTACAAACAGCCCTTGACTCGAGAGAATAGCCCTTACAAATGTTGCATTGTACTCCCAACAAGTGAATACCACAATGAACACTTCAATTC